>NW_022103922.1:2398678-2400160 GCF_000313985.2 Echinops telfairi
AGGACACTGGACAGGGTTACCTACCCAGACTGGGGGGCCACTGTAGCCCAGCTGCTCCCAGCAGGGGTCCCCCCACAGGCTTAAGGCAGTGCTGGGGAGCCCCACCATGGCTGCAGGGTCCTGGCTGACCCCACACCCTCTCTTTGGGGGTGCATAGGGGTGGGGGGGTTATAGGGGTTCTACTCAGCCTACTCCATCGGTCCCCTCAGCACAGAGCAGAAAGGGGTGGGGGAGGTGGTCTCAGGCCCAGTAGGGTCGGGGGTCCACCAGGCTCTGTCCCCTTAGCCCACACAGATGGCCGACCAGCCCCAGACTTCCACACACAGGCTTCAGCCCCACACTGCTCCCCGTGTTCCTGTATCCGCCCACAGCGCTCATCTTTTACCTGCCCCGCTCCTACCAACCCCCACCCCAGCCCCACCTGCCGCCTTACCAGAACACAAGCCCCCAGGACTCCACCCTTGATGCCAACTCCACCACTGCCCAGGCCGGCAGCACGACACCCAGCCCACCGGCACCCACAGCAGAGAGCCGGTCTGCGTGGGACCTGCACACACTGGCCACTAGCCCGGGGAAGCGCATCCCTGTCCCTGCCACACCCGTGCCATCCCTCCCCCTGCAGCTGCACTGGCAGCACCCGCCCCACAGCTCAGAGAACCTGTTGCCCAGAAGGGACAAACCAAGGTTGGTACACACACCCACACGCCTACTCCATACACACACACACATACACATACACACCACACTCACCCCACACATACGCCACACACCCACACCCACTCCATACACACACAAACGCATACACAGCCCACACCCCATACATAAACACACACCACACTTAGCACATACACACACAGATACACATACACACCACACCATACACCCCATACATAAACACACACATAAACCACACTTAGCACATACATACACAGGTACACACATGCTCCATACACACACACACACACACACAAATACACACCACACACATACACCCCATACATAAACACACACACCACACTTAGCACACACATACACAGATACACATACACACCACACACATACACCCCATACATAAACACACACAGCACACTTAGCACATACATACACAGGTACACACACACACACACACACAGGAGGGACCACCCCTGCATCGCTCAGAGGCCATGCCAGGGCCCCGGGCAGATCTGGAGGGCACCCTGCCAAGTGAGGCTGTTAGTCCCCAGAGGCTCAAGGTGAGACCACTGACACGGAAGTTCATGATAAGAGGTGCTCATGATAAGAGGTGCCCACGCCACAGGAAATGGATTTTGATGGTTCCCAGGGCGGGAGGGGAGGGCGTGATAGGCTGGAGGGCAGATAGGTGTCCTCTTGGGTGAGAGTCAAAGACAGACAGACACACTGCTGCTGGCACGCTGCTCCAACTCACAGCGTTCTCGGGAGGGTGTCCGAGCCCACAGCCTCACTTTCTCCTGCCAAGCGGCC
>NW_022103922.1:2401616-2403710 GCF_000313985.2 Echinops telfairi
GGGGGGGGTGTTGCTCCCCACTGGACCAAACTCTGGCCACAGCCCCTCTGCCGGGTGGACCCATCACCACACCCTGTCCAGACCCCACTGGGTCAGCCCTGGCCCAGGCACTAGGCAGCCAGGACAGAGCCCATCCAGCACAGGGCACCTGAGACCCCAAGGGGAGGGTGCGGGCAGAGCCGCCCAGCTGGCTCAGGAAGGCCACAGGCCTGCACCCGGGAAGCATGGGCACAGGGCCCCACCTGGGGAAACTGAGGCTTTCAGTGACCGGGTTCCTGGCAGTCTCAAAGCCCAAAAGGTCCAGGCCTGCTCTTCAGGACAGGCACACAGACACACACACATGCACAAATGTACACACGCATCCACACACACACATGCACACCCACACACACGAACACTCACGCACTGGCATGCACTTATGCACACATGCACGCTCGAGCACGTCATGCAAGTGCACACACACGTGGGGGTGCACGTGTGCATACGCATACACACCTGCATGCACGGCACATGCATAACTTGCACGCGTGCACGTGCGTGCACACACATGCACACACAGACGCTGCCCTTTCCTCTTGGGCCTGGTCCAGAGGTTGGTCACAGGGACAGGAAGCAAGGGGAGGCAGGGAGAGGCCATCCTGGGAGAGGGCGGGAAAGGAGCCAGGCCAGCATCATTCCCTTGGCCGGGTCTCCCCAGCAGGCTGGGAACCCCACCCCTGTAGGACCCCCAGGCTTGTTTCTCCCATAAGACTGAGCGTCTGCCGGCCACCCAAAGCCACACAGGACACCCCAGGGAACAGGCCAACGCTTCCGCCTGGTGGAGGACGGGGGCTTGTCAGCATGGTGTTCCCGGCCTCGGCCCCCACCCCCACGGGCCCCCCGGAATGCTGCGGAACGGGTCCAGGGCGCTGCCTGTGTGCACAGGCCGAGGTTGCTCAACCAGAGATGCTATCGATGGAAGGTGGGGTGGCCAACGGCCCTCCTGGGCAGCGCATGTGGTCAGCCGCCCTACACTGCCATGCCTGCCCCAGCCCCATCAGTAGAGGGTGTGATGGTCAGGCCTGTGGAAGTCACGTGGCGTCAGGCTGTCAGGGCAGCAGCTGGCCTGGCCGGTAGAGGGAGAGTGGGCAGGCCCTCGGGGCTAACCCTCAGCCCAGCTGCAGGGTGCAGCAGCCAGGGCCCCACCAGGAGACCACCTTGGAACAGTGGAAACAGGACATGCTCAGATGGGGGTCCAGGGCACAGCCAGGGGCAGGGGCTGCCTGGGACCACCTCCCAGCCTTGTCCTGTGTGGTGGCCGCAGGCATGGACACCACCTGCACTACACAGAGGGGGGACTCCTGCCCCACACAGGACCGGAGCCACGTGGCTAGGGCCATGCTTGGCCACCCACATGGGCTGGGGCGGTGCCCTTGGGGCCCCAAGAGGGCTTCGTGGGAGGGTCTTGAATTCCCCTTCAAGGTTTACAAACAAACCAGCCAGGGCAAAGGACGGGCTTCACTGGACCCGGGATTCCTGGAGCGGCTATCAGTCGGAGCTTCCTGCCCAGGGCACCTGGCTGGGGACCTACTCAGGACACCCACCCACCTAAGCCCAGAGTGAGAGGAGTGTATGGGGGTCTGCATGGTGTACCCCTGCACTCAGCACCTGCTCAGACCAAAGGCTGCCGCCCCCACACTCAGGGGACCAACAGCTGCCACCCCGGGTGCAGGGCACCGCACAGGGCCACCCAGGGGCCTCTGGAGGCCACACACTGTGACTGCAGTCCCCTGGCCCTGGCCCTTCCCCACCCACTTCAGCGTGGGCACCTCCCTCTGAGGCCGGCCCCCAGCCTCTGTCGGACTTCCATGCCTCCAGTGTTGACTGCCGCCCCCACCCACCCACCAGCACCTTGCTGAGGTTCTGCACTTGGGGCCCCGGGTCCCTAGAGGCTGCAAACATCCAGGCCCACCAAGGGCCCACCTCCGCCCCACACTCCATCCACTGCCCTCACCCTGGACAGGCTGGTCCTGCCTCCAAGCCTGGGGCCCTGGCCTGCCCTGCCTGACCACAGGTGGCCTGTGAGGCTGGGGGCAGCATGTGCTCTCTCACCCC
>NW_022103922.1:2404221-2405981 GCF_000313985.2 Echinops telfairi
GGGCGGAAGATGGGACAAGCTGAGACTTTAGTTTCCAGCCCCCTGACTCTGTTGACCACACAAGGCCAAGGGCCAGCGCCTGCATGGAGAGGCTACAGGTCAACCTGCCCCCCATGCCCACGGCCACCCTGTGCCTACAGTCACCCATCAGAGAGGGTGCTGGCCACACAGGAGATGGTGTACAGAGCAAGGAGATGACCTCTGCAGATGAAGGGACACAGGTTGCCCTGTCAGGGATGCCAGACCTAATCAGGGGCATGCTTGCCCGTTACAGGCCTGTGGACGGGTCCTGCTGCAGGGCCCAGCACGACAGTGTTGCCATCGCTGCTAGAAGGGCCGTTTCTAACCAGTAACCGGCCGCCGAGCCTGCTCTGCACAACACCACCTGGAACCAACCCCTTCCCAGGGCCACGCGCCTCACAGCAAGCCTACAGGCTGAGCAGGGCAGCTCAGGGGGCGCAGGGCTGGGGACCCCACGGCACCTTAACTACAAACTGTACCACCAGAACAGAACCAGCCACGGCCACAAGTCCCCCTGGCACACAGCCACACAGCCAGGCAGGGTAGAGCTGCTCCCCCACCCTCGCCCGCCCATCCCTGCCCCACGTGCCCTACCTCTCCCCCTCCATGCCCACTGGCCCTGTCCGCCCTATCCGCCCTATCTCCCCGGCCCCATGCCCACCCAGCCCTGTCCAACCAACCTCCTGCCCATGCCCACCGCTGCGCCCTGCCGGCCTACCTTCCCGCTTCATGCCCATGGCCAGGCACTTCTGGTAGCGGCAGTACTGGCAGCGGTTGCGCTGGCGCTTGTCGATGAGGCAGTCCTTGTTGTCCCGGCAGGTGTAGGTCAGGTCCTTGCGCACCGTCCGCTTGAAGAAGCCCTTGCAGCCCTCGCAGCTGTACACCCCGTAGTGCTTGCCTGGGGCGGGCGGGGCGGTGAGTGCCCACCCTGCGCACAGTACGCCCCCCCCAGCTCTCTGCCACATGCCCCCCCGCCCCCCGCCTGCTGCAGGCCCGGGCTGGGCCCCCGCGAGCCGCTACCTGAGGAGCGGTCCCCACAGATGGCGCAGATGTGCTTGGTGAAGGGCGCCATGCTGCCCGAGGGGTGCGCGGGCACCTTGAGGACGCCATTGAGGCCCAGCGGGGGCTTGATGTCCTCCGTGCTGCTAACCAGGTTCATGGGCGAGTTGAGCTGCAGAGGGAGGGGCAGAGGCGGGGCAGGGTGGGCGATGGGCAGGCGGCACACGGGGAGGCCCCGGGGCTGGGGTCGCTGTGTGCCCCCGCCCTCCCTGCTGGAGGGGCCCACTCCCCACCTCTCACCAACACCTCCCTGCGGGGCACCCGAGCACCCATGAGGAACCCAGCCTGGGCGAGGTGCACCCTCTTGGGGGCAAGCTGGGGGCCTCCCCAGGCTAAGGACACTGAGCCCCCTTAATTTTCACAGCCAGGGCCCCCACCCACCCATGTGCACGCTTCCCCAGGGGCACCCTGAAGGGGCGGGGTCTGGGGTCTCCGTGCAGGGGACAGCCCTGCACCGGGCTGGCATGCTCCGTGGGAGGCGGCGTGGGAACCTGGGGGTCGCTAGGCAACGGGGTGGCCATGAGACGGCAGTTTTGGCCTCCCCGAAGCCTGTCTCCAGCCAGCGCCAGGGCCTGCCGCCAGCCCCATCCTTGGGCGCCGAACCCCAGCTGGGCAGCCCCCACCCCCACTTCTGCAAACCCCAGTGAAGGCGGAACTCACAGGCAGGCCGAGGAAGCCTC
>NW_022103922.1:2406227-2411718 GCF_000313985.2 Echinops telfairi
GTGCCTGGAAGGAGCCTGGGGGACCGGGGGTGGGGGGGGATGGGGCTGGTGCCCAGGCAGGGGTGCTGCCATGAGTGTGGCCAGGGCCTGGACTGAGGTTCGGCTCAGGAGGGGCGCCTCTGTGCCCCTCACACCCCGCCCTGGTGCTGGGGGAGACCAAGCCAGTGGAGGCAGGCCCCTGACCCTCACTGCCTGTGAACCTGGACTCGCGCACTCTTCCCATCTCCTGGACAGGGAGGCCGAGGCTAGGACTGGCAGAGGCAGAGGGCATCAGGCTTTGCGGACTAGGAACAGAGGAGTGCAGGCAGTCACAGGACCAAGGGGGAAACCAAGGCAGAAGGCAGGGCGGGACCTGCCCAGAACCACTTAGGGAGAAGGACACAGCCCCCAGGTCCTGACCTCACCCATTGTCCGCCAAGAGCCACATGCAAATAGCCCAAAAGCCCAGACAAGGGGCCATGAGCCCTGCACCCTAGCCCAGTATCTCCCAGGGAGATGGCCCTCCCCACCGGGGGTTGCCTATGGGCTCTGACCTTGAGTCTCCCATCTGTAAGCTACCGGGGCCTGGCTGCGCACACAGCCTGGCCCACAGCCCCTGCAGGGCCACCTGGGAGGAGCCTGGAAGGCTGCAGTCCACACCTGCTCCAGGCAGAGGGCTTCCCGGGTGGCCTGCAGGGCCAGACAGGGGACCCCAGGCAGAGGGCTGCCCCAGCTGACATCTGTGGGGGGTGCGGGTGGGGGGAGGCTGGGTCAGAGAGGGCCGGGGCAAGGAGCACCGCACCGCAGAGAAGGTGAGTCTGGGCCCACCTGTCTTCTCTGGGTGGCCAGGCTTGGCTGCAGCAGAGTGGGGGGCTCCCCATTTCCTCTTTCTTGGCTGCCCCAAACCATGCCGGGGATGGAGGCCCTCGCCCCATCTCCCTGCCCTGAGCCAGGGCAGCCCTGGGTTTGGCACTTGCCCTGAGGCAGAGGCCGGGCCTCGAGGTCAGCAACTGAAGGCCCCAGCAGAGACGGTGCCCAAGAAGCAGGGCAGGGCAGTTACCAGCTCTCCTGCACTTCGGTGCCATGGCAGAGCCTCGCCCTCACCCTACAGACGCTGCTGACCCACGACCTCCCTCAAGCCGGCCCCCCACTTGGCTGGTCTGGCTCCAGCGGTCACCAGGAGAACAGGCCCGGCTCAAGGCTGCCAGCCAGAGCAGGGTGCCCTGGGCCTCCTACCCTGCCCACGCCATGCGCCAACCTCAGGGACCCACAGCCAGGCCTCCCCCAGACCACTCCTAGGGAACCACGATGTGCTGGAGGAGGGCGGGAGGGCATCCATTTCCCCTTGCCACTCATTTCAGTTCCTGCCCGGCCTCCTGGGCCCACCTCGGCTGCTCCCGCCAGGCCCACCACACCCTTCCTCCCCACTGCCCGCTGATGGTGCCGCTGCCCAGGCGGGGAGGTGCTGGGGGCAGGCGGACGGCCTGGCAGCTGTCTGAGACTGCCCTGTGGCACTCAGTGAGGTGGATGCCCGGTCCCAGCAGGCACCACTGCCCGGCCACACGTGTGGGAGCTGCAGGCACACCCAGGCCAGAGGGCACAAGACAGCCTGCCTGGCCCAGGACGCCGGCCAGCTTCCATCTGCCCGCCCAGCGATGCCCACACTGCCCCGGCCATAAGGGCCGGCAGGCCAAGCCCGGCAGGGCGCCAGGCCCCCTGGCTCAGAGAATCCTGTGGTTTCGGCAAGTCGAAGTTTGCGGTTGTGGTTTGGGGGTGGGGGGGGGCACATCGCCCCTGGACTCCACCCACACTCCCATGAATATGGGGAACTTCAAGTTCCCAAGGCAAATTGCTGAAGCCCAGAGGCTACACGCGGCCCGCCCGCCAGAAAGCAGCCCTCTGGCTCCATAGCAGAGCTCGCCCCCACCCCCACACCCACACCCCACGGACGGCCAGTGCACTCACCTGGGGGCTGCCTGCACCAAAGCCCAGGGCAGGTGCAGGGGGCACTGTCAGGGAGTGGGGGCCCATGGGAGAGCTGATGACCGAGAAGGGGGGGCCCATGCCGTTGATGGGGGAACTCAGGGTGCTGATGGGCGAGTGCAGCTGGCCGGGGGAGCCCAGGGAGGAGCCGACAGCCGGCCCCAAGGGTGGGTGCAGAGAGGACGCCGCCATGGGCCCACGGCCCGCTGGGGTGCCGAGAGACGAGGGGTTCACCTGGGTGGAGAAGTCTGCAAGGCAAGAGAGCAGAGGACAGTGTCAGGGTTGAGGCCACGGCCCCCGGGTCGGCCCCCATCCCTACCCCGGCCCCCACAGCCCGCAGGTCAGCCCCCATCCCCATGCCCCACAGACCCATGGGTCAGCCCCCACCCCTGTCCCCCCAGCCCTCACACACCAGGGGACTGTGCTATGCACAGCCCTGACCCCTCCCCACTTCTCCCCATGGACCACAAGCTGAGCCAAGTCACAGGGCTCCCCTCCCCGAGACTGCAGACATTGGGGGGGCAGGAAGGAGAGATCGAGCCCCAGGCAGCCCACAGAAGGCCTGCCACCGGCCTGGCTGGGCCGAGGCAGCAGTCAGAAATATGAGGCCGCTGGTGGCTCCCAGATGGGGAAACGGAGGGTCTGAGTGCTTACAACTGACCAGCAACAGAAGACCCCTCCCCCCACCACCACCCAGGCTCCTCGGCCACTGCAGGGGGAGCTCAGGGCCTTCAGGGGGACAGCTGGGCCTCATCCTTCCCCCCGGCTGCCGAGACCCTGAGCAGGACAAGGGAGCGACCCTCCACAGGCACAGGACACCCGGGGATCCTACTGACTGATATGGGGGTGGGGGGCAGTGAGAGCCTCAGAGTAGGTCCCCGCAGAGGCCAACAGTGAGGGGCCAAGTCCTCCACAGCCACGTGCCCAGGCCCCAGCCAGCGGCCGCCAAGTCCATTTGATTCCGAGTCTAGGAGAGATGCACGTGAGGGCACTGGAAGCCCCACCCCCACCAAGCCCCCCAGGTCATGGGACGCATTAACGGAGGCCCTGAGGGGCCCCAGTCCATCAGGGTGACTCCTGCGGTGCCAACAGGATGGGCTGCCACTCTCAGATCCAACATAGCCCGACAGAAAGGCCTGCAATCGGGTGGGTGGCCTGGGCTCACCTCCACCTGCAAGGTAGCTTCGTTGTGAACCGTTTACAATCTCCACAGCCCCAAAGTGGGGAATCAAGCAGTGCACGCAACAGGCAGAGGCAAACCTATGGAATTTCCAAACCACAGAGAGGCGGCGCCTGTTGGTGGGGGGTGGGATTGCAACTCAGCTCTATTGGCCATCATTAAACTCTCAGCACAGGGACAGGCGGAATCCACATGTGGGCATCCAGCACTTAGAGCCTAGAGGGAGGTCCCCAGGTCCAGGAGAAATCCCCAAACGGGGAGTGGTAGACACCAAGTCAGGGTGCGCATGAGGGCTTATGCCTGCGTGCCCTGGATCTGATGCCACCCTTCGAAGAAGCTCCACCCTCCAGCCCCTGTGGCGCACAATGACACAAAGGCTTGAGGAGGCGTGAGAGGGGCCTCGGTCACAACCTCACAGCCATCTCCAGCTGCCCCTCGGCCGGACAACCAGCAGGGCTCCTGCCAGCCGCGCCAGCAGGACCCAGCACCCAACACAACATCATCCCTTAGGTGAGGGGTCCCTCAGTCACCCTCTTCTCTTTCCATGCCCGGTCCCATCACCTGCCAAATGCAGACAGGCCAGTCCAAGAAGCTGGGCTATTAGAAGAGCCAGCATCAGGAGCGGAGGAAGGCTGATGCAGAACCTGCCATGTGCAGGTGGCCCCTGGCTTACTGAGAGCCAAAAGGTGAAGCACTTACGGACGAAGGCCCAGGATGGCAGCCTCCAGGATGGATGGCCGAAAAACGTCAAGAAAACACAACCCTCACCACGGGCACTACGCAACACCATTCTTGGTCGGCAGAAGAAAGACGGAAGTGGGCAAGGGTTTCGTTCGACCCGGATCCCCGACCCCCGCCAAGGGCTCACACCACACACAGCAAGTCTCGTGGAAGGGCTTCCGGGGCACAGGCGTCCCTTTGAAGACTAAGGTGGGCCTGACTCAAGCCTCGGTGTTTTCAATCACCTCATTTGCACAAGAAAGCGGGCAAGGAACAACGAAGACCACGGGGTGGGGGTGGGGGTGATGCGTTTGTGCCCCAAGGCTGGCAAAGAACACAGCCCTCACGTGCCCGCAGGGCAGCGAGGAGGACAGACGGATCCGTCTCAGACGAAGCACAACCCGGTGCTGCCAAGAAGCAAGGATGGTGAGACTTTGTCTCACGCGTGCTTTGGACGTCTTGTCAGGAGAGGCCCGTCCCTGGAGAAGGACCCACACTCGGTCAAGTGGAGGGGCAGCGAGAAAGAGAGGGCTCCTTGAGGAGATGGATGAGGACCGGGCTGCAGCCAGGGGCTCGGGCATGGGGGCAAACTGTGAGGGTGGCGCAGGGCAGGCAGTTTCTGTCCCCTGTGCCTGGGTCCTTATGCGTCAGAACCAGCGTGATGACCCCTGACAACACTGACCCACACAGAGGGTTGGCACAGGGCCAGGGCTGGCTCCAGCCCCTTCCAGCCTGGTCCAGAGAGGACAGCGGCGGGCTGAGGCCCAGACCTCACCGGTGTTCAGAGATGGGCCAGGCCGGTCCCAAGAGCTGTACCTCTTTCTCCCTGGCCTGGCGGGTAGGGGTGGGCGGCAGTATAGTCACTCCTATATCCTCCACCCTCCTGGACCTGAGGAATCCGGGTCTCATCTTGGGGGCAGCCTGCCAGACCACCTCTGGTGCCCCTTTTTGAGGGGGCAGAGGACCTCCAGTAGTGCCCACCGTGGAGGGCGCAGGGCCAGCAGAGAGGAAGTATGCACCATGGCCTGAGGCTGCCGCCGGGCAGGCGGAAAAAGTCCTGGCTGGACTCTCGGTCTGCTCTCCCAGCAGGAAGTTGGGGGCGGGGAGGGAGGAGAGGGTGGGAGCTCGGCCGGAAGGAAGGAGGGAGGGAGGGCAGGAGGCAGCACGTTGGCTGTCCACTGCAGACTGCACCCCAAAGGCCCCAGCACTGTGGAGGGGGGAACCCACCAGGGGGAGGGGGCACTGGTCAGCCAGGGAAAGGTATGGGCATGGTCAGGGGAGCTTTGAGAAGAGGGTGGGGCAGGTACAGGGGAGGGAGCACAGGGGTCCTGCCACCAGAGCAAACCCAGGCCGCCAGCCCCTGGGGCCCCAGCTGGGGCTGAGCAAGGCAGGTGCCCAAGCGTCCCAGTTGTGCCCAGAGGCCAGAAGGCCAGGGGGGAGGGGGGCATCTTCCCAGTGTGTCCTGTTTACACTTAGGGAGTGCTCCCAGCAGACACTCCAGGGCCCGGCAACAATGGGATGGGTGGGCAGGAAGAGGACACTGACCAGAGAGGAGAGGACGCCTCTAAACACACTGGGCCTGCAGGCCAGGCTGCCCTGCCCTCCTCCACGTGTGGGCCAGGCCACCTC
>NW_022103922.1:2412782-2414967 GCF_000313985.2 Echinops telfairi
GCCCTCGGGAGAGAAACCAGGAACTGGGTCTGTGACCCCTGGCCCGGGCAGCAGCGCCGCCTGCTCCGGTGTTGGCTTACAACTCAAGTGGTGACGGCTGAAATTTCAGCTCCTTGGGGGTCACCCTGCCCTTTCCCCGGCCAGTGGCCCTGGCCCCCAATCTCAGTCCCCACTGAGGAGGGGCCAGGGTCACTGGGTCCTCACGGTGGGGGAGGGGGCCCATTGTCCCTGTCGGGTGCCGGACCCTACAGACAGAATCACTGCCTGGTTCTGAGCAACCCCAGGCACTCAGCTGACAGCAGGGCCAGAGGCAGTGGCCGATGGAGGGCAAAGCGAGGCCCGCACCTCCCCCACTGCCCAGAGGGGTCGAGACCACCTGCAGGCTTCCTCCGTCCCCAGGAGGCAGCGTGCCGCACCCCAGGCGTCCAGGCCTAGGGAGAGAGGAGTGGGGTTCTGCCCAGCACTGCCCGCTCCCACCCTCGGACCAGGAGGTCCAGCCAGGCAAAACCCACCAGAATCCCAGGTGCTCCTTGTGGGTGCCAAGTCTTCCCAACCAGGCAGGCAGGGTCTCAGTGCCCCGACCCCCAGGACTGGACCGGAGAGGAGGTTGACAGGAGAATGGGGGTCTGTGGCGGAGAGCACATTCTCATCACGAGACGGCACGGGACTGGGCAGTTTGATCCTGCAGGCTGTCCACTCAACCCCCTGAGGCCCAGAGGACCCCTGGCTCCGCAGAGCACAGGAGTCCCTGCCCGGGGACAAAGCTCTGGGCTCAGATCACGCCGATGACACCCTCCTTGCGGCTGCACCCGAGGCCGGCCTGCACCCCCAGTGGCCAGAGAGGCTGGCGGTGCGCTGACTACATTCTGCCCCGAGTGGTCAAGGGCCGGGCTGCTGGGGAACAAAAGGGGAAGCTGTGGCCACACGGCCTCGCCCACCGCCACACAGGGCTGCAGACGCAGCCCAGTCATCACCTGCGGAAGGGGCCCATAGCCAGCAGGACGGCTGGCCCCCTAGCCACCTCACCCCCAACTCATGTAGGGAATCTGCAGTGGCCCAAAGGGGACCCCAAGCCTGCCCTGCCCCATCTGACAGCACCCCGAGGATGGATGCCCACCAGGCGGCTCACTGTCCAGGTGCTGCAGGCTGCCCCGTGGGAGCGGCGCTCCACCCGAATGCTGTGGCACAAGGGACATGGGCACCCACCAGGCCCCTGGCACAGGAGTGGGGCCTCCCTGCTGGCCAGTCCCAGCCGGAGCCCAGGCTGCCACAGGACACCAGGGTTGGGGCAATGAGCCCACCCCCTCCTAGCCTCAGAGAGTCCTCTCCGACTTACCAGTCAGGCCCAGGGCACAGCCCCACAGAGATCCATGGGCTGCAAAGCCAGGTTCAGGGCCAGATCCAGGCTGTTCCGGCCAGGACTTCCTCTAGCTGTCCCCACCCCCAGGGCTCTGCCAGGTGGGCTCCAGACACCCCCCCACCCCCCCACCAAGAGGTAGGCCAGGGGCTTGGGCCGCCCCTTGCAGTCACATCTCCCTCCACCCCCCATTCACACACTCCCACCCCCACGCCCCTGTGCTGTCTGGGGTCCCCTTCCCTGAGGTGGGGAGGATCAGGAGTTCTCTCACCCTGGCCAATGAGGGGGTGGTGGTGGACGCAGCCTCGGAGAGGTAGGAAATAAGGGACCACAGGGAAGGTCCCCCATGGCTGGTCTGCTGTGTGAGGTCCAGCAAGGCCCCACACCTCGATTCTGCACAGTGGTGCCAGTGCCTAGGATGGGCCTGCCCTGCCCCTACCAGCCCTGCACAGCAGCCGTGAATGTTACACCCCTGAAAACAGTCCCCTCTCCCTCCTGTGTGAGCAGCCCCCACCTAGCCCACCCACCCTCTACCAAGCCCCCCCACCTGGCCCCTGCACAGGTCAGCAGCAACGGGAGGACATCTCACACCCCACCCTGCAGGGGACACACACTGGCACGCACACACCCCACCCTTCAGGGGCCTTGGGCTCAGTCCACTTCCTACCCAGGCTCGGATGCACACTCCCATGCACACCCCACACACACACACATCCCCCACACATACTCACATATACTCACACACCACACATACACACACCACACACTCACATGCATACACACACCACATATACAAACAACACATACATTCACACACACACACACTCA
>NW_022103922.1:2415761-2420510 GCF_000313985.2 Echinops telfairi
CACACACACACACACACACACACACACACACGGGCAGGCTGAGCATGCTCACCTCTGCCAGGCCAGGCGCCCGGCCGCAGCCTCCTGTCCAGTCCGTCCCTCGCACAGTCCCTACCCCAGGGTGCCTGCCCGGACCCCTGAGCCCCCCCCACCCCCACCAGGGGGATTCCTGGTGAAATCCCCGAGCACACCGCAGCCCTGGAGAAGGCTGGGGGCTGTGGGCGCCGGGTGGTTTCTCTTCAACAACAAACACTTTCAGTTTGAGCCACGCCGTCTGCGGCTGTCGGGGAACTCACTCCCACGGGGCTCCCTCCGACTACCACCTGCTCCCTCGGCCCAGCACCCAGCTCTGGCACTGGGGGCGCCGCCAGGCGGGTGGCTGAGAGGGGTGCTGGGGTGTGCCGCACAGCCGCCTTGCAGCTGCAGACATACCATACAGAAGTCCCGGGAGGCCAGAGCAGCTGGTGGTTCACCAGGGGCTCCCAGGGGCCTGCTGGGAGTCGGGAAGGGGGGGCCTCAGCAGACCAGCTTTCCAAGAACCACCAGCTCGGGGGACGGTCCCCAACTCCACCCCCAGCAGCCCTGAGTCAGCGTGGCAGCCCTCGAGGAGCCTGGCCTCTGCAGAACAGGGGGGTGACCGCCCCCTGTGACACAGACCAAGAGCAGGGCGACCACGCCGGGGGAGGGGGCTTCCTGTCTCAACCATGGAGTGAGTGCCTGCTGGCAGGCCCTCCATGGGGTCACTGGGGTCCAGACAGTGGCGCCACTGATGGCCCTTCTCGCCCACAGGCCCCACACGTCCACGGCACCTCCGCCCCCCTCCACTGCTCCAAGGGGGCGGCCCCTCCTGGCCCAACTCCCCTCCAGAGCCACGTGCCTGGCCGGGCTCTGCCCACGCTGACCTGCTGAACGTGCCGGGGCCCCAGCTCCTCCACATCCCTGTGCCCCGCCACCGGATCCCACACAGGCCCACGTGGCGGCTCCACGAAGCCCCTCTGCCCCCTAGACAGGACAATCCCCCAGGCATCGCTGCAGGCCCCACTGGGCAGGCAGGGCCGGGCAGCAGAGGCCCTACTCCAGCCAGCGGTGCCAGGCTGCCCTCATGCTGCCCACGTCCCCCTCTGCTCTGGGCTCTCTCTGATGACCATAGGCTGCTGTCACCCACTGTCCTCGGGGTGCCCACTCCTGGCCCCAGCCCACGGTGTCCTGAGCCACAGTCGATGTGGACAAGGGCGGTAGCCAGCCCTTGTCCTGGGGACTACAGACATGGCTGGCCAGTGGGGTGTGGGCAAGGCAGGATTCTTCCCAAGGGAGTCACTGTCAGGTGAGGGTGGAATGGCCATACCCTCCCCAGAAGGAAGGGTTGGTACCAGGCTGGGAGAGGATGAGGGGGCCCAGCTATACAGGGTGGCTGCAGGGCCAGCACCGAGCTCCCCAGGCCCACACCCTGTCTGGACAAAGCCTCCTCAGGAAGGTGAGGCCAGGCAGCCCCTGACCTGGGCATCAGCAAGAAGCAGACCCCTTCACAGAAGCCAGCCCACCCAGCCTCACAGAGGGCAGCAGGGGCCTGACCCGACAACAGGCGGGGGGCAGGGGGCGGGGGGGGGACCCAGAAACTACCAAAAGCCCCCCACCCCAAGGCATCCTTCCTGAGAGCCCACTGCCTCAGTCCACAGAGCACCGGGAGCAGAAATTGAGTGGGGACTCAAGGGACCCTGGGCTCACCCCACCACGTAGCAGGTACAGTGTCCCCACGTCAGGTCCCGGGCACAGAGTGCCGCCCCAACACCGGAGCGCACCCCCGCCTCCAGGGACAAGGTTCCCACGCCATCCCCACAAGAAGGCAGGACGGGCGGATGAGTTTCTACACAGTGCTGACCGACGTTGATGACCGAGGGCCCAGGCCACCACCAGGCAGGGACGGCGGGCACACCTGCACCGAGAGCTGCCTGGTCATGAAGCCAAGGTCCCCACCGGCACCCCACCTCCTGGAGTGCTGACCAGGGGTGGGGTTGGGGGAAGGGCACTTCCAGAAGCCTTAGCTCAGGGACTCAGCCTGGACCGAGCCATCGGGACTCTCGGCTGTCCCACGGGGCAGCTAGAGCCCCCAGCCTGTGTGTGGCAGGGCATGCCGGGCAGGCCTTCCCCGGGCACATATGAGGGAAGCCAGAGAGGCTGGGGTATCCCGGAGCCAGGGGCTACAGCCAGGCAGCTGTGGGCCAGTCACTTCACCTCTGAGCTTCCTCCTCCCCAGAAGGGCCTCCCCCAGGCCCCAGGAACCCTCCAAGAAGAGGTGTCCTTACCCCCAGGCCAGGGCCACTGGGGGGCTGCCAATCCTGGGGGGCCACAGCACTGAAGGCCACGGTCAGGCACAGTGGTCCCTCTCCACCACGACACTGCAGCCACACCTGTCTTCCCGAGCCAGAGGCCACCCCTACTCAGCTTCCATGGGGAAGGCTGAAGCACGCCCCCTCTCTGGCAAGAGGACCTGCCAGGATGCCCAGAAACTACAACTCCTGGCCCTGCCCACACTGCTTCAGAACTGTCCCTCCATAGGGCAGGTGGCGGCCAGGCCACGGGCAGTGGGGCAGACCCACCCACAGCTGGGTCCCTGGGGCCAGCGGGGCGTGCTCCCAGCCCCTGGGCCAGATGCCTCAGCCAGGGCCCACCACTCCCTCATGCCTGCCCTGCAGGCAACGCACCTGGGACCCTCACCTGCCAGCCACCTGCAGTCCCCGGCCCACCAGGGCAGGCCACCGCCCATCTGCGATGAGAACAGGTGCATGCGCATGGCCACAGCCGGCGTCAGCCCCCACCATGGGGGCAGCCCCGGCGCCCCTAGCGCCCGGCCGGCCGGCTCGGGGCCCCACAGCCTCCGGGGAAGCAGCGTGCCGGCTGGAGCAGGGAGGCCGAGCCAGAGGCAGCCTCCCCAGGCCAGGCGCCCGCTGTCGAGAGTGGGTGGCCAGCGCTGCTGGGTGGCAGAGTTCCCCTTTCCCGGGGCCTGCCACCCTCCACCCAGACACCTGTGACCACAGGCGGCTCCCATTGGCCAAACCCCAGAGCCTCTGTGGAGAAGGCAAGGACCCCACACCATTTCCTCAATTCAGGCAAATGGTGGGGGACGGGGGAGGGGGACCACTCGGGGTCTGGGCCTGGCGAGGGACAGGGCCCACACCCCACCAAGGTACCCGTGCACAATGCCCCCCATCACAGCGCCAGCTGGTGCCAGTCCTGCCCGCCAGTCAGGGTTGCAAATGGGGAGTCCTAGCTGGGCACCCCCCCAGGACGCACGCCCCCACCCCAACCCCATTTCCAGCAGGAGGCACTGTGCGCAGAGCCACGGGGAAACAGCCAGGCTGGGGGGTCCATGGAACCTGTACTGCAGGGGAGGGGCCTGGGGTCCACAATACAGGAGGAAGTGGCCCCAACCCAGGGAGGGCTCAGGGTGTGATTTGCAGCCCAAGACTAAGCAGGCCTAAACTGACAAGATGTCTCTGGGGCTGAGGGTGAGCCCCGCCTAGGGTGAGCCCCGTCCACCCCACCCCCACCACACCAGGACCCTTCCTCCAGCCCAGATGCCCGCTGCAGCCCGCCTGCCAGTGGCTAAGCCCAGGGTGGGCAGTGGAAGAGTGCACACTTGGGGTGCAGCACACAGGGCCTGGCTCCAAGTGGGGGGCATCCATCCCTGCCTCAAGAGCCTCGGGGCCCAACCAGCATTGCCCATTGGGACGGTCCAGCCCTGCTGCTGTAGGAGAGGCCCTCTCAGGGCGCCCCCAGTGGTCAGTGGTCAGAAGTGAGGCTGCCCCCACCCTGACCCCCACCACAGTGCCCTGGCCATGGGGGCGTGGCCTGTGCTCCTGGAAGACTTACAGAGAAGGGGAGCAGGAACCTCCCCCAGGCCCGGGAGCTACCTGGGGTGGTCTCTCCCTACGCCAGTCCCCCCACCACACCAGCACGAACCCACTTATTGCTCAAAGCCCCAGAGGCGGTGGGACCCTAGGTCCCCACACCACTAGATCCGGGCCCCCGACTCCCCCTCCCAGTGTACTGGTCTGGATCCTGACCCCCAAGTCCGCACACAAGGGACAGACAGACCCGCCGGCCGTCCACCCGGCAGGCCCAGTGACACGCCTGAGCCAGCTCACCCAGGGAGGGGGCCTGACGCAGCCGTGACTACAACACCATGGCCTCTGGGCGCTCCCGCCGGGCCAGACCTTGCCTCTACTCACAGGAAGCAAGTCGAGCTGGCTCAGCTGTGGCGCTGGTCAACCGTGACCCCGCTCCTCCCCGGGCCTGTGCTCCTGGGCGGGGCTGGGGAGCAGCCTGCAGGAGGTTCCTCTTGGCTGTCACCCTATGGAGTCGGCTCATCGGTGCCCAACCAGCCCTGCCATCTGGAACGGAGCCCCTGAGTCCTCGGATGGGGGTGGAGGGAGGGCGGAGAGGAAGAAGTGGGGTCCAGGCTGCTCAAGGCTCGGGCTCGGCCCCCAAGGGCAGGGGAATGGCGCTGGGGCCTCCTCTGCCAGGCCCAGTGTGGGCAGACACGGGCTCAGCCCGAGCCCCAGCCTGGCTCCCGCGTGGCAAGTCCTCGGCTCCCGGCCCACCAGCCACAGCCCTGCTGCCCACGCTGGCGGGGACATGGCTGAGACCTCCTGGGCCCCGGAGACCGGCCAAGCCTGCCCTGGGCAGGTCCACCCCAAGTACCCCCACCTGCAACAGGGCAGCGCTTGGTGCCCAGCCTGTGTGGGCCTC
>NW_022103922.1:2420639-2422686 GCF_000313985.2 Echinops telfairi
CAAATACTGCACACACACCCCCAATGGGCCAGGTGCTGAAGGGCCCTCCCCCACTAGCTACACCTCTCAGAGCCTCGGTTTCTCCACCACCAGAATCCCGGACTCACAGACCTGCTGCTCCACCCTGCACGAGGGATCCAGCTGGCCTGACCCCCAAGACGTCCCTGCCCCTCAGCCTGCATGCCAGGCCTGTCTCCTGCCACTTGGACACAGCCCTGGGCCCATGCCCTTCCCCTGGCCTCACTGGGAGGGGCCCTGCCCCAGCCTTGCCAGCCGAAGCCCTCGGGGGCCCAGCCAGAAGCACCCCAGCCTCCTCCCTCTGGGCCCAGCCCTTGCAGGAGCGGCGGGCTCCAGCTTCAGAGGGGAGTTTCGGTCACGCTGGCCGCACAGCCGGGGGTCTTGGCACACAGACCTCCGGCCAGGGCCCCTCGGGAGTGGCTGAGCACTACAGGAGGGCAGCCCTAGATGAGTCTGTGCCCCCCCAGCACCCCAACACATTTCAGCGGATGCACCACTGGGAACCCTTCTTTCCAGGCCCCGCCCGGGCCCCCCACAAATTCAGGCTATCACCCTCGAAGCTACCGACTCAGCACCATCCCTAAAGATGGGGCAGGAGGGCAGGTCAACGGGGAAGACCCCGGGATCTGCCAATGTCTCCCCCACCTGCCTATTCGAGCAACACCTGGGGCCCCAGGCAGCCCCACCCCTCAGCGAGGTCAGTGTGGGGGCGGGGCCTCAGAGCAAGCTCGCCCACCCATCACACTCTAGCCATGACACCCTCAGCTTCCTCCAGGAACCCTTCCCGGCCCCTGTAGGCACAGTCCAAACCCTCAGCTCTGTAGCAGGCACCCTCCCTCCACAGGGCACCTCCAAGCCTGCCGAGCACCCCCCAACACACACACACACACACACACACACACACACACACACACACCTTGAGAAGTCTCAGGGCAGGTGGGGCTGCTGGCCACTGGGAGGCAGCTGTGGCTTGAAACCATGCCTAGAGCCCAAGGGAGTCCCCTCCTCTGCCCAAGCCCTGGTGTGAGGGGACCCCCAAGTGCACTGTGGAGCCCCGCTATGCTGCTCTCCAGCCTAACCAGGAGCTGGGCCAGAGGCACCCAGGTCGGCATCTGCAGGACACGGGCCTGGGGACCAGGTCTGGCCGGTGGCCCTGGCCAAGCCCTCTCCCTGCCAGCCCAGGCCCTGGCTGCTGACCACAGGTTTGAGCCATGAGAATCATGGCCCGGTGGAGAACTTGGGGACATGCATGGGGGTCTCTGGCCTCTGGCCCCTCCAGCCTGCCGTCCCCACCTCACCCAGGGACAGAGAAGGGGAGCACCCGCCCCAGAAGACACCGAGCCCTACCTGGCTCTTGGCCCAGGTCTCCTCTTCCTCCTCCATGCCTGCTTCCCCGGGGGAGGGGGAGAGCAGGAGACAACCCCAAGGGCCACCCTGCACCCACGTGCCCTCAGTGGTTTCCAACCCAGGCCCGGGCAAGCCCGGCACAGGCCTCGGCACATTGGGTCAGAGCCCGACCCTGGCTCAGGGTGACTCATGGAATGAGCACGCCGTCCCTGCTCACGGGGCAGGGAGGCCGCCCTCTGGTCACACAACACCTGGCCGGCAGAGCACGCCCACAGTTCACTGGGTGGCAGGACAGGGGTCTCTGAGCACCCAGACAAGACCTTTGGGAGAGGGGGGCCTGGAAAAGGCCACTGGGCACTGGCCACTGGGCACCCCCTGGACACCCCCGACATCCTCCCTGGTCACCCTGGAGCCTGTCCCCTCTGGGCACTGGCCTGCGTTCCCACTGCCCTTCCCTGCAGAGGCCTCAGGTTAGGGGTTCTGAAAGGCAGAATTCCCGGGGAGACAGCAGTCACGCAGCAATGGAAGAGAGACAGTCAGCACGCAATGTCATGGGCCTCTGCTCTGAAGGGACCCCTGAACTGCCCCTCAGCCTCCCGGTCAGTAAAACGGGGACAAGACCAGGAGCCCCGACTGGAGCCCCTATCCATGTGTCCTCAAGAGGGGGTGCACTGTGTACAGG
>NW_022103922.1:2424152-2433218 GCF_000313985.2 Echinops telfairi
GAAAAACGAACCTCTCCTCACTGCCCCCAAAACCCACCGCAGGAAGTGGGGGCCAGACCCCAGTGCCTCTCAAATCGGCCGCCATATGCCCAAAGCCTCCGTCAAAGGAGGAAACGGGGCGCCAGTCACCCTCGGGAGGGAAAGCACTGAGATCAGAGGGAGCGCCAACCTCATGGCCCTTGGGGCTGGCCCCACCAGGGCTGTGCCCATCCCACAGAGACCGCCCTCAGCGACCAGGGCTCAGCAGGACAGACACAGGCACAGCCCAGGGTCAGGATGCTCAGGGAGCCAGCCCTGCAGACTCACACAGGTCCCTGCATGCCACCCTCTGGGATAGTGGGAGCCCCTGTGAGAGCTGGGGTGTGCATGGGGCTGCCCCCTCGGGGAAGTGGGCCTGCTGCCCCCCTGCTGGCCTTCAGGGAAAACGTGAGCCCGGTGCTCCCCCTCCCTGAGCACTGGCAGCCTCGGGAGCCCTGACAAGGTGGGTGCCGGGAGGGTGAGGTGTAAGGAACCGGAGAAGATCCATAAGAAACTGGCGGCACTGTGTGTGGGCGCGGGTATGCTGGTGGCCAGGTTGGAGGTTCAAGCACACCAGTCGCTGGAGGGAGAAAGATGAGGCTGAGCCCACAGAGAGCTACAGCCTGGAAACCTCAGACAGACGAGGTGGGTACGATCGGCCCGAGGGCAGTGGTTTGGGATGGGGTCCCTGTAGGCTAGGATGCTGGCCACAAGGGAGGAAAAGGAGGCTTTCGGCTGCCATGAGACGGACACCCTCAGGAACACTCAGAGGCAGTGGGCTGGGGAGTCAGGCCTAGCAGCAAGGGGCGTGTGTGGCCCAGAGAACCCGGAGCAGGACACACAGGCACCCGCAAGGCCATCGAATACCCCCGTCGGTTCCTGCCCAGCCGCTGCACAGCTGCCCCGGCCCCTGCCTGAAGGATGACAGGCTGCACTTCCAGGGTCCTCAGACCCCACGGCGAGCTTCACGCGGCCCCCACCCAGTGCTTGAGCAGTCCCACGTTCCTGCTGCCCCTCTCTAAGAACCAGAGCCCTGTGGCTGGTCACTGGGGACATGCAGAGCCCATGGCTAGCAGGAGGCTGGGAGCTGGCGGGAAGGGGAGGCAGCCAGCACCTGCAGACACAGAGGGATTCACATGGGGACTGTGGGTGACTAAGAGGGAGGCTTGGATGATGGGTGGGAGTACACACACACACACACACACACACACACACCAGAAGCCCCCACTCCTAAGAATGTGCATGTACCCCAAGGCCCAGGGGGCCCAGCCCCAGGAAGGGCTCTCCCCACAAACAGGCAAATGCCATATGGACGGTCCCCTGCCCACAGCAAGGGCAAGCAGAGGCCAGCTCGCAGCACCGTGGGGGGGGGGGGGGGGAGCAGGACGCTGGCCACGTCCTAGGCCTGGTGCTGGTGTGGCTCACACCTTCAGCCACTTACACAGACCCCCACGCCAGGAGCTCTCTGAGCCGGGGACAGACGGCCTCTGACCCTTCCAGAAGACCCCCCACCCCCAGCACACGCAGGAGCCCGGCAGGAGGGGCTGCACCTGCCGCCAGCCCAGGTCAATCATCCAGGTCGGGCAGCCAGCCCTCACCCACCCGCAGAGTGCCCCACCCAGGGGCTGCTGCCCCTCTCCCAGCTGCAAGGAGAGCCGCCTCACCCAGCCACCCCTGTGGCCCCTCCAGACAGGCTGGGCTGACCCTGAGAGGAACCAGACTTGCTCTGGGCCCACCGTGGGCACCCAGCCCCCTCCGGGTGCCCTCACCTCCTCCAGACCCTGGTCCCCACGGCCACTCCACTCCACGAGGGCCACGTGGCCTGGCCTTGCCCACTGTCTTCCCAGTTGGTAGCTGGTCCCTTCCAGGACCATACAGGTTCCAGCCTCGAACACGCTGTCCTGAGCCTGAGGTGGCCGGGCCCGGGCCTGCTCACTGGGAGCCCCCCAGTCCTCCCAGCTGGAGCAGGGCCCCTGACAGAGGCACACAGCACCTCAGACAGGTCTGGCACAGGCTGCAGGCCTCCCCGAGGTCCCTCGGGGCCAGGTGGTGCCTTCCCTGCCAGGCTGCCACCCGCCTTCCACCTCAGAAGGAAGCAACTGGCGCTGCCGGGTCCCTCCTGGAGGCTCTGCGTGTCCCCAGCACACAGTAAACGCTCCCCCCACGCTGACTCCCACCACCTCTGAGCGGGCCTGTCCCGAGGGGCCTCCCCTTCCTCATCCGTAGAGGACGGCCTCCGGGGCCCCTCCCTGTGGCCGCAGCCCGGGCGAGGTCTGACCACAGTGCTTCCTAGAATCCTCACCCCACCCGGCTGGGTGTGGGGTGGGGTTTGGGGGAGGGCAACTTAGCCAATGAGGAAGGCTCACGCCCCTCCCCTCCCCCTGACCGCTCCCAGAGCCAGACTGCAGAAGTGAAGGCCAGCAGTCCCCGGGGGCCCAGAGAGGACGGGCAGTTCCGTGCAGTCACACAGCAGGCAGAGCTGGGCTGGACCTACACAAGTACAGCCATTCTGCCGAGGGCCTGTGCCCTGGACGGGTCACTCGGCCTCTGCCGGCCCCACGTCCTATCGGAACACGAGGCCGGTCTACCCTACACACACACACACACCCATGTACCCAGCCCAGCTCCGCCAAGCTGTGTGGTGCACCCTGGGGTCACCAAGTCTCCCCTCCCAGCGCCTCCAGGGCAGCCCAGGCCAGGCCCCGCGGAGGGCAGGGTGCCGGCCCTAAGCCCCTACCCTGGCCACCCACCTCCGTGTGCCCTCTCCAGGCACGTGAGAGGCCAGGCCAGCCTCTGCCTTCTCCTCCCACCGCCTCCCTATGCTGCCCCTCACACCAGCATAGCCATCGGGTACAAATACTGGGGTCCAGACGCCATCCCACTGCTAAGTCATCCACCTGAGCTCCCGAGCCTCAGTTTCCCTCCATGTGTGCATACGGCGGGGTGTGATGAGAGCCACAGCCGGGCTGATGTCAGGACTTCCGCCAGGGCCCAGGAGAACACGGGACCCCGGGGGCGGGCCGGCGGGCAGGCCTGGCACGTGGCCTGCCCAGCCCTGTGACAGCCAGGCAGGACGTTGGGAAACTCACGGGTGTGCGTTTCAACACAGCTCCGAGCTGAGGATGGGTTTCAACATGCAGCTGCCCAGGCAGGGCCATGGCCATCTCGAGGGGAGAGGCCGGCCCGCAGCACAGTGTCCCCAATGTGGGGACAGACCCTTGACCCCAGGGACAAGAGAGCGGCTGCTTCTTGGACACAAAGACAACACCCAGGCCGGGGCTGCTGGCCGAGAGAGCCGGGGCTGGGCCCCAGGGGTAAGGGCGGGCTCCACGGGAAGCCGGGCCCCACAGCCGTGAGACTGGATAAGCGGTCCTACCAACCTGCCAGGGTGCAGCTCCAGGCAGAGAATGTTCTAGAAGGGGCCCTTCATCAACACGGAAGCCTCAGCCAAGTTGAGGAGACGTTTGCCCCAGCCACCCACGGCCAGGGCCCCCTCCTCTCTCACCCTCCTCTGCCCCGAGGCCACTCCAACCTCCCCAATACAGCTGGGGTCCCTCCACAGCCACCCACAGCCAGGAACCCCCAGGAGGCCCCCATCTGCCCCAGGTTCCTGACACACCAGGTACAGCCAGGGGGCCCTCCTACAGCTACCCACAGCCCAGAACTCCATGGCCTCCTCCCCCACTCTGCCCTGAAGCCCCCCTGATGCTCTAAACACAGCCAAGGGGTCCCTCACAGCTACCCAGAATCAGGAAACCCCACAATGCCCCTCTCTGCCCTGAGACCCATGCCGCCCCCACCCCCACGCCCCAAACACAGCGAGGCCCCTCTGCAGACACAGGGCTTCAGCTGCCTTTTTAGCAAAAACTTTGGTGGCTTCAATTGTTCAATTGCCACTTGAGGGCCACCCAGGGGCAGGGGAGGGAGGCCCTGGGGGACATCTGAGGCCACTCACGGCCCAGCAGGGGCCCCTCTGGGCCGGGAAAGAAAGAACCTTTGAGGGGGTGGGGGTAGGGGAGGGGTGGCCATCAACCTTGATGTCAAACGCCGTGTGCCCCTATGTGCCCCACAACAAGATAAAGGCAGGGCTGGAGGTCCCCATGGGCAGCAGATCCCCATTTTCAGAGAGAGGAGCTCCCCCAGGTCATTCTGACGGGCAGGAACACGAATCCCAGCCTCCTGTCAACCCCAGCCTCCTCCACGAACCTATTCTAAGCTGGCACCCAAGAAGAGGCTTTGGCTGGCCAGGCCCTGGGCTGGGCAGAAAGGATGGGTCTGGGGGGCCCAGGGCAGGACAAGGGGGCTGTACAGGGACTGGGGAGGGTCTCCAGAGGCCTGGGAGAGGCCTTGCAAACAGCACCAGGCTCCCAGAGAGCAGCCTTCCCCCCAGGACCCTGCCCAGCCCACCAGCGGTCTGCCAAGGCCCTGGTTTGTGCCAAGCTGGGGCTGGGGGGCTGGGGGGAAGCATCCAAGAAAGCACACGGCCCGAGGCCCCCAGTGGGGTGCCCCCTCCCCTAGGCCCACCAACCACACCATCCTCCAGACCACGCGGCCTGGAGCAGCAGTGTGAGGGCCAGGCGGGGGCAGGCCGGCTTCTGGGGGCCAAGCTGGAGAGGCTGAGACTGAGCAGGCTGCCTGTCTTATCAGCTCCTCTCCCTGCCAGGGACACCATCCCGGCTGTCAGGAGCGCTGAGCACCATTAGCTTAATTAGCACTTCCTGCAGGCTCAGCACAAACCACAGGCTGGGCCGGGAACCAGGATGCACCAGGGCCAAGTTTGGGGTGGGGCCTGGAGAGGGAGAGGGGCCCACGGGCGTCAGCCAGGCGGCCCCCACCCAAGGGAAGCCGGAGGTGCCAGCATGGAGGTCTCAGGGCCGGGCTGGGGCCTGGAGGCAGCTCTCAGGCAAGGTCACCCCTGAGCCCCCAAGTCCCCAAGTCCAGGGAAGAAGGGGCAGGAGCCCCGCCCCCCAAGCAGCCCCACCAGCCAGGCAAGAGACTCCAAGCACCAACTCTGGGGGGGGGCCCTCCTGGCCCAGGGGGCAGTGTCCCCAACTACAGACAGGACTGCAGGGCCAGGAGCTGCCTGTGCAGTAGCGTGCCTGGGGTCACTGCGGGGCTGACGACCAGACTCAAAATCAGGGTCCCAGGAAGATCAGAAGGACCTCCAGCTCACCTGGCTTGTGTCCCCCATTCACACTCTGGTCCCCCAGTCGGTGGTTCCAAATATCAACCCACACAGGTAAGTCCCGAGAACACACAGTAGGGATTGCTGGGACGGGTGGTGGTAAGTCCTGAGAACACACAGTGGGGATTGCTGGGGGGTAAGTCCCGAGAACACACAGTAGGGATTGCTGGGACAGGGAGGGGGGGAGTCCCAAGAACACACAGTGGGGGTTTCTGGGGGGTAAGTCCCTAGAACACACAGTAGGGATTGCTGGGACAGGGGTGGGGTGGGGGTGGTAAGTCCTAAGAACACACAGTCGGGGTTGCTGAGGGGTAAGTCCCTAGAACACACAGTAGGGATTGCTGGGATGGGGGTGGGGGGGTGGTAAGTCCCAAGAACACACAGTGGGGGTTGCTGGGTAAAGAGGTGGGCCTTCTTTGGGTGGGGGGTGTCACAGAAAAGCTCCAGATTGTCAGTGGGGACAGCCCCCAAAGCTTGCAGATAAGTGACAGGCCACACTGTACGACACCGGCCCAGGGCCATCGGTTCAGAATAAGAGCCGAACAGCTCAGTGCCACTGTGACTCAGGCGACCCCACAGGACAGGGCAGAACTGACCTGGGGGTCCTGAGGCTGCTATTGCAGGAGGAGAAAGCCTTGTCTTTCCCCTGAGGAGCGCAGGTGGTTTTGAACTGCTGACCTTGGGCTGAGCAGCCCAACATGTGACCACTAGGCAACCAGGCTCCTGTGTGATTTTTTTCTGGGTAGAGAAAGCCTCCCCTGCTCCTGAGGAGCAGCTCGGTGGGACTGAACGGCCGACCTTGCGGTTGGCAGCCCAGCCTGTGAGCCACAGAGCCACTGGGCTCCTGTGTGTTTGGAAGTTTGTCCTGTTGGCTCAATAAACAGCTGTCCGGTCAGAAGCTTAGGGCTCTGTGCCTAGGCTGAGCAGCCTCTCTTGGGGCTGAGGCGGGGCAGGGACCGCGGCCGGCCTGCCAACACAGACCGGCTAAGCAGACCAGAACAGGAGTTCTGGGGCCAGCTGCCCATCCTGGAGACAAGTCCGAGCCCGCCCTGTCTCTGCTCTCCCTGTCCCTGTCCCGGTGTGGGTAGCTTTGTGGGTGGCACAGGCCACACAGGCTCGGTCACACCGTCCACCAGGCTAAGAAGCCCAAGGCCAGCCCTGCCGAGAAACCTGTTCCTCGGGGCCTCCGAAGCCCTAGGCAGTGCTCTGACTCAGTTTCCCTGAAGCGACCTGGGTTGCCGCCCCCGCCCCTCCCCAGGCCCTGCCAAGCTGGTCAGCATGCCCAGCCCACCTTGAACACTCTGGGGGCCCAGGGGTGCACTTCTGCTGCCTCGGGAATGCCGCAGGCAGGCTGCTCACACCATAAGACGTTCCAGATGTGGCCGGCGGAGGACGGGAGCAGCCAGCTCCCTGCTGAGGGGCCGGTGCTAAAGAGATCTCAGAATTCCAGGCCGGGCCAGGGCGTGGCCGGCGGGTGTACTTGACACTGGCCCAGGAGACCACCCAGAGGGCCACCCCTCACCACCCACCCAGGCTTTCTGGGAAGCTGGTTCTCTTCCAGAACCCCAGGAAGGGGTGACACAGCTCTGTAGACGGGGCCCCCAAGGCCGCTCCCCAACTGGGTCACCACCAGGCGTTGCAGCCGCTCAGCCGGGTGGAGGTCCAGTCCTGGGGGGAGGGGGGGCAAGCGGGGCACACGTGTCCAGCTGCTACAGCCAGGGCCTGGCCCTCAGCCCAAAGCCAGCGCACTGCCTCTGAGGCTACCCCACCACACACACCGGTCAGCCCACCGTCCTCTCCGGCCAGCACCTCTCCCACCACATCCACCACAAACTGCAGTCTGAGCCAGATGCTGTGGGGATAGGGAGCACCCTTTCCCAGCCTCCACTGCTTCAGAGAGGCTGGGAGGGGCTCAGGACCCCCGATCTATAAATTCTAAGAGCCGACGGCAAGCCAAGGGCTGGAGAGGAAGTCCCAGCTCCCCCAGCACCCCAAGAGCAGCAGGTCCACTGCACCCCACAGTGGAAGGGAGCAGCCAGGGCCTGCAAGATGCCTTCCCTCCTGGCCACTGAGTGCACCGCTCAGCGGCCGCCCCTGCGCACACTCACACGCCCGTGTCCCCTGCGCATCCACGCCAGTTCACAGGCCAGAGTTCCCCAGTGCATGCAGGCACACACACACACACACACACACACACACACACGCCTGGGCACACACACCTGCGTGCATGCGCACACACATACACAGGTGCTCACCTCGAAAACTCAGCTCAGCGGAAAGATGTCTTATTTCAGTTCAAGAGTCAGAAGACACCGGGTGGTCAAGGAGCATCGATCGAGGGCATGGCTGAGGACGGGCAGGGGAAGGGAGACACCAAGCCCAGAGGAGGCTTGAACACGTCAGCCCAAGGCAGCTCCGAGCTGCAAAGTTCCCCCAAGACCAAACTCCACCATGTTGCTGCCACTCACAGCAACCCTCGAACAGGGGAGAGCCGCCCCCGTGGGTTTCTGAGATGGGCACTCCTTACAGGAGAAGATGGCTGGCCTTTCTCCCTCAGGGCGGCCGGGGTCCCTCAGGGCTGGGGGGCTCCAACTGCTGACCCTGCAATCACAGCCCAACTCCTCACCACTGAGCCCAGGGCTTCTGGGAAGGACCTAGGGAAGCTTTGCCCCAAACATCTGGTCCACGGAGACAAGAAAAGGGCACAGTGCAGGGTTCCCCGTCCCCCCGGAAGCCGCACCTCCTGTGTCCACAAAGCCCTTTGTGCTGTGCTCAGACCCAGGCCTCCCCTGCGGTGGGGTCCCACAATTACTCTGTACCCCCTCACCACAGCTTCCCCCCTCGCTGTCCCGAGCCCTCCTGCGTCAGGGGCCTTCCCACCGTAGAAGCAGAAACATGGCAGACCCTGGGGGGCAGCAGGGCCCAGCAGAGGGGACACCAGGTCCACAGCTGTTCAGGTGGAAGGCTGGGCCGGGGAACCAGTGGGGGACGAGGTCCTCTGCTCCCAAAGGGGCTCCTACCTCTCCCTTCCTGGGCGGTCGGTGGGCAGCAGGACCCTGGCTCCCGGACGCCCACTGGCTACCTCAGGGCAGGTGTCTCTGAAGGTCCAGCCTGTCCTGCTACCAGAGGTTCCTGGGTCCCACACGCCAGGAGTCAGTACCTGCGTACACCCAACAGCCAGAGCCCACGTCCTCAGGGACTTTACAGGAATCATTACGGAACAGGCCGCCTCCTCTTTCTCCCTCGAGCAGCTGGTGGCCAGCAGTCAGCAGTCCTTGGTCTACAGGGGAGCACCCAGGGCACTCACTAGACACTCAAATCACCACGGTCCTCCCAGCCCCAACCGCGCCTCAGTGCCCCAGGCCGCATCCATCAGCATACAACCCACCCAGCACCCTTGCAGCCACCCGACCCCCCTGACCTGCAGGAGGCACCAGGGACGAGAGGCCATCAGACATAGCTGGCTGGGTACATCACAAACTCCCGGCTGGCCATCCGAGGAGCCTCCCCCGAACCCCACATCCCTCACGATGACAGCAGGAGATGTGAGACAGACACTCATGGGGTTTGAACAGAGACCCATGGCGGTATCGAGAGACCCAGGGCAGGTCGGGGGGACCCAGGGCAGTGTCTGGGCCTTAGCCCAAAGGGCTGAGAGTGTGGGCAATGGCAGGTCCAGGGGGACGGCACCCAGAGGCCTGTTCCCCACATTCAGCAAGAACGCTGGCAGCCCCCCACGCTCCCGGAGCTCATGAGTGAGCCGGCCTGGTCACTGATGGCCAGATGGCCGACATGATTCCCGATGCTCTCAGGCTTCTAGCAGTCACCGGGTCGAGAGGGCCCTTCCCACGCAGCAGCGTGCC
>NW_022103922.1:2434646-2451853 GCF_000313985.2 Echinops telfairi
CCGGGGCCGTGGTTGGGTCGGACAGGTCAAAGGTTGCCAGGGCCAACCCGAAACAAACATGAGGAAACTGTGGCGGACACCCTGTTTTCCAAGAACACGGCTCCCATGCTGACCCGTGGCACATGCTGGTGTTCCGGAACATTCCACCTGGCCAGTGTGACTCTGGCTGGCTGCGGTGTCCCCTCCCACCCCCTGTGAGACCTGGGCTCCGCTCAGGCCTGGAGCTGCCTACTCCCACCGTGCAAGGCCAAGCCTGGCCCCGTGGCCGCCCACTGCCCTCCTATAGAAAGCACGCCGTGGGTGGGGGCCGCCCTCACAGAGCCCCTCCCCTGGCACAAGAGGACACGTGGCGTCCTGCGTCCTATGACGTGCTCACTCACCTTCCCCGCCTGGTCTGAGCCTGGCCTTGCAGCCAGTGGGCAGACCAGCCTCCTGGATGGCCTTCCTCTGCACCCCTCCCCTGCCCCGCTATTTGACCAAGCTCAGCGTCGTCCTCCAGGGACCGGTCAGTCCCTCCCGATGTCAGGTCCAGAGCACGTGAGGCCAGACTCGCATTCCTCCCTCCCTGTACACAGACCCCGGCACACCCTTCACCCGCTCCACCCCGAGGAAACTGAGGCCAGTGGGCAGACCGGCCTTGGGTGGGCCCTGCAGGGTGGGTGGAGGAGGGAGCCAGCCCTCAGGGCAGCCGGTGAACTCTGGCCAGCTTTCCCTGGGGACCACCCCCTCCACTCCCACCCCCCCGGCAGAGCTGAACCTGTCCAACTGCCCCAGACAGCCCTGAGCTGAGAGGCACTATCAGCTCCATCTCCATTGCCCCACCCGCCTGCGCTGGGAGATGTCCCTGATAAGCCTGCTGGCTCTTCTGGCTGGTGGGCTGGGTGGGTTGTGTTTTTCAGCCTGTTTTCTTCAACTTCCGCCCCGGCTGGGGATCCCTGCAGGGGGTGGGGGCTGGGCTAAGCAGGAAAGGAAGGGCCCCTGAGAAGCAGCCTCCCTTGGTGAGGAGGCCCAGGGTGGGCAGGGGCCCTGCGGGAGCCTCTCTTCACCCAGCTGGTGGAGACACTGGCCGGTCTGCCCCCCCGCCCCCCACAGCTCCAGACAGCTGCTCACAGGGCATTGACCAGGACGATCCACAGCCTGTGGTGCACAGTCGGGGCCGCGGCATAGGGCCCCCCTTTGTGGGACAGAGCAGGGCTGCCTGGTGGCCTTACAAAGAACCTTCCAGAAGGCCGGTGCACTCGAAGGCACACATGTTGGGAGCTCCGGCCACACGCGTCCATCCTGGTCAAAGGTCCAGTCCAGCACAGGGATACCCCCCACCACCCTGGGGTGTCCACCTGCACACGGCCTGCAGAGGGGCCTCTCCTCTCCGGCTACACTTTGGGGGGGGGGCTTGCCCACAGCCCCGCACTCTCCACCTGACCAGGCTGGGGGCTGGGACTTTGAGAGAAGTGGGGGTTGAGGTGGGATCCCCAGAACGCCTCTCTCTCCCAGGCCCCCGTAGGGTGGGGGAGGACTCAGAGTTCACCATTCCAGGTCAGACAGAGCCCAGCCAAGCAAGCCCCCCCGCACCACCACCAAGTCTCCTTGGCCTGGGAACACAGGGTCCCTGGGCACCAGCCTCCTGAGATGAGGGACAGCTCTCCAAACATTCGGACCCCGGGGCAGGGCAGGGCAGGCTGGGCCCTGGAAGAGATTCCCCAGTGGGCCGGCCCCAACCTGCCTGAGCAGTGGCTGCCGGCTCCTGGGAGCAGAGACCAGCGGCCCCGCCTTCAGCGGGCGGGCAGGCCGGCCAGGCAGCTCCCCGGCTCCCGGGAACTCAGCCTGGGCCGGGGTGGCAGGCGTGGAGACAGCTACCTCCCTCCCCGTGGGCTGCCCCCGCATGTCACACCCCCCACACCCAGAGGGAGAAAGCATTAACCCAAAATAATAGAACCAGGCCCCTCCACCCCCACCAGGCCCCTGTTCACTGCACAGCCAGCTCTCTGCCAACAACTGGGGGGGGGGGGGGCTGTCTTCCTGCCCCCAGGTCAGGCCTGGCCGCCTGCTAGGGAAGAGCTCCCAAGGCAGAGAGCCTCACACAGACCCAGTGCACCCCAGTGGGCCCCGGAGGGCTAAGGCCTCCCCCCAAGATGCAGAGAAGCACAAACACACAGGGGCCTCCAGGGGGAGGGTCTCCCAGCAGGTCCCTGCCCCCACGCGCTGGGTGGAGGCCAAGAACTGGGAGGGGCGGGAGGCAGACCTGCGCAGCGGGAGGCACAGCCTCCTCTTCCTGGAATCACCCGTCTGGGGCCTTCTAGAACCGAGGAGCCGTGAGGGTGGCCAGTCTCTGGGGCCCTGAGGGCCAGACCCCCACCACCACCACCAGTAGCTGGCCCCTCTGTTCCCACCTAGAGCCGCCCAGTCAGGCCCCTAGGGGGCTCGATGAGCATGGGGTCCAGGCCCAGAGGGAGGGCTGTCCCAGGTCTAGAACTTTCTATCCACAGCAGAACTTCCGGAGGTTCAGACCCTAGAAGCAGAGAGAGCCAGGCCCGGGAGGGGGTGGGGGTGGGGGCGGCACTGCCCAAAGGAAGGCAATGAATCTGGTCCCACCCATCCACAGCCCCTCAGAGCCCAAAAGTCGGCCTGGCCTGCCTGCCCAGCAGCTAAGGCTCCTAGAACATCCTCTGAGATGGTCACAAGGCTGGGGCCTGATATTTACGCTCACGTAATCACACACACACACTCACATACATACATTCACAAACACACACACACTCACAATCTCACACATCCACACACTCATACATACGCTCACATAACTACACACGCTCACACGCTCACATACTCACATGCACACATAATCCCACATACATTCACACTCATACACACACATAATCACACACACTCGCAGTCTCTCACACATACACACGCTCACACTCACACTCAAACACACGCATGCTCGTGCACACACTCGTGTACACACTCACAGTCATACACAGAGACACACACTCACTCAGACACAGACACACACAGGGAGGGTGGGGCCAGGACAACTGGAACAGTAGTGGGTGGTAAGCAAGCCATCCTCAGCTCTGACCCCAGCCATCCACCATCCGATCTGCACCCTGATCTCAAGGGACTCCCGCAGCCAATGCCAATCCATGGGCCTTCCCTGCAGTGGCCAGATGCCTGACAGCTCTTCCCGGGGAGGGGAGCCCGGCACCCCGCCCTGCGCTCTGCAGCAGCCCCTCCAGTTCCACAGCCCCACGGGCAGTGCACACTGGTTCCAAGGCAAGGACACTGAGAGGGGCCGTGGACGACCTCCCAAACTGGCAACTCCCACCAGTCACGTGCCAAACACCCGAAACAGGGGTTGTGGGAGGGCAGCTCCCCGTTCCCAGGGTGGACGACCTCCTTCAGGGGGACTGGCTGGCCCGGCTGGATGCATTGAGGCGCCTGAGAACAAGCGCTCAATGAACCAGGAGAAGGTTTGCCTGTGGCCCAGCCGAGGGACAGTGAGACACACACAGATGTGTGAGCACAGGAGCATGCACACATGCGCACATAGGCAGACACGCACGCAGCACACGTGTACACGCACGGGCACGTGTGCGCAGTCAGTCACATATACACATGGGCACGTGTACACAGTGTCAGTCATGTACACACACGGGCACAGTCAAAACGTACTGCACCTTCATCCAACTAAGCTCTCAATGCGTGTGGACAGCCCCTCCTTCGTCCACTCTTTGACCACCTTCTGAAGGCCCTGGTCCATCTCTCCAAGCTCCCCTTTCGATCCACACCCCGTCGAAATGGCAGCCTGCGAGGCCTCCCCCAGGGCCCCACCGCGCCCCCTTTAACGGCTCTATGAGTCTGGGGAGCGAGACTGGAAGGTGGCCGTGGTCGGGCCCCAGGGATTCTCCTGGGTCTGCCCTGGAGGGCCTCCGGGAAGGAGCGCTGTTGTGATGGGAGAACCTCTGGGCACCTGACTCTTTGCACCCGGGTCTCCGTTCCCTCAGCCCTTCTTCCTCACCAGCCCCGAGACTGCCCGGTGTCCTTCCAGGGGACCCATCCCAGGGCCCCCTTTGGGATCTCACCCCTCGGCCACCACCACCTTCTGAGCTGCCTCTCAGCCTTGAGCTCCCGGCCCTCGGAAGCCACTGTGTGGATTGGACCTTGTTTTTAAAAGTCCCAGGAGATGGCCTGGCGTGGCCTCGATGGCTGTGGGGGAGACTGAGGCTCGAGGATGGCCTGCGGAGAGCGCCCCACGCCGACAGCGGGGAAACACGCCACCGCAAACACCCTGCCATCGGTCTGGCCCACAGCGACCCGACAGGGCAGACCACTCAGCGCGAGGAGGAAGCCTCGTCTCTCCCCCTCGGAGAGCCCGGTGGTTTAGAACAGCTCAGCTCACGGCCGCAGCCCGACACACACTCATCACACCACAGGCTCCTCCGCGGATGGCCGAGCTCAATTAAAACACCCTTTGTGCTGAACGAGCCCAGGCTGGTGGTCCGTGTCTCTCTCTCTCTCTCTCTCTCTCTCTCTCTCTCTCTCTCTCTCTCTCTCTCTCTCTCTCACGCACACACTGGAAGATTCACAGAGGCGCACATGGCTCAGGCCCACCTGGGTCCCCGCTGCACACCACGCTCGGCCCAGGCCCCCACACAGGCTGCTGCAAGCCCACCCCTCTGCAGGCGACTGAAAGCTGCCCCAAGGCCCTGTAAGAACACAGCCCACTCTCATGTCCTCATACCCCAAGACCCTCTGCGTGGGGCCAGGGCCTGCATCTTCCTTGTGGCTCCGAGGGGGCTCCGGCACCCAATTCCACACAGTGAGAAGACCCCACACAGATGCCAACAGAGGAAGATGTTGCACACACTCCCAGCAAAACTCAAAGACATGTGGCCAGGGGTCACCTTGGGGGTGGGAAGTGGCCAGGCGGCACCAGACAGAGTGGAAAGAAGACAACGTGATGACCCTTCCAAGTGCCTGGGGGTCCGCTGGCACATCCACCCCAGAGAGCGCCTCCTAGCCCTCCGTGTCCCCACAGGGAGTGGCCAGCTGTCCCTCAGCGGGGCTCCCAGCACAAAAAGCAGGTGAAGGGTTGTGTAAGGCCAGGTGAGCTTGGGGCCCACAGGACACACGCAGACTCCTGCCGGGACACTGTTTCACACTAGACCCCCGGTCCCCCTCCTACGGGGCAGGGGGCTGAGCCCCAAGCCCTCGGGCTGGCAGGACACAGCCAGGACCCGCTGCCCTGGGCCTCCTGCTGCTGCAGCTGCTCCCATGAAAACCAACGCTGTGAAGCAGCAGGCGGGCTGCAGGCCCAGGTGGTCCGGACACTGGTCCTCGGCCAGTGTGCTGCCCTGGCTCGCAGCCACTTCTGCCCAGTGCCAGGCAGGGCCGCCATGACAATTCTGGTGCCGCCTGGCCCGGCCCATCCTTCCCAAAACGGACAGCGTACATCATGCACCCCCCTCCCCCGGGCCACCCCACCCTGCTGCGGCCTAGGCTGTGCCTGCTGCCCAGCACTACCCCACCCCGTGCAGCCCAGCACCTACAATGGGGTGCTCACCCCTGAGGGGCAGGCCCTGTGCTCACTGTCCTAGGTACTCATTCACACCTCCCCCGACAAGGCGAGGCCCTGGGGCCTCCTGTCCCCTCCACACTGCCCAGACCACACAGAGAGTTCTTGAGGAACAAGCCAGTCTTCAGCCCCCAGGGCAGCCCCACACACCCACGCACTCACACCCACATGCATGCTCACGCCTACACTCACACCACTCACACACGTTCACACACTCCATACCCCAGTCCCAATCACAGTCACACTATCACACCCACATTCACGCACTCACACCTACACATTCACACCCACGTGCACACACACCTACACTCACAGCCACACACACTCACACACGTTCACACCACACCCCACTCCCACTCACTCACAGTCACACTATCACACTCACACTGATGTGCACACTCACACCTACTCTCACACTGACACACCCACATTCATATTCACACCTCGAGAGTACACACCTACTGATCCACACACACTCATGTACAAAATCACACTCATACACTAACACACTCACACTATATGCACATTCACTCCTACAAGCACACACACTCTCACACCCTGACTCCCACCCACACTCACATATGCACACTGACCAGGCCCTGCTCAACACAACACACACATGTGCTCATGGGCAGTGCACACTGCACACACACCAGGCACATGCTGGCTCAGAGATGCTCACATGCACCCCCTCACTCGCACACCAGGTGTGGGCCAAGCCCCCAGCCCCCAGGGATCACCACACTTTTCTCAGAGCCCCCCCCCCCACAGGACCTTTGCCCACGCCCTCTCCAAGTGGACTGGCCATTGCATGGGGGCCTTCGGAGAGGGGCCTGGGGGACCTACAGTAATGTCACCCTCACTGAGGAAGGCTCGGAGCTGCGCCCCGTCCCCTCACCGCCCCCGCCCCTTCCCCAAGCAAGGACACAGCTTCAATATTTAATCAGCTGATGAAATATTAATGGTCTGGGAGGGGCAGCCTTTCCCGAAAGGACCCCGAGAGGAAGAGGCCACAGGTTGCGGACAGAACCAGGGGCCGTGGAGAAGCAGCTCTGGGGGACTGAGCACCCTCACGGCTCGCCCACCCCCACCCGCCCCTCTCTGAGGGCCGCATGCCCACACCTCACCAACGCCCTTTGGGGTGGGCACAGCCGGCCCACAGGATCACCCAGCAACTCCACCGGGCCCACACAACACCCACCCCCCAGGATTTGCTGAAAACCTGCTCCCCACCGCCAGTTCACACGCCTCGCCGGAGTCCCATTTTACAGATGGGGACACGGAGACTCTGAGGGGATCCCAGCCACCCTGGCACTGTCCACCCACCCTCAGAGGCTCACCAGGAAAGAGACCACCCAGGAACAGGTGAAGACGGGGCTCTGCACAAGCTGGTGCCGCCACACTGGGACAGAAGACAACAGACGCAGGCCCTGGACCCTGGGCTCCCCTCGACCCCCAGAACTGGCCCTGCGTGGACTGGTGGTAAGAGCCGCCCTGTTCCCAGGGAAGAGCTCCCAGGGGCCGAGACCCTCACTGGAACAGAGAAGTGTTGCCCACTCAAGCAGACGAAACCCTGGGCAGCATGCACTCAGCTGCTCCTGTTCCTAAGTGCAGCCTCGAATGGACAGCAGGGGAGCTTCCACGGCCACTGGTGCTGTCCAGTGAGGCCGCTGCTGCACTTGCGTGCTGCAAGTGAGCCACCAGCCTGCCGAAAACAGTGCCCACCCCCCTCATTCCCTCCCTCCACAGCTGAGGAAACTGAGGCCACCCCAAGAGTGTTCAGCAGCTCCCCCCATGCTGGGTCTGCCCACACTCACCCCCAGCGCCAGCTGCCCCAGGCCCTCCAGGCTCTGCCCGCCCCCACAGTGTGCGATATGCAGCCCAGAGAGCCTGCCTCCTGCCGGCCCAGCATGACACTGACCAGCCGCCCAGGAGCCTGCAGACAGGAGGACAGACACTCCATCAAGCAGCCATCAGCACCACATCGCTGGACCTCGCGCTGGGCAGATGTGCCCGCCGGCCAGCTGGCAGGCCCATGCCCCCGAGTCCTGGGCAGAGGTGGGAGTCAGGGCCCGGGGTGGCCGGCTGGGTGCATGGGCACAGGGAGCGAGGCCCAGTGGGGCCCAGCGGGGCCCAGCGGGGCCCGGCGTGGTCCAAGTGGGCGGGAGGAGCTGAGACTGGGTACACCCGCCCTCCCGGGAGCCACGCTGCACCGTCTTCCTCAGAGAAGCATCTCCCCAGGGGGGCACCCCGAGGTCCCCAGACTGGGAGAAGCAGGGCGCAGAGCTGAGATGTCCGAGAGCACACGGAAGACCGCAGGGCAGGTGCCCCTGGGCGCAGGGAGACCCCAGACCCCAGGAGGCAGGTGGCGCGCAGGGGGCCCCGCCCAAGTGGGGTTTCGGGATGCTGGGGCTCAAGTCCACTGGAGCACCCTGGCACTAGGAACCCCTGCCCGCCCCACTGCCCCATCCTCACTGCCAGGGCCCCAGCCTCATCCCAGGGGCTCAGACCACAGAACAAGCCCTCATCTCCGCCCCTTCACCCACCCCCAGCCAACGCCCCTCTCAAGGATGTCCAGGGCCTGTCCGCCCCAGGTCTCACCCACGAGCCGTGCTGACAAGCCACAGCTCTGAGAGGACTCCCCACCCCAGCACCCCTAGCCCAGCGGAGACCCCTCCCCCACCCCACCACAGTGCCTTTGCACATGCCCTCTGCTCCTGCCGCCCCTCCCAGCACCCAGGTCACCCCACGAGGATGCCAAGAGCCACACACACCCAGGACCTGACCGCCGACAGAGCAAGCCCCCGGCCACACTGGCCAGCCCCCATGCACCTTGAACACTCAGAGGGGAGGCCGCACGTCAGGGCCGGGTTCTCTCCCTGGCAGGCAGGCGGGCCTCCTCGGCAGCACAGAGCAAGGAGACAAAGGCAGCTGACCACCGAGATGGTAATTCATCTCGGTCAACACCCGGCGGGCGGCCTCCGCCCGGCCATTTACATTTTTATTAAATCACCTAGGAAAATTAGAAACAGGGGCACCACGCTGCCTTAACCCTTCCCTGCCCACTCCCCTCCCACCAGGCTGCCTGGCCAAGCATGGACGCCAAGTACCGCCCCCCAACCCACCTGCATTTCACCTCTACCTGGGCCCCCACACACACACCTGGTGCTCCTACTCTGGTCACCAGCCATCAGCACCATGTCCTGGGGGCCCCCTACCCGTGGGTCCTCTCACCAGGCAAAGGGGACAACGAGATGGTGGCTACCAGGAGAGAGGCAGCTGCACAGGGCCCTGGGGAGCAGGGAAGGGTATTGGAGAACAGCCTGCTCGGGCCATGCGGGGTGGGGTCAGAGGGGGGGTCCTGCTGTACTGGGCACCGGGAGAGGTCCAGGGCCTCGAAGGGGATCAGGTGCCTGAGAGGCCCAAGTCCGGGCGTGGCAGGGGAGGCAAGGCTGGCTTCCTGGCGGAGGAGGGACACGGGCCCAGGGGCTACCCCAGAGGCCCTGCCTGGTCCCAAGAGGGAAGAAGGGGTGGTGGGCTGGTGCTGCCTGTTGTACAATGTCCATGAGGAGGACTGGGTGACCAGGGAGCCGAGCAAGGGCCCCGGGGGGCCAGGGAGGGGCCCAACGCGACCTCCCTTCCGAGTGCCTCCCTCCCAGCAGACCGCTGGGGGCCTCCCTGCTCCGCTCCAGACCCAGCCCGCTTCCTGGGGGTGGGGGGGTGGGGGGGACAGATGGAGGCCCAGAGCAGCAGCCCTGCCCAGAGCTGGTCTTGGCCCCACAGTCCCCTACACGCAGCTGGACACACAGCCCTCCCGCCTGCCTGCCAGCCACCACTGAGAGCCAGATTCGAGGCACCGGCTGCAGGCACAAAGGGAATGCGGGGATCCCCTTGCTCCCCAACACTCCCCAACTGACACTGCACAGGCCCAAACCCAGACCCTCCCAGTGGGGATTCTGGGCCCCCGGGGCCCACAGCCCCCGCAGCAACCACGGGTCCATACAGACTGCGCCTTCAGCTGGAGGTGATCTGGGGGGCACTGCAGTGGGGAGCTGGCCCACGGGGAGTGGCCGGTGCTCTGGATACTGAGCGGCGGCCACTGAAGAGCTGGGAGCCTGTGGCCCTGGGGAGCTGGGTCTCCGAACAGTGTGGTAAGGGGCCCAGGAGCTGGCCCTGCCTCAGCCCAATGCCCCACCCCCACCCCCGTGAGGGACTGGGGAGAGTCTGGGCTCCGGATGGGCCAGGGTGTCAGAACCGCCCCACTTGGCAGGAAGCTGGGGGTGGCTGACCCCCCGCCCCCACGCCCCCACCACGTGGCCAGTCAGCCCCAAGCCCCCCATCCCCACCGCCTCCACAGGAAGCGTGCCCCCACGGCCTCACGGGTAAGCCTGGAAGGGGCTGCTGGGGAAACTGAGGCGGGGTGGGTGGGGCAGGCTTGGCTACTCCCATGCTACACAGCGGGACCCCTGAGGACCCCGCAGGAGAACCTTCCCCATGAGGGACACAGCCCAGGGCCTGGAAGGGCCTTATGAGAGGAGGGAGAGGGCACGTGCCACAGCGGGGCTGCGGGGTGAAGTCCCTGCAGAGTCCTGCCTGCTGACCCCCCTCCCCCACTGCCCCCCCCTCCCCCGCCCCGCCCGAGAGGAAGCGCCCGTTCCCACAGTTACACAAGATCCTCTTTGCTGGAACAGGCTGACCGGAGTAGCTCCACTCCCAGCTCACCCCCGCCGGGGTCCCTGCCCACAGCCCCAAGGCAGTGCAAGGCTGTGCAGGGTGGGGTCTCGGCTTCCTGGGCTCCACCACCCCAAGAGCCCCTTCCTGGGGAGCAGACACCCCACCCTTACCAGCAGAGCAACGTGTCTCCTCCCGGCAGACAGGGACACCAATCGCTGCCCCCCTGCCCCAGACAAGGACTAAGCAAAACCTCTTTCGGTTGTCCCCCAGACCCACCCGGGAGCTGCAGAGCTCGAAGGAACCCCCCACCCCAGGTCCACGGCTGTGCAGGGGCTGGGCCGTTGGACGATCAGGGTCTGTACCCCAGCACTCTGGGGACCCCAGCCTCAGGGACAAGGAGCCCCCAGGGGCTTCGAACAGCGGTCCAGGCCGCCCACAGAGAGGTCAGTGGGCAGCACTCCTGTCAGCCCTGCAGCTAGGCTGGCGGCTCTGCCCACCCAGCCACCAAATGGCCACTGGGCTGCCTGGAGCATCGCTGCTCCCACGGCGGGGGACTCAGAGGAGCAGACGGGCTGGACACAACACACAGTGGCCGACACCCAGGCCCCCCATCCACTCTCTGAGGTCTGGGCCCCTGTGGGTCCTGCAGCAGTGGGCACACACCCTGCAGGGCCCCGTAGTCCTGGGCCCACACTCCCCCAGCCTGCACTCACTCCACGCTGCACCCCCATCGGGCCGAGCAGGGATCAGGGGAGCTGGGAGGAAGGGAACAACAGGCAGTGACTCCCATCCCCTCAAAGCCCTTCCATGGACAGAGCGGCCAGCCCCCCAGGCCTGTCCTCCTGGCCCTGCCCACCACTGTGCCCTTGGCTCCAAGGAAGGGTACAGCCTCCCAAAGCATGGCCTGTGGACCCCCGTGTCCAACCCACCCTGCCCAGCTCCCACGGGACACCGTCTTCAGCACACACACAGCCCTTCCTGCAGGCCACGTATCCAAAAGGCTCCCAAGCCCACCAGCTGAGCGACCGCCTTGGCACTTACACAGGCCTGTCCAACCCGGTCGGAGCCACCCCATGGCCAACACAACCCATGGCTGGGCCTTGCTGCCCAGCGGTGTGGAAGCCAGCCACCTGCAGATTTGCCCAAGGTGGGGGGCCCTCTGAGCCCACCGTCATCCCCTTCCCCAACTCAGGGCTCAGGGATCTGCCGGCTTGACTCGGGACTCACCACCTTGGCGCTGCCCCCCACCCCCCAGCCCAGGCCCCCATCCCCTAAGGACGGGAGACTGCCCAGATGCCTCTGAAGCCCGGAGCAGCACCGCAGACACCGGGAAGCCTGCCGGGATTGCCCGGCCCTCACCGTCCCCAGGCCACCGTTACTGCAGCCCTCCCCCGTCCCTCAGGTGCCCCCATCCACAGAGCAAAGCCACTGGAGGTGTAGCTGCAGGAACTAAAGGTGGGGGTCTGTCAACACTGACTGGCCTGTGACCCCGAGGGCCGGCTGGCCCTCCTGAGCCTGTTTCTCGCCTGCCCATGGGCAATGCCTTCCCAGGCGGAGTGCGGCGGGCTTGGCCCCAGGACCCCAGCAGCCAGAATCCTTATCCAAACACAATCTGGCAGCCTAGGACCCCCTCATAGACCAAACACCACCCACAGCCACAGACAGGGCCCCCCCGGCCAGGCCTGGCAGGCACAAGTAACAACCCCTGCCCAGGGGGCTTCCAGGCACGAAGTCCCTCAACGGGTGGGGCTGGAGCCAGCAGTGGACACGGCCTGAACACGCCCAGCCCTGCCTCGTAGCACCTGCTTGGCCAGTCCCAGGCAGGAACGCCAAGCATTCGCCTCCCCACCCGTCCACAGCAACCCCACACCCACTATCACCCATCCTCCTCGGCCCAGCTAGCCCTGTGCTCAGCACCCAGCCAAGGGTCAGGGGAGGGTGGGCGTGAGGGCCTGAGTCATAACCCTCAGCACCCACACACACTCAGCTGGCCCCAGAACGCTCCCTGTGGACAGGGAAGGGCTGCTCTTCTGAGTGGACTGCCTGGAGGGAGTGAGCTCCCCGTCCCAGAAGGCATGTAAGCCAAGCTGATCCCCCACCCACACACCCTGCCATACGGAGCAGAGGGCCAGGGCCCATCCAGCCTAAGGCTGCTAAGAGGAGCGAGAAGGGAAGTAAAAATAGGAAATTAAGATACTCCGGAAGGAGACCCCTGCCCAGCTGGCTGGCTAGGCTGCAGGCCCTTCCCGGCCAGGGCTGGCTGCCCACACTACCTGGACCACCCCTGCGAGGCCCTGGGCAGAAAGCCGCTTGAAGAAAGCTGGAGTCTTGGGTTTGAATCCTGACCACGCCCCTAACCAACAGCGGGTCTCTGGGTTCTAATCCACTCCCGGGCCCCCACCTTCCCCACCCATTCCAGCCTGGCACCCGCCTCTCCCAAGGGTGGGTGGGCTGGACGCGAGGTGTGGTCCTTCAGACCTCAGCTGCCCATCTGCACAGTAAGACAGGGCATCCAGTTCTCTCCAGGGAGGGCCTCCAGAGTTCACGCTAGGCTCATTCACGCTCAAGTGTGCATGACTGCCCCGGCTTCAGTGTCCCAGGTGCTCCAGCCAGAGGGCCACAGGGTGCAGCCCTTGCCGCTACACGCCTGCACACCTCTGGGGTGCGGTGTGTGCGGAGGGGGAGGGGAGGCTCGCTCACCAAGGCACCTGCTGGGGCAGCATGTGAAGTCTGCCCAGACACCTGCGGAGGGAACTTGGTGCTACGATCCATTAGTGATGTCTGCCCGGTCTGGGCCGGGAGCAGGGAGATGTGTACCGTGCACTTGCCACAGGAGCCCCACAGTGCCCTCATCTCTCCTGGCTGCCCAGCCCCTGCCCCTGCAGCGTGGTCCCTGTGTCTCTCCAAGAACTCAGTGGGAGGTCTGGGGGTGTTGGCACCCAGCTAACCCAGCACCTGGCTGCCCCAACCCAGTCTCCCACTCACCTGCTCTCGGCTGCCCTGCCCTGCTCTCAAGGGGACGTCTGGTATCCTCGCCCTCCTGGCTGCTCTCTGCCTCTGGACCACCAGGACCAGCCTTGGAGCTGTCTGTACCTTCAAACGTGCGAACACACACACACACACATATGCACACACAGATACACCACATCCGAGGTCCTCCTACACACACACATCCTGGGTTCCCCTGCACACACTCACACGCACACACAAATACACACACATAACACATATTCACATACACACATCCCGGGTTCCTCTGCACACACACACACATCCCGAGTTCCTATGCACACGCGCACACACACACCCTGACATGCCTCACTCCACTGCAAGCATGTGAGCAGGTGTGTCGGCGCGCTCACACAAGCCTGCCCCGGGCCCTTGACTCAGGCCACGGCTTCTCTGGCTTCAGAACGTGGAGCCTAGAGTGGGTTGACCACACCCCCCCCCATGTGGATCTGGCACCAGGTCCCCAAGAGGGGGTGCAAGAAAAGGGCCCCCCAGCCCTCAGACCCTATGAAGGGCCCAGCAAGCACAGGCAGGGGGTGGGGGGCTGGACAAGGGAAAGACACAGGGCCAGAGCTAGGGCCACAGCCTCCACAGCCCCACCCAGACACCAGGCCTGGGGGCGGGTGACCCAGATCTCAGGAGGAGTCCCCGGGCTGTCCCGGGGTGGAGGCGGCTGTCCGGAGCCCGGGGAGACAATAGAAATGGCAACAATTGGCCCCTTGTGTCCTCAGAAAGGCGGCCAGGGAACGGGGGAGGGACAGCAGCGTGTGGCCCGCTGCCAAGGAAGGCGGGGGTCAGTGGGTGGACGGGGGAGGGATCAGGGCGGGGTCAGGAGAGGCCTCCTTCTCTCTGGGGTCTCTGGAGCCCCTGCCCCGGGCCCCAGTCTGGGTGGGACTCAGAATCCAGCCTCCATGCAGGGCCGGGATGGGGTGTGGGTAGGGCCTTACACACACACACACACACCCATAAGGAGCTCCAAAGCTTATCAGCCTGGTCCAGGGCCAGCTCGGCTCCCCTGGCACGCCACCGCCAGCAGGCAGGATGCGCGCTGGCCCAGCCCGGGCTTGATAACCCTTCCCCAGCAGGCACCAGGTTCCACAGCCTCCCACCTCAGTGTGGACCAGGCGCTGCCTGCAGCCGCTGACCTGGCCAGAGGGACCAGGCTGGGCACCTGGGCTGGGACGGCCTTCCGGACCCAGCAGCCCGCAGACAGGGGCACGAGGGGCTGTGTGCCCCCGCCAAGCCCTTTCCTCCTTACAGACATGGCCCACAGCAGTTGCTGTGCACACCGATGGATGGGGCTGGTCCCAGGCCGGGCCTGCACACCTGCCGCCCTCCTGGCCTGAGGACACACAGTGGGCGCCCTCGAGGTCCGGCCGGTTGGCGGACCTCAGGGCCACAGGGCCACGCAGCCGTCCTGCTTAGAGGCTCCAGGGAGTGTCCTGGCACACCAGGCTGGTGACGGGACCCCCTTGCCTTACTCCAGGGCTGGGCACAGGGACCACGCTGCAGGGCCTGGAGCAGTCACCCCCAACAACAGGGGCACCCCTCCTCCACGGAGGCTGGTCTCACTGGTTTTCCCCACAGGGCAGGGCAGGGAGGCGGCCTCCAGCAGGGCAGACCAGGCCTGAGATGGATGGGGAGGCAGCCCCGGAGCCCCTCTCCCCCAGGTCCCCACTCTCGGGCCCTATCCCAGGTGGCACCCCCTCAGGGTGGCTGATCCAGCCTGCACCCTCCAGAGCCCGCCCCACCCCAGTTGCAAGGGCTCTGGAGTCACACACACACCACAATCCATCACCCCACCGGCTTCACTCCCAGTCTTCCCCAGACACCCATCCCACCACACAGGCCCTTGTGGGACATCCTAGTGCCTGGCCCCCTTCCCCACAGCGCAGCTCCGACGGCTTACACCTGCTCAGTGCAGCTTCTGGTCACCCTCCGACCCCCGGACGCTTCACCCCTCGGCCCCTCGCCCAGCAGAAGCACCCACTGCAAGGCTTGCATGGGACCATACTCGGGGTGAACCCCACTTCAGAGGTGGCCAGAGACCCAGCTCCAAGAGACTCCGGCCCCAAGGGAAGCATGCTGGGCTTTGGGGTGCGGTACGCCCTGTGGGGTGGGGGGATCCGGGAGGGCCAAACGAGGACCCACCAGCTCTGCCTGCCCGCTCTGATGGCAGCAGCTGAGGCTTGGCCCTGAGGATACTCACATATCCTCCACCCCCCAGCTCGGACCAGGGGAGCCGAGAATGGTCCTGCCCCTGTCCGTGGACAGGCGGGTGACAGCCCACTTTACAGACTTACAGCCACTACTTGCCACCGTGGGCCCCTGACCTGCTTCTGTGCCTGTGAGGAGTACAGCCCACTGTGCAGACAGAGCACCAGGGCCCAGCTTGTCTGAGGTCACACGGCTGGGGACCCACTCAGCTCTCCCCCTGCTGGGGCCAAACACAGCCAGATGGAGGGATGGATTGACAGGTGATGTCAGGTGGGCGAGAAGTCTGCTCTGAACCTCTTGGCATGTACACCACGGGGGATGGGGTGAGCTGTCTCCTCTCTGGATGGGGGATCTGCATCTCAGGGGTCCCAGGTTTCGAGGACGGAGCAGCCTGAAGTAGCCATGCCTACAGCAAGCCGGGCGGGGGGAGGAAACAGACTCCAGGCCTGGGGAGGGGAGGGCTTTGCTACGGGGCTCTTAGCCTGAGGCGGGGCTCCCTCAGAGGGCCCCCAACTTCAAGGAGTGGAGGAACCAGCTAGACACACAGCAGGACATCCCTGCCATCCCTGGACATTCATTCCCTCGGCAGCCCAGGGCTGAGGAGGGCAGAGCGGGGGAAGCAATGCCCACCGTGGTCCCGGCCTCAGGCCAACCATCCCACCCCCGGCCCATCCCACGGCCCCTGCCATTCCACAAACAAGGAGGCCAGGAAAGGAAAGGGGCCACCAAGTCCATGTGGTGGGGCCCAGGCGAGAGTCAGGGTCTGGGGTGACCCCTGGGCACGGCCTGGTGCGGCTCTAGGACCCTCCTTGTGCAAGGAGGACTGAAGGCAGGTGGGGGAGCAGGGCAGCCTGGCCCCTGGTATGCTCCTCGGTGCCACCTGACCCAGAACCAAGGCCAGCCGGGCCCCAAGGCCACGGCACCCAGTCCCCCGCCACCCGGCCCAGCCTTCCCCGCCCCCACCCCGACCCTGACCCTGGGTGAAAGTCCACCAGCCAGGGTGGGGTGGGTGCTGCCACCCTGTGGACTCTGGTCCCCACCGGCTGTGGTTTCTTTTTCCGGGGCAGAGGGCAGCCAGGGCCGGCCTGGGCACCCAAGGAGGCTTCTGGGAAACGAGTGGCCCAGGCACGCAGGGCCAGGACTAGCAACACGAGGGACGGACGAGGGGTGTGGGGGCAGGCAGCCCCGCTGCCCAACCAGAAAGCAGCCCCGCTGCCCACCCCACCCAATTCCAGACCAGGAAGTCCAGGAGGGGGCCTGCGGCCTCCAGGTCCCAGGTAGCCCACCCTCACATCCGCCACAGCCCGCACAGGGTTAATCATTGCCAGACCAGCTGACACCCCCACCCCATGCCCTGTGTCTCCTCCAGCCAGGCCAGCCACCCACCCACCCACAGCCCCCAGGAGGCAAGGGGCCTGCCCAGAAGAGCCTGTCCCTGTAAGGTCCTGCCAGCAAGACCCCACTCCACGTCCCTTTGGGGCCCGGGGCCCCCCGCCGCCTGGACGCCGTGCCACCCCTTGCACCTCACCCCCAAACAACCACAGCATCACCTCCTGGGGGGGGCTCCCTGACCCCCTACTTTGCTCTATAGACCTGCCCGGCCACCTGCAGACTCAACAAGGCATCCAGACCAGCCCCCCACAAGCATGGGGGGCAGGCACCCTGCAGGTGTTCCCCCAGATTGTTTCTGAGAGGATCCAAAGGCAGGAGCCCCCCAGGCCTGAGGCCTCCC
>NW_022103922.1:2452059-2454461 GCF_000313985.2 Echinops telfairi
GTGCTGGGGGTGAGAGGGAGCCGTGGGGTGCTGCAGCAGGGAAGGTGTGGGCCCACTGCCTCCGGCTCTGCCCTTACCACCCCTTTCCCAAGGTGCACTGCCTCCCATAAGCCACCGCCCACCCACGTGTGGCTCCTCCCAGCACTCCCAGGTCGAAGCCTGGGGCAGAGGGGACGGTGCTGTTCCCTGGGGCTCCGGCCCTCCAGTCCAGTGCATCCCTCCAACGGGCAAGGCCAGGGACGTACAGCCCCTCTGAGAAGCAGAGGGTTCCCTGAGACCAGTGCCCAGAGGAAGTGGGTCTCCCAGAGCCCCAGGGGCCAGCTGCACGCAGCAGGGGCTAGGCAGTGGCCTGGAGGGAACATGGTCTGCCCTCTCACAGCTGTCCAGGGGACATGGCTGATAGAAAGTGGTCAGGAGCCCCCCTGCCCCACCCAGGATGAGTACCAGACTGCCCACCGGCTACCCTGCCACCCCAGGCCTGAGCGGGGCATGAGCAGGCATCTAAGCAGGGGGTGGGGGGGTGCCCACAGTCCCCTCCCCAGAGGGCAGCACCAAAGCGTGGGGGCTCCGGGCCAATGATGCCCTGCTGCTGCCCAGAAATCTGGGAAAGGAGGGGCGGGAGGGATGTCACCCTCCTTTCCACAGAGAGCAACCCAGGCGGCAGATGCCCCGGGCACACCTCACCAGCCAGGGTCCTGCAGCCCGGGCATCCACCTGGTCACCGATGGTCAGAGCTGGCCTGCTTAATGTGGGTGCCGACTCTTGGGCATCTAAAGACGGGGCTCAGGCTGTCAGGGTGGCTACCGGGGAGGGACAGGCCCCTGAACACCTCACAACTGAGCACAATGGCCGCCTCTGCCCCAGGCTGCGCAGACACTTCAGTTAAATTGGTCAATTAGGGCTGTCCGGCCCCCATGGCTCTGGGCCTCCCTGGCCCAGGGCCGCCGGGGATGCCGGTGGAATCAGTAACCTCATTAGGGCACAAGGGCTGCACCCAGGCGGCTTTGAACTCTGCGGGATTTCTCGGTGGCTGCTGGAGGGTTTACACTGGCCTGGCCCTGGCCCAGCTCACCCTGCCTGCCTCCCCTGGAGGCTCCTGGCTCCAGGCTCGGGGCTGGCCTCTGCCGAGACCCATTGCTACCCACGCCAAGCCAGAGCAGGGCACTCGCACAGGGCGGCTGAACAGACGGGCCCCGTGCCACCAGGGGCAGGGTCTCACGGAAGAACCCTCTCCAGGTGTTAACTGGGAGGTGAGAAGGGCAGGTGACCACCGCGGGCAGGCGTGGACCCCACACCCACACCGCTCCACCTCTGGGGCCTTCCTGCCAGGCACCGCCCACTGGCTGGACACCCAGAGCTCTTCCCAGACCACAAAGGTGGGCCCCTACCACAGCCTGTGGCTCTTGGTGGGGGCCCACCGTCAAAACACTGCATCTCTATCCTCAGGCCTGGGGGCCTGTCACCCTCACAGAGAGCAGAGCCTCAGGTGGGGGCAGATATGCACCCACCCCCCACCCCCCACCATGCAGATCCACTAGCTCCCCAGGCCCCAAAACAGGGTTCAGCGAACGGAGGGGTATGGTGTGATGCCCATGCCTCCCCTCCCCAGCAGGGGCAGACCTGCAGGCCTCTCAGGGGTCCTCTGCTAAGGAAAGAGAGCCCCAGGTGCCCCCACCCCCGGCCAGCTGAGCCCCTGCCAGGCTGCTCACGGAAGGCCAGCCAATTGTCAGAGGTGGAAGGGAGTGGGCTCAGAGGCCCCACGGGGACATGGGTGGTGACCTCCTGGGCCAGTCCTCACTGCCCCTCTTAGCCATCAGAGGCAGGCTTCCCTGGGGCCTTGCTTGCCTCAGCTGGGTGCCCCCGCAGGCTCCAGCCACCCCCTAGCCATGCGCCTGCTCAGGCCCGCCGGGGCCTTTGTCTTACGTCCCTGCCACCTGCAGAGCCCCTCCCCCACTCCCACCACCTGTTGCCACCTCTCTCCTCTCTCAGGCCAGGCGGGCTCCGAGGGGGAGCCACACTAGCACCCCCTGTGCAGTGGGTGCCCTGTCAGGCCTGTGGGAGGGAGGCCGAGCCATCCCCGGGGCACATGTGCTCATGAGTCTGACCATGAGCATGTGTGCAAGTTGTGTGTGTGTGCACAGATGTGAAGGTGTGAGTGGTGTTCATGGGCATGCATTGCTGTGTTGAGTACAAGAGTGCAGGAGGAGCAGGCAGGTGTGTGTCAATGGGTGTGGGGTGTGTGGCTGAACAGCAGGTGTGTGGAGCTGAGTGTGTAAGGGTTTGGGTGGAGGGAGGGAGTGTGTAAGCATGCAGGTGAGGTAAGGTGGGTGAGTGAGGGTGCAGGTGGCGGGAGGGAAAGTGTGGAGCGGTGTGTGCAACAATGCAGGTGGGGGGAGTGGGTG
>NW_022103922.1:2454623-2457936 GCF_000313985.2 Echinops telfairi
ATCTCCCTGCAGGCCTTTCTGCTCCATTTCCCGCTCATTCAGCTGCTGAGCTAGACGATTGCTTTGTAATTCAAGGGAGCCCTCTCCCCGCCTGCGAGGCACTGGGCCACAACTGCTTCCAGCAGCGCATGCCCACCGGCTGGCTGTACCAGGGCCTGGCCCTCACCTCCTGCAAGCCCTGGGGTCATGTCCACTGCAGAGAAGGGCTGGGCTTGGCCTCAGAGACCAGCAACCCTCCCACCTGCCCTCTACCCAGAGCAGGGCCACAGGAACCCCCAGGGTCCTGCACCCCGGCCAAGCCTGCCAGACTGACCATCCAGTTGCAAAGGCACCCTGCCCGCTCACACCAGCACCTCTGAAACTTCAGCGCCACCCTGGCAGCAGCGAGGGGCACAGAGACCACACCCAGCACTAGGCACCAGAAGGGTCATTTCACAGATGGCCAGCCAATACTGTCAGCAGCCTGGCACTGCAGGGGCGAGCCTGCCCCCCACGCCTCCTTTGCTCAGTCCACTTGTCTGAGAAGCACCCAGTCTGCAGGGACCGCCCGCTCCACCCTCACGCCCCCTCCACACACATACACACACAGTCTTGACGCCTAGTGTCTCGTCAACAGGTGAGCGGATCCAGAGCCCAGCCCCTCCACCGTTCAAAAGGGTCACAGAGAGCTCCAGCCAAAAAAACAGCCTAGATGGGAAGCATGTGGGGATGCCCAGCACCATGGCCTCTGCCCTGGGCCTGCAGGGCGGGCTGGGCCTGGTGCCCTGCCCTCAATACCCGAGGCCAAGGCCCAGAGCCTGAGGGGCCTCACTGGACTTTGAGGAGCTGGGCCAGATCTCACACGATCAAGCCAGGGGTACCCCCCAGGCAGCAGCCCCCTCCCGGTCAGTCAGCAGTCTATCCCCCTGGATCCCCCAGGGGGAAGGTCCCTCTCCCAGTCAGAGGGGATCCCCAGAATTCAAGCCAGCCCACCCAGGAATTCCACCACAGGCCCCCCTTTCTGGGACAGAGGACCAAGAGGACCTCCAGCGGGAACTGCCAGGGGCTGAGGGGAGAACGGGGGGCCTCCTGGAAGCAGGGACTCTCCCTGCAGGTCTGAAGGATGGGAACAGATGGGGGAGCTCCGGGGCCGGACAGCCACCCCGAGTGAACAGACGCCTTGCCTGACCCTGCACCCCACAAGCCCTAAGAGACGCCAACCGACCACCTGGCCACCGGCCCGCCTGCCTGCTGGCCCTCCTAAGGCCGGAGCTCCAGGGGCTACATCTGGGAAGGGGGAGGTCAGGACGGCCCACTGGCGTCTGGGCTCCAGGGGCAGCCAGTCCCACAAGGCAGCCGTGGGCCACATGGTGAGAGCCAGGCCAGGTTGCATCTGTCCTGAGGGCTATTTTTCCGGCCTTCTCAGTTCCTCAGCCAACAGAGCCCCTCAGGGTTTGCCCAGCTCCATGCCCAACCACTGGCAGTGCCCGAGCAGCACACGAACTGCCTCGTCAGGCCGAGCTGGACTCTCGGCCCTGCCTCCGAGTCACGTGATCCTGTTATTTTGGGAGGCCTGGGATATGCTCTATTTTGGGTTCTGAAGACTCCGGGGAGACCAGTAACCCCTCACCCTGCTCCAGGCTCCCCGACACTTCCCCCCAAGTTCCCTGAGGGGCCCATCAGTGGGCTTTGGCCCTGCTGCTGGCCACCAGCCGCCCACAGGCAGCATGCAGGGACCCAGAGGGTCCAGCGTGCCCTGAAACCTTTGGACCCTGAGGCTCTGGTTGACCGGCCCACAGACCGAGCAGCAAGCACGCCTTGCTGGGATCCTTCCCAAATCCGCACGCAGGCCTCCCCGGTGGGCAGCTCTTACAGAGGGCAAAAGTGCCTTGGCCCCTCAAGGCTGAGGCCTCTAAAGAGCGGCTCCGGCAGGCCACATGGGGTGGCTGTGGGCTCCAGCTGCCCAGGGCTGCCCTGGCGGCCAGCATGCTGACACTCACACCACCCCCCACACACACACACACAAGGGATTAGGCCATGTTGACCAAAGGGCTTAGGCAAGTTGCCTCCTCAATGAGGCTTCAAGTCCGCTGGCCCTCAGCGTCAGTCACAAGCTCAGGAAAAACTCAACTGTAATTAGAGCCCATGACTGGAGCTCCGGCCTGGGGCAGGGGCTTCTGGGAGACCCAGCCAGGAGGGAACACGGGCCCTCGAGACTCCTGAGGGCAAGGAGTGTCCACCAGGGCCCCTGGGCAGTGGGTGGAGGCTCGGCCCCTCCTGTCACGGGGACTCGGCAGCACAGACACCCTGCGGCTGGGTATGCTGGCCCGGCCCGACATGCAGCAGCCTGCACTGGCGCCCAGACCGGACCTGTGCCTCCCATGTCAGGGACAGGGACCTGCCCTGCCCCAGCACCTGGCCAGGGTGCACCCAGGCCCCCACCACGTCCGAGAGACTCTGGGGAGTCACACAGGGGCATCCCAGTAAAGAACATTCCGGAAGAACCCACTGGGGTGGGGGGGGTGAGTTTGTGAGTGTGTGTGTGCCCACGCACATACATGCACTTACATGCACAGAGCTTTAGGGAGGAAGGAGATGGCTGGGCCCACACGGGAGCGCCCCTCCTCCCCAAAGCGGCCAGCAGCAGTAAAGTCTCGGACATGAGCACCCACAAACTGCCGGTCCAAAGCCCAAATTCACCACTCCGTAGCATGGGTCCTCGGGTGTGGCCCTCCCTCCTAGAGCCTTTTATCCCCTGTAAAGTGGGTGGAAGTGGGCCCAGTGCCGGGGGCTTTGGTGAGGGGGTCTCCGTGAGCACTGGAAGTCCAGGGCAAGTCTGCCCTGGGGGACAAACTTATCCTGAGCAGGTTCTGGACAGTCACACCCTCTCGCGATGTCCCCTGGCCTGGTGCCACACGGCCTCCCAAGCACCCCAGCCGCAGGGGGCAGTGGGCAGGCGGGAGGGGCAGCCCACCGAAGCCTTCATTCATAATCAGCTGTTTTAATTTCCATGCAGCACAAATCCGTCACCCCGTCTGACAGGCTGGCAGCAACCCTCTCCACCAAATTAATATCCTCCCAGAGCTCATTTATAAAGTCCCCCCTGCCCACCTACCCTGGTGCCAAAGCCCTGGGGAGGGCATTGTGGCGGGGGCCAGACTCCCTCCCCCACCGCGGAGGGCCTGGAGTTGGGCAAGGGCTGGGGTGTCCCCCCAAAGGCGACTCCTGCTCCGAGAGCCACCCGGTCCCGCGGCCGTTCCAGAGACGGGCCTCCACAAGTCCGCGGGTTCCACAGGCCCCTGCGTGACCACTCGCCTGGGGCTGCTTCGGTGGG
>NW_022103922.1:2459356-2464570 GCF_000313985.2 Echinops telfairi
GGCGCCCGGGCCGCCCCACTTTACCATGCGGAGCCTGCGTGCATGCACAGTACCCCCCCCACCCAGGGCTGCCTGCCCGCTGGGGGAGATCAGCCCACCACCCCGGGTAGAGTGTCCCTGCAGTGAGCTCCCCACCCAGCCCAGACTGTGAAATGAGAGGATAGGGTGTCAGCCGGCCCCACAAATACCACGGGCTCCATTCCACTTGGGGCAGGAGCCAGGGGCAGCCCCCCACCTGGTCCCCCAGGGCAATCTTCATCAGTTGTTTCATTACCCACCCCCACCCCCAGCTACAGCAAACCCTCCCCATCCCCACACCACTTCCCCCTGCCCAGGGCTAGGGGTGGGCACACAGAGATGAAACTGGGCTCAGCTCTCAGACAGGATCCTTGGTGGTCTACAGGCCTGCCCAGAGCCCATTTAAATGCACAAGTGATCAGGAGGGAAACTCCCCACCCCATGCAGGGACCATGCTGCCTGCCCTCCTCACCCAGAATGCCCGAGCAGACCTGCAGGCACCAGGATCTTCAACGTTGCCGACCAGTGGGGAAAATAAGACTCCGAGAGGGCAGAGGGGACTGAAGGAACAAGGACACAGCAGGGCATCTCTGGACTCTGGGGCCATGGCTCTGTGGAGTCCCCCCACCCCCACCCACCGTCCTCCATGGAAGCTGGGTCTCAGGACAGAGCAAGGTGGGTGGGTGGAGGCTGACAGAATCGAGACACCCCAGGAGGCTTGTACCCCATGTCCTGGATCATGCATTCATTCAACAAACATTGAGCCCTTTCTGAGGGGCAGACCCTTGCCCTGGGCTGGGTGTTCAGGTGGAGGTTCGGTCCTGTCATGCATGGGCACGGGCCAGGAAGCCAGACCAGCTCACCGCCATGCTGCCTCCCCGCACCCCGGGCCTCAGTGTCTGAATCTACAAAATGGGTCTGACTACACCCTCCTTGTGAGTCACTGGACTAATACCGGGAGTCCTGTCCTGACTTCTGTAGGTAATGGTTACTGTGATTATCATCACCACTGTTATTAGGAGATAGTGTTGGGCCTGAAGAGGTCATGGCCCAGAAAGGAGATAAGACGTGCCCTCAAGCACCTTCAGGTCCAGGTGGAGCAGGGTGGGCAGACAGGAAGTGTGTGGATGCAGTGAGAGGAAGATCCTACCCAGGTCACCTGCACAACTGGTGCCGGAAGTGGACCTGGAGAAGGGTCATCTGATTGGGGTGACCAGGCATCCAGGCAGAGGGACCTGGCTGGAGGTGGCCAGTGCCAGGCAGCTAGAGGGAGGCACAGGCATGCCCCCTTGGCTAGCAACGGGGGCAGCCGGGGTGGGAGAGGTGACCCCAGGGGCCTTGGGGGTGGGCTAAGCCCCTGAGCATCATGACCAGGTGGCAGAAGTAGGGCCTGAGCTTCCACCACCCATACTATCCTCTGTCCAGAAATCTCTAGCGCTCAGGGAGGGTGTGCTGGCACACTGCTGCTGTCTGGGATTAGGGTCCAGCCAGGCACGTGGCCCTGTAGGGCCCAGGTCCCTTTCCCCAGGACCTCAGTCCAGGCCTCCTGGACACAACCACATGACAGTGAAGGGCTCTTGGGTTCAGAGGCGTGCAGTCTAGAGGCCAGGGCTGCCACCACTCCCAAGAGGCCCCCTTGATGGGCACTGTGCAGCCACTGCTTGTCTTGTCTCTCTCTCACACACACACACACACACACTCATTGGGGCTTTTTGCTGCAGATGATCCTGGAAGACCGCCCACCGGGGGACGGCCAGGACAGTGCCTGCACGTCTGGCCAGGTCCGGCTAACCATGGAAAAAACACCCCAGCCTTCCGGCCAGGGGCGCCAACGGCCAGAAATATTTGTATAGTAATATCCATCTATTTGCAGCCGGATCTAAGAGGGGTTTGTTGTTTGTTTTTTGTTTGGGGGAAAAAAAAGTTCCTGAAGGATGCTTTTCAAGGTGTTTTGGCGGCGCTGTGCGCCTGTCTGGGCAGGGCTCGTAAACAGCCTCCTGGATTGTGGGTGAATAGCGTTTTTAAGGCCCTGTCTGCACTGGGCTGAGCTCTCTCAGGCTGCCTTCTGGGCACTGGCTCCACACAGGGCCAGGGCTGCTGGGGGAATGGGGGGATGGGGAAGCTGGAGGGGGGCTGCTCCGGTTCTCCCCCAGGAGGTGATATACTCTGGACCTGGCTGCGGCACTCTGTCCCCCAGATGGCCCTGTGTCCTGGCTGCCCTGACTGCCAGGCCCATGGGGACCCCCTCCCCGCAGTCCACCATCCTCTGTGGTGTCTTCAGGGTCATGCTGTCCACCCGTGATGGCAGAGGACTCAAGTAGTGTGGGGTGGGGTGGGGTGCGGGGATGTGGGCAGGCTGCTGACCTGACATCACTCCGGGTCAGTGGAACTGGGTGAGGATCTCGGGGTTCCAGCCCCCAACCACACCCATTTCCCACTATCGGCCTACAGGAAATGGAGGTGCTGCTGCCCCATGCTGAGCCCTCCTCAGTGCAGGCGAGGGGGAGGCAAGAAAGGAGGGGGAGAGGCAGGGAGCATGCCTCCCACCTTGGATCTAAGTCCTACCCCCCACCCCGAGCAGTCCCCTCCGTCCACCCGCAGGGCCCCCTGCTGTCCGAGAAGCCCCTGGACCCTCCAGCCTTCCACTCCAAGCCAGTACCCAGGGAGAGAGAGGCTGGCTCCGCCTACAGGTGGGTCCTTCTGAAGGCCAGCATGCTGACCACCCTCATGCGGCAGCCTGTCTGGAACACGGAGGCCGAGTGGTGGTCTGAGCAGACCCGTGCCGCTGCAGAAGGGCAGAGCTAGTGGGTCCTCTGCAGAGACCTCTTTGAGACGCTTCATTGGAGGGCATCTGGATACCCTGGTGTCCCGGTGGAGGCGGGCGGCTGTCCAGAGCTCAGCATAGTTCTGAGGTCCAGGTCAGCGTAGGAGCCCCGGGCCTTCTTGTGTTGTCCCTGGTGGCTGGGCGCCCGCTGCTCATGGCTGCAGACAGACAGGAACTCCAAACCCAAACTCGCTGCCACCGAGTCGATGCCGACTCATAGTGACCACGCAGGACAGGGTGGAACTGTCCCTGTGGGGGTCCGCGACGCTCACTCTCTACAGGAGCAGGAAACCTCATCTTTCTCCCGAGGAGCGGCTGGTAGTTTTGAGCTTCTGACCTTGCGGTTGACAGCCCAGTGTGTAACCACTATGCCACCAGCGCTCCTTGGCTCTTCTGATATCCCAGATGGAGACGCCGAGGCCCACAGGGGCCTCACGCGTGCCCACCACCAGGCCCAGGGCCCTGGTCAACGGCAAAACTCTCACGGAAATTGGACAACCTTGGTCCCGTCTCCCAAGGATCACTCTGCGTCCTACTTCTCACAGGTGTCAGGGGACCTGCAGGGAGACTCAGCTCAGAAGACAGGGAGAGGACACGGAAGCCCGGAGCTGGACCATGGCCGGGCTTTGCGCCCCCCTCACCTGTGGTCCTCTCTGGACCTCGGTCTCTTCTTGTATACAATGGCAAAGAGTGCTGACCAATCCCTGAGGCCTGGCAGCAGGGAAACCAATGGCCAGCATCTTGGGGGCCCGAGTCTCTGCTGGGTCTGGGAAGGTATCTGCTCCCCAGGGTCCTCTCCACCAGCGCCCTCTTCAAGGGGCTGCCTTCCAGGGTGAAGCTAATGCGTTTTCTCTGGGGCAATTATTCTTGACAGCAGCCGATGTGGGCTCCCTCTGCGCGTGCTGTGTAGACCGGGGGAGAAGTGTGCAGGGCCGGCACCCACCCCGGCTGCCCCAGCAAAGGCAACTTGTCCATAAAGATAAGGGGGAGGAATTCATAATATTTATTTGGCAGATATGACATGAGCCGTAATCGCCTGTTGGGTGTAAAAACACCGTCCGTCTCTCTTGTCCCCTGATGTGGTTTAGTGTTACAGATGTGGCAGTGGCGGCAGCAAGATGCTGGGTGCTGTGATGGATGGCAGCCGTAAAAAGGCACCGTTTGCACTGAAGGATGGGAAGATGGGGTGGGGGGGGGCGGGGGGGAGGCTGCCTCGTGCTACTGGGGCGGCACCAGAAAGAACTGGGCTAAAAAGTGCCATGCGGCCCAGCCTGCGCTGCTAGCAAGGGAGGCTGGCCCTGTGGGAACAGCGTTCCCAGCTGTAGCTCCAGGGACTCCTGAAACCGGGGAAGATTGGGCCGGGGGGCCCCCCATGTCTGCTTGCTCCTCCCCAGCTTCCAAGCCCTCCCACGTCCACCTGCCCTAGAGGTCAAGTCCACACCCTCAGTCCCTGGTCCCTCCGTCCTCTGAGTCATCTTCCTCCTGGCCACACCCTTCCCCACAGCCCCTTCCTGCCTTGGGTCGCTCGGGCCACTCCACGTCCACTTGAAACTCAGCCCCACAGGCCTCCCAGAGACTGTTTGTCCATGTGCCCATGCCCATGCCCCCAACCAGCCTGGGCTGGGACTTCTTGACGACCCCAGCAAGCCACCAGCCTCTCTGTCCCTTGCAGTGGTCATGTCTGGGGCTGGGGAGGGTTAGTGTCCCTTTCCTGCCCAACACAGTCTTGTGTGACATCGCTGAGGGAGCACAGAGTGGACACAGGTGAGTGGGTGAGGGCGGGACAGAGTGAATGAGCGAGACAGTAAGAATGTAGGCAGGGGAGGAAGTGAGTGAGAATGAGTGAGTGAGTGCATGAATGAGAGAAAATCAGTGAGAGGCTGAGTGAGTGAGTGAGTGAAAGAGTGATAGAATGATAATGAATGAGTGAGTGAATGAGTGAGTGAGTGAATGAATGAGAAAATCAGTGAGAGGCTGAGTGAATGAGTGAGTGAGTGAATGTGACAGTGAATGAGTGAGTGAATGAATGTGACAATGAATGAGTGAGTGAGTGAGTGTGACAGTGAATGAATGAGTGAGTGAGTGAGTAAATTAAGTGAGAGACCCAGTGAGTGAGAGAATGAGAAAGAGAGTGAGAGAGAGTGAAAGAGTGATAGAATGATAATGAATGAGTGAGAGTGAGTGAGTGAGTGAATAAGTGAATGAATGAATGAGTAAGTGAATGAGTGAGAAAATCAGTGAGAGACTGAGTGAATGAGTGAATGAATATGACAGTGAATGAGTGAGTGACTGTGACAGTGAATGAGTGAGTGAGTGAATGAGTGAGTGAGTGAATGTGACAGTGAATGAGTGAGTGAGTGAATGAGTGAGTG
>NW_022103922.1:2464789-2471428 GCF_000313985.2 Echinops telfairi
AGTGAATGTGACAGTGAATGAGTGAGTGAGTGAATGAGTGAGTGGGTGAATGAGTGAGTGAGTGAATGTGACAGTGAATGAGTGAGTGAGTGAATTAAGTGAGAGACCCAGTGAGGGAGAGAATGAGAGAGAGTGAGAGAGAGTGAACAAGGAGCGTGCTGCACCCTCAGGGTGGCTCTCACCCATGGAGCAAGGCCAAGAAGGCCTGTCTCTGGCTCCCTCCCTCCCTCCAAGACGCTACCCTTACCCCTGGGGCAATGGGTCACCTGCCTCAGGAGACGAAACCTGGAGTTATCAATCCTCCTGCCCCCCCCCCCCCCCCGCCCCGCGTCACCCACCAGCCAGTTTCCATGGCCTTCACACCACTGGGGAGGACCCTCCTCCCTGAGCTGAGACCCAACGGGGCTGCACCCCGGAGGGAAGGTCCCCAGGGAGAGGGGCCCAGGCTCTGGGGGGCGGCCAGGCCTTGACCCCCCACCACCACCCCCCACCCCACCTACCCAATGTGGCCGTTGGGGTGGGGGCTCCTTACAGGGCTCTGCCCCACTTCCATCCTGGGCCCATCCTGGGACCCAGCAGTAAACGTGGTTGAAGCTAGAAGGGAACCCAGAGCCTGTCCAGGGAGGCCGCAGCCCCTGAGGCCCTGCCCAGACCCCAGGGCGAAGACCACTTGTGTCAGGAAAGGAAGACCCCCTAGAGTCCCCCCCTGGGGGAAAGGAAGGCATGTGGCTCCCAGCTGGCCCCCCTGCCATCACAGCTCTGCAGGAGACCGCTTCTCAGGAGGGGGCGGGAGGGGTAGTGTTGTGTCCCCCTGAGGTTACAGTTTAGAGTTGTGTGCAGGTGGAGGTTGGTGTGTGCAGGTTGTTGGTGTGGGGGGGGTTGTTTGTGCAGGTGGAGGTTGGTGTGTGCAGGTTGTTGGTGTGGGGGGGGTTGTTTGTGCAGGTGGAGGTTGTTGGTATGGGGGGGGTTGTTAGTGTGTGGGGGTTGTTGGTCTGTGCAGGTGGAGGTTGTTTGGTTGTTAGGGAAAACAGGTGTGTGTGTGAACTGTGAATTGGCAGGGGCGGCATCCTGGCTGAGGAGGTTGGGCTCACAATGCAGGGACATCGAACCTCTGTTTCCCCTGCGCTAGGCAGGCAGGGCCCAGGGGGATCCTGTGGATGGATGGACGGCACTCACACGTCTAGGAAAGACCATCACACAGGACAGACCCATCCTGAGGGTGCGTCCACGGCCCCCATCTCATAAACAAGCTCATGCAGAACCAACCCCCAGCCTCACCCACCCAGGACCAGAAAGGGGTGTTCTTCCTGGGTCTGTGCCCTGCTCCCTGGGGACACAGATCCCACCTGTGGACGTAAAGTGGGTGAGTAGACTGAATCCTTGGGAGCCCCTCCCCTGAGCTGCACGGGGCTGGAGTGGCACCCCACCCTGAGGTCCCTGAGGCAGTAAGAGCTCAGCAGTTCAACCTGAGCCCCCGGTTAGCAGCTTGGACCCACACCCCCAGAGGCGGCTAGGAAACAGGCCTGGCCACTCACTTCCGAAAAATCCGGCCACTACACAGCTGGACTGCTGAGAGTCAAGTCCCCACCATGGCAGTGAACAGCAGCCTTGGGGAGTCTCAGGGGACAGATATTCCCCCGAGACCCCCCAGGACATCAGAGCTGGCTACAGGTGCACAGACCCCACTGGAGGGACAGTGCCCACCCTGCCGGCCACCCACAGGTCATTGACACAGCAGCAGAGAGACGAGCCAGTGCGGGGGCGAAGCTGGGCCCAGCCCTGCCTTGTGGGAGGGCAGCAGGCACAGAGCCGGGAAGGGGCTTCATCACCCGGACAAACCTTGGAACACCTCAGCTGGTCAGAAGAAAGGCAGGCACAGCCAGGGGCTGTGGGCACCATCCCGGGCGGTGAGCCTCCAGCCCACCCCTCCAGGCCCAGTCCAGGGGAAGGGACGCAGGACTCCCACCGCAGCCTGCAGGACAGAGCAGAGCTGCCTCGTAGAGCGGCCTCATCTTCCTCTCATCTCGTAGCTGGTGGGTTCGAACCTCCGACATTTGAGTGAGTAACCTAGTGCTTACACACGGAGTCCCCAAACCAGAACCCAGACCACACTCACGGCCACCGAGTCCTGGAGACAGGGTAGACCAGTCCCCGTGGGTTTCTGAGTCTAACTTTGACCAGGAGCAGAAAGCCTCGTCTTTCTCCCAAGGAGTGGCTGGTGGTTTTGAACTGCTGACCTTACGGATCATAGCCCAGCTGGTAACCACTGCACCACCAGGGCTCCCAGGTTACCCCAAACCCGCGTGAGGCCCCCCTCTCTGCTCCAGTCTTAATCCAGGGGACGCCAGGTGGGCAGGGCTTGTCCAGGGCTCATGGCTCTGAGAAGCTTCCACAGAACCCAGGATGGAGTGGGATGCCCCTCCTGCCAACACTACCCCTCTGAGAGGTAGAGACTAGCGCTCGGGGCGCTGCCCACGTGCCTGCCCCCCATCCCTGCTCCAAGACCACAACACCTGTGAGGGACGGCCGTGCAACCCACTAAAGAGCGGGATTTGTCCCCAAAATCCACCACCCCCACCAGAAAAATCCAGGCCCAGATGGTGTTACTGGTGCCTCTACCAATCTCTCACATCTGTTTTCTTTGAATTAACTGACCTTCGAGTCCCCGGAGGGGACGCCCCTGGCCCAGCGACTCATCCCTAAAGGTGTTCGGTCGTGGCTAGGGAGTTTCCGGGACGTGGGTTTGACAGAGAATATTTGTGCATGGGGAGTTAGTTACCTTTCCTGCAAATATATCCCTGAAGGTGGTGGGACATACGGACAGGGAGAGCCTGTTCAAATTTGTATCCAATATTTCATATCATCTTAGGTCAATTATTTGACAAAATCTTTGACCGAGCATCAGAGAAAACTCTTGGTCAGGGCTTTGAGGAAAAAGCATTCATAACAAGATATTAACACGTTGAGGCTCACCCAGTAGACAGGGTTAATGTATCATGACCACGTGGGGGTTTACCCCAGGGGGGGCAAGCTTGGCCAGCCATTCGTAGAATTCATCATACAAACACAGGAGAGCCATGTGGTCCTCGCAGAGTGCGGTGAGGGAACATTCAACAAAATTCGAAATGCCTGTTAGGATTAAAAAAGCAATGGACACAGAGTGAAATCCAACCTCTCGGAAAGCTCAGAGTAGAAGGCACCTCCCTTGGACTGGCCAACGAGGGGTCTGCAAACAGCCGGCAGCCGACACACCACATTGGCAGCACCCTACAAACCCGAGCCTGTCCCCCGGGTCAAAACACCAACGTTTGTCTCCCTTGCCGTCTCCACACCAACGGGCTGCGTCCACCACCCGAGCCTATTCCAGCCGGAGGGACCCAGCAGGACCACCAGAGCCTATTCCAGCCGGAGGGACCCAGCAGGACCGAGCTGCACCTGAGGGCTGTCCAGGTCGTCAGTCGTTGTGGGGCAGACACCGTCATTTTCCTCCCACTCACAGCGGCCTTCGGTAGGGTTTCTGAAGCCGTCAGGAGTCAGGAGCACACAGCCTCATCCTGCTCTGGGGCGCGGCTGGTGGGTTTGAACTTCGGCCCTCTCAATTAGCAGCCATGTGCGTCACCGCGGGGTCGCCAGGGATCCTCAGCCATTGCTATCAGCAGAAGACACGGAGACAGAAATGGCATGGTGGCACGGTGGCGACACTCGTGGGCTCAACCATGGAAACGATTGTGAGGTGAGTCACGCAGGCCGTTCTGCTGTGCACTGGGCCGCTGTGTCCCAGAGCTGAGTCAAGGCGGAGCAGCAGCAGTAGCAGCACCGGCAGGCAGTGTTATTACTATTGACAGGAGGTACAAAAACAACCACCCAAACTAATAAGTAAATTTGGCCCGATTGCAGGATGCCAGGTGAGCACAAAAGCCCTCATTCTACTTCCAGGCCGGGTGTGTCTGGAAGTCCGCGGGGACATGGGATAAAGTGGTCACGGAATGGTCCACCTGATTCACAGCCTACAGTGTGCTGCAACAAACCAGAGGAAGGCGCTGGAACTAGCATGCACACAAGAAACTGTGGCAGGGTCATCTCCTGCCCCGTGAGCAACGGGGTGGAGTCCAGCCTGTCAATCAGGTCACAGCCAATCAGGCCTCTGTGTGGGCGTGGCTCCTTCCTGAGGATTCTGGGGACTCCTGTCTCCTCCCTGGAGGTGGGACACACGCGCTCCCTGTGAGACATTCCTGTTCACAAGCCACATGGAGGCACGCAGATGGAACCAGAGCGAGCCCTGGAGCTGGAGGAGCCACATCGAGACCCACGCCAGCACTGAGCTGCTTCCACCGCCACTGGATCCACCCATCGGCCTGTGATCTTCCTGCATTCGGCATCAATCCATATGTTGCATGAGTCTGAAGAGGAATTTATTGACTGGTATTGGACGTATGGGCTAATATCGGCCTCAGGGACTTGACGGGGACCGGGCTGGGATGTCTTCGTAATGGACAATCACTCTTCATAGAAAGCTCTTCCTTACTCACATGCGAGTGTCTCTGGGTTTGTTTCTGTCGTCTACCCAGACGGACACACACCCTGACAAATGCAGCATAAAGATCCAAGAGCTCTGGGCTGACAGAGGACAAAGCCCTGCTGGGGAGAGAGGATCATAAACAGAAACCAGATGAGCACCTAGCTGCGCAGCGTCCGTGAATATCGGACAGCACAATATCGGATACAACAATCCCAATCGTTGTATATCCCAACAGACCCTTGAGCGGAAATGTCCAAATGAAGTCTACGATGTGCTGGCACCGCGCGGGACCTAGACTAGCTATGGGGGTCCTTCACAGGAAGAGCAGAGTTGGCAGGGGTCTCCCACCCACTCCAAGGCCTTGTATAGACCAAGCAAGCGCACCGCGTCCAGGCAATGCCGACTTGTCACAGCCCTGTGCAGGGCTTCTGTGGCTGCCCATCTTTACGGGAGCGGACAGCCTCATCTTCCTGCCAGGGAGCAGCTGGGGGGGTTGAACAGACAACCTTTCAGCTAGCAGTCCAATGCTGACCCGACAGGGCCAGACTTTGCATAACAAATCCACACCGATCAAGACAGTTCAATATTAGTCTAGCATCTGCATATATGTATGTATATATATATATTCGTATATATCAGTTGATGTAGTGGTGATGCCAGATCAGCAGTTTAAAACCACCAGCCGCACCTCGGGAGAGAGATGGGGCTTTCTGCTCCCGTCAGTGGTTAGAGTCTCAGAAACCCCCAGAGGCAGTTCGATTCTGTCCCGCAGCATTGACTCAATGGCAGTGTTTGTGGTTGTCGATTTGCATGGGGGAGCAGAGTGCCCATGGATGGGCAGGGGTCCAGGTGAAAGCTCATTCCAGCGATCAATTGGGGTCTCTCCGAGAAGACACCCTTTTCTTGAGAACCCCTCAGGCCCTGGTGGGCAGCCTAAGGATGCAGCAGAGCTCAGGCTTGGGGCTCTGGGAGATCTGTTCGAGTCCCACCCCAGCACGGTGCCCCAGGACAGTCCCTCACACTGAGCCCAGAATTGCTGTCCATGAAGTGGATTGGGGAAGAGGACCCCAGGTCAGTCCTGGGGAGAGGTGGCTACCTCCTGCCCTCTGACCTGGGCCCCAGAGGAAGCAGGCAGGCTTCGTCCCGAATGCCCACCCTCTTCCCTCGGGCAGCTTCTATAGACCCCAGGCAGGATCCCCCAGCAGCTCCCATGAGTAGGACCTGGCAGGAGAAAATCCGGCTATGGTCAGCACCCCCAACTCACCTGGGGAGACTGGGACTGCCCTGTCCCATGAGCAGGTGGAGGCAGGGCCCCTGCAGTGCCTGCCTGGGCCGGGCAGCTCTTGGCTCCAGAAGCTGCACGCCATTCCAGAAACCCCCCTCCCCCTCCTTCCTTCTGAGATGTTTCCAGCCCTCTGAGCACTAGCTTCAAAACGCACCTGCCTTCCCTCTCTCGTGCTGAGAAGCAGGCGGTCTGAATTGATCTCTGTCTTTGGGAAATGACCATGGCTTCTCATGCACCCAAAGCTGGAGGGGGCCCAGGTCCACAGGCTGAGCCAGGACACCCCCATCGACCAAGTCCGTCCAGGACACACAACCACCGCCTCCCAGACTGCTGCTGGTGTCGGCTACGGCCACACAGCAAACTCGGCAAAACAGAGCCGCTTACGGCCCTGTGCGGTCCTGTCTCGTGATCATCTCGTGGGTCAGGAATGTGTCAGAGGCCACCTGGGCAGTCCTGGGCCACGCGGCATTCGTGGGCGCCCTCACGGGAAGGCCGTGGCAGTTGGTCTGGCCTGGAGGTTTCTGAGCTTCTCGCCACGTGTCTGGCTCCTGGGGAGGCGGCACGGGTGTGGAGACCACGCTGCTCTCAGCATAGCTGGGCTTCCTGTCTGAGGCGGAGGGGCAGAGGCTGAGGGTTTCTCCTCATTTTGAGTTATGTGGAATCATATTCCCATGTTACTCTGGTGTTAAGCAAGTCACAAGCCAGCCCCGATTCACAGGAAGAATTAGGCTCCATCTTCCAGGGAGGCGTTACTTAGGAAAGGCTTCCTAGCTCCTCGGTTAGCTCTGCAGCAACCTCAAGAGAAAGATACCTTATCACAATCATCAGCATCATC
>NW_022103922.1:2472520-2475760 GCF_000313985.2 Echinops telfairi
TGGCCTGTGCGGGGAGCTTGGTTGTCCCCAAACCAGAGGCGGAGGGGATAGGCGGAGGCTCAGTGAGGGCACTGGAAGCCAACCTCTGGCTGTGGGAACCCAGCCGACCACACTCACCAGGACACCAACCGGAAGAGGACTCAGAGCCATGGACGGCGCTGTCGGCACTAATCAAGCTAATTGGATAATTGGCACTTGGCGGTGTCTGGTGTTGGCACAAACTTGAACTTGATCTTGAAGGTTTTACGAAAGCTCTCCTCCAGCAGGGTCCTCTGGCTGCGGGATGGACAGAGCCTCTTCTCTCCCGGGTAAGGGGTGGCACCGGGGCAGCCAAGAGGCCAATGACCCCCCTGGAGGACAGAAAGCCACACGAGGATGAGGTGGCGAGAGAGCCTGCCTGCCCCTGCCCCCAGTGAACTCCTGAAGGAGATGCGTGCCCCTGGCTTCCTGTCCCTCCCGCAGGCGGGCCAACCAAGGTGTGTTAAAGGGGAAGGCAACACATGCATGCAGGTAAAGGTGCTCTGGACTCTCAATAGAGGGCATTGCCCGGGACAGAGCCCAAAGTACCAGGGAGGCCCATGGGGCCATGGGCCAGGCTGGCCGCGAGGATACGTGTGAGAGACAGGGGTGGTGAGGAGAGGGCTCAGGGGGTGCTAATTCTGCTCAGCCTGTGGGAAACAGAAAAGTGATTCCCCAGGTTGTCCCCCCATCCTAGATGCCAAACCTAGGTGCCCTTTGCAAACACTGGTCACTGACTGCACACGTGGAGGTCAGCTGCTGGAAGGTTACCTGCCTGAAGGTCATCAGCCACCTAGAGCAGCGGTCCTCAACCTTCCTCAGGCCGCGACCCTTTCATACAGTTCCTCATGTTGTGTGACCCCCCAACCATAAACTTATTTTCGTTGCTACTTCATCACTGTAATTTTGCGACTGTTATGAATTGGGCGACCCCTGTGAAAGGGTTGTGACCCACAGGTTGAGAACCACTGCCCTATAGTCTGTCCCACCCTAAGTAGAGCCCACTCCTTCTCTAAGGATGATGGTTGGTTCCCCCGCAGGAAGCCCACAGACTTAGGTGGTCAAGCCAACTCAGGGACGACCAGGGTCAGGCTGCCATCCTGACTCTAGAGCCCGCCCCTCTTGTTACGGACGTGGCCTCCTGTCACGTGTGCACCTGTTGTACAACCCCGTCCTGTGACGCACGTGGTTCCCTGTAATGAGGGGGTGGCACGCCCCTGCGTGTGTACAAGCCTCCGTTGGAAATAGATTCGCTCGCGCTCTGCGTGAACCTGGCTCCTGAAGTCACGGCCGTCCGGAGGCGAGCGCTTGCACACTCTATCTTGTCCGACTTCTCTAATTGCACCCCTCAGTTGCACAGCCTTGGATCCGTTCCATTGTGGAGGTCGGTACCCCACACCAGCCCAGGGCGTGAGCCGGCCACCACGTGGAGAGGAGGGTGCTGCGGCGGGGCGAGGAGGCCTAGTGGCCAGGGAGGGATGAAACAGGGTCTGCTGTCCACCAGTACCCAGGCCCAGTTCTGGCCAGACACGGGGGTAGAACCTGGGAGGAGCCCTCTTTCCCTGGGAGAGGAGGAAGATGGGAGTGAGGCCCGTTCCCTCCCTGGTCTCTAGGTGATGGAGCTGCGTCAGCAGCAGGGGGCTTGGGGTGGGTTTGGAAACACGTCCCCGGAGCCCTGGTGGCACAGCGGTGAAGCACGCAGTGGACCACCCACTGGGAGGTAAGTGGCTCAAAGCCCCCAGAGGCTCCGGGAGAGAAGAGGCCTGGCCCCCTGTTCCCATTGGGATCTCCGACCACCGTGGAAACCCTCAGGGTGGTGGGGCGGGGAGGGGGGGTGCTTGATCCCATAGTGTCTCAAGTCAGAATCGACAGCCTCGGGTTTGGCCGGTGAGGGATGCATTTGAGAATGCAAACCAAACCCAATTCAATGCTGGGGGGTCCACGCCGACTCACGGCACCACCCGCGCCCACCCCTCCCCTCCCCGCACCCACCCCCCTGGCTTCCTGAGCCGGCCACTGTGGGCGAGAGGAGACCAAGTCGGAGAGGGTGGAGGCAAAGAACACAGGAGACGTTGGTCAGGGACCTAGGACAGGCCCCTGAGCAAGGAGGCCTCTCCTCAGCATGCAGGCCAAGCCGGGTGTCCTCCGGTGGGGCGGCCCCTCACGGCGGCCCCGGCGGTCCCGGGAGAAGGTGCTCTTGGCAATGACCTTAGGGAAGCGTGTTGCGGGCCTTTCGCCCGGGGCACCACGAGGCGGATCCTGCTGCAGAGCAGAATTGATCCGGCTCAGTGGTGGCCGTGGGCCGAGAAGGCATTCTGGCCGTGTCTGCGGGGGCGGAGGGGGGTTCTCTGGCATTGAGGCTGGCCAAAGCCAGACACAGCCAGGGGCTTGGGATGTCTGGGGGACCTTTTCCCACTGACGGCGCCCGCCGGGGAGCAACCAGTAGATGGCAGAGAGCGGTGCACCCATAAGGGAGAGGCTGTCCCGCCCCCGCCCGGCCGAGTGCAGCCTGTCTGAGGACATTTGTCCCCGGGACAGGGATCTTCAAGGTGTGTTCTGTTTATACATGGTGGGCTGTCTTTGAGAAGGTGACCAGTACTTCACGGTAAAAGGCTGCTGCTGTTGGTGGTGGGGGCGTTGTCGGGTTGGTTCACAGAAGCACAGGGTCCAGCCCCCCGGGAAGAAATAGCAGCGACCGAGACTCTGCATTGGCCCAGCAACTCCTCTCGGTGCATTCACACCGGAGCTGGAGGACAACGCGGTCCCCACAACACCTGGACGCCCCCTTACAGACGGAGCCTGGGTATCTCTGTGGGCTAAGGATGGGGCTTCTAACCCAAAGGTCACTGGTTCGAACCCACCAGCTGTTCCTCAGAAGGAAGATGGGGTGCTCATCGGCCTCCATAAAGATGTGCGGCGTTAGGAAGAGTTCGCTCTGCGCTGTAGGCTGGATGCTGTGCGTCAGAACCAACAGTAACAGACGCCTATGCACATATATCCATGTAATATGCATGTAATATGCAAGTAATATGCATGGACACGGGTGTTCGGGAGAGGGCCGCAAAGCTGGTGGGGAGATGGGATGAAAAGATAATCAAATGTTCGGATGAACTTTCTGGAGCAGGGACTGGCAGTCCCGGCTCTCGGGGCCTGGCGTGGTCCCGGCGTGTGCGTTAGGGACCCCTTGGAATGATGGTGCGGGCCCAAAGTACTGACCCTGCC
>NW_022103922.1:2476994-2482769 GCF_000313985.2 Echinops telfairi
GTGGAAACAGCCCCTGTGAGCAGCCCGGGGCTGGGTCTGGATGGTGTGGGTAGAGGCAGGTGGACACAGGAGAGGCAGGGAAGGGTCCACGGGGCTGGATTTAGTCTGGGGGCACTGGGGAGCCATGAACAAGCTTAGAGGTGGGGTGTGGTCTGGAGTGCGCACTTGAATGTGCCCTGAACCCCGGCAGAGCCGTAGGCGCGGCTGTGGAGCTAGGGCATGGGCAAGCTGGGGGTACTTACTAGAAGTACACTACCCCTTCTGGAGGAGCGCCCCCTGCCCTGGGTGGGTGAGTGCTGGGGACAGATGCGGGGCCTGCACACGCGTCTGTCTGCTCAGTGCGCAGCGTGGGTGCAGAGTTCAGTAGACGGGGCCTGGAGCCCAGGCTGGGCACACATCCGTCAGAGTGGCTGCGCAGAGGCAGGCGGGCCTGGGCATCCTGCAGGGTCGGCACTGGGGACAGAGGGCACCAGGAGGGGAGCAGCTTCTGTTTCACTGCAGAGGGAGATCCAAGGATAGCATTACAGGGCGCCCCCTCCAACCTCCCCGCAGAGCAGTCAGTCAGTCGGACCCACATGGTTTTGCAGACAGCAAGCCTGAGAGGCACCCAGAGTGACCTTCCCGTGGCACCTGGATGGTGGGGCTGGAGGCCAGGGTGGCCGGCCGGGCGGGTGTGCGTACAACGTGCCCAGGGCCTCCTTCCCAGGACACAGAGGACGCCGTATAAGACCTGCGGGCTTGGGCGCACTCTGGGAACCTGCCAAGTATCCCCCGCGACTCCCAGGAACACCCCCTAGCCCCCCAGCAAGCAGTGCTCTTTCCACGTGGCCTGCAGCCCCAGAGGAGGACAGGGAGCAGGCCACGGTCCTGGGGCCCAGCTGCGTGGACATGACGAGGCCAGAGGAGGCTGGCGGGGCTCCACTTTGGGAGAGGGGTCCTGGTGGCGAGACACAGCTCTTGGGTCCTGAGGCTGGCCTTGTCCTCCTCCTGGCCGACCGGCCCGCAGATGTGCCTCCTGGCTGAAGAGTGATCCCCGGCTCACGGTGACCTTTGTACAAACCAACAGGGCCCTGGCCAGGCCTGCACCCTCTCCCCAGTGCCGGTCAGCTCGGGCCCACTGCTCCGTCACTGTGAAGTCGGAGCGCTCCCTCCCTAGGGGCTGGTCTTCCAGTGCACACCCCACAAGCCCTCTTGTGACCCCTAGGGGCGGCGCTGGCCGGTCACCAGGCACTGGTCACCGGGCCTTTCTTCCCAGTCTTAGTCCTGAGGCTCTGTTGAAACCTGTCCCTCAGGGGTGACCCTGCTGGTATCTGAAATATTGATGCCACAGCCCCCAGCCCACCGGCAATGCACCGGCCACCACGGTAGGACAGACAGACCGACGAGCAGGGAGGAAAACACCCTTGAGTCCACTGCCACCGAGAGAGACAAGTTCAAGCAACGAGGAGGAGGGGCCGCCGCACACCGACACCTCTCACAAAGCTGAAACACAAAGCCAGGAACTACTGAGTGCTGGAGAGGATGTGGAGGGACAGGTGCACCTGCACGTTGCCAGTGAGACAGGGGGGCCGGATAGACACTGGGCATCAGCGTGGGACTGCCTTTCACAAGTGCAAACACAGTAGCCTTACGACCCAGCCATCTCTCTACTGAATACATGTGTGTGTGTCCCCTAAAGAACCAAGACTCACACAGACAACGACACTGATGTTTCCTGCAAAAATGTCCACCACGATAGCAGAAACATGGAACGATCTAATGACTCCAATCGTAGAGGGCTGGACAGACACGCTCGGGCATGTTCTCGCAGTGGAGTGCTGTGCAGCCAAGAGACCCAAGGGCGGCGGTCCTGAACACCGCAGGACACACAGGCTGGAGGAGACCAGCTCAGTGGACGCCGTCCGTCCGTCCGTCCCACGGAGACGGGCATGTAAGGACATCCTGCGAGTCTGGTTTCTACAGGAACGGTTAGACTCTGCGTTCTGCGGAGAGGCCAGGGACGGGCCTGGCAACAGGGAGAGGCAGGGACGGGGAACTGGGGAGGGAAGGAGAGGAGGAGGGGTGGGAGGAGGGATAACGGGATATTATTACTGGTTCCATTGGCTGGGTGGGGCTGTGGAGCCACACAGCATGTGCTTCTTTGAAAATATAAATAAATACTTTTTGGGGTAAACCACCAAGCGTGAAGGGTCACAGCTTTAAAACCCCCTCCAGATGCCTGACCCCTCGGTGTGACCCTGGGTCGGTGGGGCTGGACCGTCGGATGGCAGTGGGCAGTCTTTGGTGACACACAGGGTCGTGGAAAGCAGTGAGACTCAAGTGTGGCAGGCCCTCTGGTCTCTGGTCACCCGGCTCTCCACCAGTGACGGGAGGTGGGGACTCAAGGACCTGTGGTCTCTGCGTCCCCACACCCCAGGCCCAGCCCCTGCCACCCGTCCTGCTGTGGTGCCCTGAGGTTCCACAGAGGGTGTGGCCCGGGGGCTGCTGTGGGAAGAGAGGACCCAGGCTCAAGGGCACGTCCCTGTCTGCCACCCTCGACACAGGACCCACTGAGGTCACAGCTGGGCACGCCAGGCCTCGGGGGCACCACGGCTCACTGGCCGATGGACAGCCACACATGCTGGAGGGAGACCAGGCCTCTGCACCCACGCCTCCCAGTGGGGCCTCCGTCCGACCCTCGGGGATCAGGTGTCTGTGTCATGTATCCCCAGAGAACCATCCGGAAGCTCCGCTTCCAGTCCGGGCTGGGTCTGAGGCCGCCCCAAGCTCACGAGGTAACCCCCCTACCCGCCCCGCTGCCTCTTGCCTTTCCCAAGCCTCACCGTCCACTCAGCAGGGCCAGGGGGTTTCTGATGGCCCTGTCGGTGTCGGGCTTGGGCTGAGGGCATGGCCCTAAACCAGCCTTTGACCCCAACTCTCTCCACCCCCCAAAGTTCCCCTGATCCCCTTCTATTGGAGGGGCCCTGGGTCCATGCTTGTATAGACCCCGGTCAGTCTTCAAACCAACTTTCTAGAAGTGCCTCCACCAGGAGCCCCGCCCCCATCCCTCCCCTGCCCACCGCGCCTGGTCGGATATTTGAAACATCTATTTCAAATGATGACTCTCAGGGCCATGGCCAAACTCTCACCCGGCATGACCAGAGGGATTTGGCCAGCCTCAGACAGATGCCCCTGCCCACAAAGCATATGCCCGCCGAGGCCAGCTCAGGGGGTAGCCAGACTGGGGACAGCAGTCCCAGCTACCTCCCAGCCCTGCCTGTGTCCAGCTGCTCCCTGGCCCTGGGCTCCTGGCCTGACACACAGTAGGTGCTTTGTGAGCGGAGTGGTCATGATCAAGGTGGCCACAGGGGTCAGACAGCGGGCTGAGTCTGGCAGCCACCACACCTGGAGGAGCCCAAGGTCAGGGCCAGGAGGCCGGCCTGGGCAGAGGGCAGGTTTCCGTAGGAAGGCAGAGAGAGCAGCCTGATAAAGATGGGAGTCTTGTGGAATGGGAAAGCACACTCATTATTAGATTGTTCATCGGGACAGCACTGGCTGGGCCTCACCGAGGGGCCTGCCCTGGGACAGGGGTGAATGGGCTGGACACTGGCGCCTCCCGAGAAGCTGTGGGTCTGAACTCAGCCCTCAGCTGTGCCCGTCTGCCTCCCCTCACACCAGAGGGTGGGGCGAAAGGAAGACCTTCCCAAAGGGGCAGCAAGCAGCCCTCCGAGAGCCAGCTGAGCGATGGGCCACGGGCCGAGTGGCCGCCCAGTCCCTTCAAATCCTCCCACTCCCCAAGGCCCAAAGGCATAGGTCTTGTAGGTGGGACAGGAGCTGGGGGGCCATCTGCCCCAGCCCCTTAGGCCGCTGCCTGGTGTCCCACATCATGGGGAGGGAGGGCTTACCCGGACAGTGGCCACAGGAGCAAAACGGACCTACTGTGCACCAAGCTCCTGGGACCCCTCCCCAAAGTCATGCTCTCTCCTAGTCTCCCCACCACCCTGGTCTCCGACCCCCGGCGTCCCCCACCGCCCAGGCCAGAGGGGCCCACGGGGCTAAAACCCGGGGCTGATTCCCTCGGTGAACCTTCGGAGGTGCCCAGGCCAGCGCTGTCATGGCCCCCCGCACTTGGCTCGACTGTGTCTCAGCCTCGGGACTCGTCTTTACACACCAACGTCAAGACAGGGGCAAAGGAGCCCTGCCAGCCCACGGTGGGCTGTCGCTCTTTTCCAAGCAATTCTTTTGCCATCAATTAGGTGGGGGGTTACATTTCAGATCACCAGCCCTGCAAACCTCCTTCAAACCCTCCAGTCTTCCATCCCCCACCCACCCCTAGCCACCCCGCTGCCCACCCCCGTCCCGTCTTCCATTTCACCCAAATCCACACCCCCAAGGCTGTCCATCTTTTCCGGAGCAGAAAGCCTCCCTTTCTCCTGTGGAGCGGCTGTGGGTTTGAACCACCAGCCTTGTAGTGAGCAGCCCCGGGAGTCTCCCCCGCCCTGCGTGCGTCCCCAGGGCTCCTGGGACTCTGCTCCACTTCACCTTGAGAATGAAGCAGTGATTAAAGGAGGAGGAGAACCTCACCAAGGCCTCCAGGCTAATTAATCAGTTGCTAATTAATGCCATCCTAACGAGCAGTGCTGCAATTCAACGTGGAAAGATTTTGCAAAATAGTTGTTGTCAGTCTTCATTGAATAACCTGAAAAAGGAAAACCACATTCACTGCCACGAGAGGAGGCGGCCTTGGACGCACAGTGGCCCTGTGGGGCCGGGAGAACTGCCTCTGGGGTTTGCCGTGCTGCCACCCTCTCCTGGAGTGGACAGCCTCGTCTTCCACTCAAGAAGCGGCTGGTGGTTTTGAATCGCTGACCTTGCGATGGCAGCCCGATACATACCCACGACTCCACCAGGGCTCCCTAAGATGCACTACATGTGAGCAATTGACAGTCCATTTGTCGCACATTTTTGACAGAGCCCTGGCGGTGCAGTAGGGTAGCCACTTGGCTGCTAACCTTAAGGCCGCCAGTTCTAATCCAGCAGCCTCTCTGCTGGAGAGAGATGAGGCAGGTGCTCCCATAAATATTAACAACCTCAGAAACCATATGGGGCAGTTCTGGCCTGGGAGGTTTGCTATGAGCTAGAGTGGGCAGATGGCAATGGATCTGGGCCTGGGAAGGGTTCTGAACAGTCTAGCACTGCAGGTCTGAGGAGAGGCAGGCAGGGGACACCAGGGGTCACATCGAGGGGCGACACCAACCCCCCTGGCACGACTGGCTCTGGGTACCAGCCCTCACCTGGTCAGGGGGATCTCCCAGGACTCGGCGAGGAGCCACTGAGACTAAGCACCTGTGAGCAGGGCGAACTTAGCAGCTCACCTCGGGAGGGCAAGCCTGCGCGGGGACCCCATGGCACTGCTCAGAAGGCACTGCGTCCAGGTCACATGTGTGCCCACCTACAGAAGGCTGGGCAGGGAGGAGCCTGCCCAGGGCCTCCCCCTGTCCTCTATCCCAGCCAGGCATCCTGTGGGAGGCCCGTGGGAACCCTGAAGGCCAGCAGGGCTGAGGGAGCAGACCCCAGCCTCCGTGCCAGTGTTTGCCATGGAGGTGGCCAGCCGGGACACAGTGGTCCCCAGAGACCATAGAGGCCCAGGGCACATGCAGGCCCACACCTCCCAGCCGAGCTCGGGGCAGCAAGCTCCCAGGCTAACCTGTACACAGGTGCGCTGCACGCTCCCAGGCTAACGTGCGTGCAGGGGAGCCGCACGCTCTGATGCTAACCTGTACACAGGTGCGCTGC
>NW_022103922.1:2482869-2485525 GCF_000313985.2 Echinops telfairi
GTGCGCTGCACGCTCCCAGGCTAACGTGCGTGCAGGGGAGCCGCACGCTCTGATGCTAACCTGTACACAGGTGCGCTGCACGCTCCCAGGCTAACATGCATGCAGGGGAGCCGCACGCTCTGATGCTAACCTGTGCACAGGTGCGCTGCTGCTACTGGGCGCTGTCAAGCAGACTCAGAAGCATGGTGATTGCCCTACAGGGCAGGACAGAGTGGCCAGGGCTGCGCTGGGCACATCTCCAGGCCGCTCCCTGGGGCTGCTCGTGGGATCAAACTGCCCGCCTCTCTGTTAGCACTTCACAGCTGTGCCCCCGGGCTCAGTTCGCATCTTTCACAACCTGGTGTGGCTCACAGGATTCAGCAGGATGTAAACTAAGTCTCCCAACAGCTCAGGAGTGGATGCCGACTCACAGCGAGTCCATAGGACAAGGGGAACCCTCCTGTGGGTTGGCAGTGGCTGGTGGTTGTGAACTGCTGACCTTGTGGTTGGCAGTGCCACACGTGGCCCACTGAGCCACAGGGCTCCTCAGAAGGAGGTTAGCATCTCTGTCTTCTTGTTCTCATAATAGACCCCCAGGACTGACTGCCCCGTGAAAACCGTCCCTGTTATATCACGGAAAATACGAATGGCGAACCTTCTCAGGAAAAGGAAAAGACTGAGTGATGGTGGAAATAAATCTATTTCCGCTGGCCAGTCTCAGAGCAGCAGCGTGGCTGCACGCACTTCTCCGGAGGCTTCTCCGCCCATTCACAGCCGGTCCGAGCGGCGACACACCCACCAGCCCATGGGCCCAGTGTCAGTGGGCTTCGGCCAGGTAGCCCTCCCAGCAAGGCTCTCAGGGAGGGAGCTAGGCTCAGAGGGTGGGGTGGGGGTGAGGGACCCCTCCAGATCTGTGTCCCCAGAGAGTTCCACGCCAGGGTCCACGTGCAGACTCGGCGTGCCTGAGCGGCAAGCACACGTGCATGGGCAGAGAGCTGATGCATGCGCGCTAACAGTACGCGCCGGCACCCACACATGCACACCTGTGCCCCATCCACAGCTAGCCTGGAGTGAGTCCCACAGTGCCCCACCCTGCCCAGGCATCCGGGCCCTGCAGGGAACTGGGTGAATCTGGGGGCTGCCTTGGCCCCTCCTTCCCAGAGTGGAGAAACCCCACCCCTGTCTCCCGCGCTGACAGTCTGCGCACAGGTCTCCAGGCCATCAAAGGTCTGTGAAGGGCCGCCCGCTGGCGCTGACCCCACTCTTCCATCAGAAGATACGCTTCGGAGGGGAAGAGCCCAGGTTTCCCTGGCGCTGGGGGGTCTCCAGCCCAGGACCCTAGGAGCCCTTCCTGTGACAACACTACCCTAGCCCCAGATGCTCTCTGATGGGGAGCAAGGGAGCCCCAGAGCAAGCCCAGCCCTCGCCCCAAGAGGTTGGGTGGGGGTCCCATCCTCTGCCCCCTGCAGGCCCCTTTCGAACCCCCACGCCTCTACACAAGCGTCTTGCTGGTGCAGTAGGCTGGGGATGTATGCATCCCGAACCAGGTGTCCACTGTAACGGTGCTGTGTGTTTGCAGTGGCTGCGCAAAGCCAGGCCCCACGGCAGGGCAGCAGGTGCCCCTGGACTTGAACCCCAGCTGGTGGGCTTGGTTAAGTGGCTTCTTCTCTTTGTTTAGAGGGGGGTGCTGGAGAGGACTGGCTGACCTTGAGGTTCCTGCCTGGGTGGAGGGAAGGTGCAGCCCCGACTGGTCCAGCCTCGGCTTGCGCCTCACCTCCTTCTCCAGTTGGGGAAATGGAGGCCCCGGGCCACCCAGAGCCTCCTGGGGGAACGGCCTCAGAACCACAGCGGCCGGCCGCTGGACATGCAGCACTGGACTTCCCTTGGTGCTGGACAGCATTTCTAAAACCAAAGCCGTTCCAGAAAACCTGAGGGGTGTGTTTGCACTGAGAAAGAAGCCAGCCCTCTCTTTAAAATTAGGATTTTGCAATTTGAGCAAAACCCGGCCAGTGTCCTGTCAGCACTCCTAGAGGTGGGTGGGTGTGGGGGCAGCCACCCATCCCCCAGCCTGACTCCAGGGTCCACAGCACCACCTGAGCCCAGCTCTCAGCCCAAAGGCACTGGCCAGTGACTGGTCCCAAACAGGAGTGCCCCTGGCATGCTGCTAGGGTGGGCAGCCGGCCGGTGCCCGGTGCCCACAATGATGGTGGTCAACACCCCTGGCTCCACTCGGGTGGAACTCCCCCCTCCAGACCTTCACCCCCCTGCTCTGAGAGATGCTATGAGAGATGCTCTCTGTGTCTCCCCATTTCCACCCCCAGCAGAGGGGGAGGGAGCAGCCCTGGTTTCCTGGGGGGTGGAGGGCTTGGTCTCATTGGTTCCCAGAGCTGCACCCCTCCTACCCAGCCTGGAGCCCAGGTGCACCCCTGTCAGGGAGATAAAAGATGTGTAATTAACTTCCATTCAGCACAGTGATTTGTTATCATAAAGCAATCTTCTCCTCCAGCCCTGAGGCTGACCCCCACCACCACCAGGTCTGGCCTCTCTGTCGCCCCCAACCCAGCTGCCAAGACCAACGTCCAGAGGCGACACCCACCCTTCCTGCCCCCGCCCGGCCACACAAGTCCCTGCCCCTGCTCCATGTCACTGAGGGTGATGATGAAGTCATTTTTCTAAG
>NW_022103922.1:2485854-2486977 GCF_000313985.2 Echinops telfairi
GATAGTGGACAGTGGGTGGCCGGAGTAGTGGGGACCTGGTGACAGGGGGCCGGAGGTGTGGAGTGATGGGCGCCTGTGCACGACGTCTTGCTATGTTCTCACACACGACATTCACAGCGGTGCCCTTGCATGACCCCAGGACCCAGGACCCAAGCCTCACCCAGCCCCCGCAACGCCCCCAGCCTCGTCCCGGCGTGGGGGCTCCTGATGCTTCTGTCACTCTCCTCTGCGTGTAACTCGCAAGTCACACACCTCTGATCTGATGGCCAGAGCTCACGGCCACTCCCTCCCACTGGCTGCTCCACTGCCCGGCCCCTGGGTGCCAGGATGCCTGTCTGTGATGTGCACCTTGCTGTGTCCTTGCACATACGGCCATGGGCGTGGCGAGCGGTGCCAGGGGGCTCAACAGTGCTGCCCATAGGTGTGGACGAAGTTGGACCTGAATGGCGGGTAGCAGAGAGGGTGGTAGGCCGACGCCTTACTGGTTTTCTGTGCTAAAATAGGTCTGTTGACTTTCAGGAGGAAAAAGCCAGGCCAGTGTGTGGCCAGGGGCTTGGCAGGCCGAGGTGGCATGCGGGCAGCCACAGCGGTGGGCAGGGCCCAAGGGAGGACGCCATCCTAGGTGGCAGGCAGGCATGGGGTGTTGACTTCGGCCTGGGGCATCTGTGGTGACGGGGCAGTCTGGACTGGTGGGGGCGTGGGCTCTCAGCAGCCCTCCTATGCCTAGCTCAGCTGTGCACAGGGACAGGGCACAGAGCCCCACCCCTCAGGCTGCAGAGTCCAGGAGGCAGACCCATGACTCTGCATTCTCCAGGGGAGGGGCCACAGACACACGTAGAGGGACAACAGAGCTGGCCATGGCTGCCTGGGAGCTGTGCTTTAAATCACCCACCATTTGGTCCCGCCATAATCTACCTGCCCTGCCTACAGGGGAGAGGGCTGGATGCCAGGCTCTGCTGGGTTGAAGACCTAGCCCTGTTCAACTAGTCATGTCTGCCACAGTCCCAGAAGGGTATGCTTGGTTAGTCATGCCTGCACAGATACAGCCAGTGCCAGGCCATCTACTCATTTCTGCCACAGAGCAGTACGAACATGGTTGACTAGTCATGTCTGCCAGGGTGCA
>NW_022103922.1:2487152-2491810 GCF_000313985.2 Echinops telfairi
CTGCCAGGGTGCAGCAGGGTCTGGTTGACTAGTCATGTCTGCCAGGGTGCAGCAGGGTCTGGTTGACTAGTCATGTCTGCCAGGGTGCAGCAGGGACCAGGTTGACTAGTCATGTCTGCCAGGGTGCAGCAGGGCCTGGTTGACTAGTCATGTCTGCCAGGGTGCAGCAGGGTCTGGTTGACTAGTCATGTCTGCCAGGGTGCAGCAGGGTCTGGACGGCCCTAACTCAGGGTTGGTGTGTTCTACGGACTGGAGAGAGGGCTTGGAGTCCAGGCTTCCATTGAGGTCCAGTACTTGGCTCGCCCTAACTCCCTCACCAGCTGCCCGTCCGTCTGTCCATTTGTCTCCAGTCCATGCATCTCTAGCTGAGGCCTGTGTGGGGCAAGGGCTGGAGGCAGAGCAGGGACCACGTGGCCCACCTCCAGGGAGCTGGCAGCACACTTGGTGCCCGAGGTCCTGGGGGGGTGGGGGAAGGAGGCACTGGACTCAGGGCAAACAGACACCAGCACCCAACAGACTGTGGGGTGGGGGTGAGGGTGAGGCAGGGACACCCAGTGGAGAGCCAGGACGCCCCACCCAGCCCCCACCCCCACCCCCGGGGGCAGCAGAGGGGCTGAGCATCACAAGCCCTCCAGACAGGCAAAAGAGGCCCCATCTAGCCGGCTCCTGGGACGTGTCCTGAGCCTCGGTTTCTCCATGTGTGGCGCCAGGAGGCTGGTTCTTGCTTCAATGACTCGCTCGGTGAGAGGCCGTGTGTGTGCCCACGGCTGACGGGCCTCCTCTCTGCAGGGCACTTGCTCTCAGAGCCTCAGGCCTGACTCAGCCTAGGTGCCTGACTGCCAGCGTCCCTGCCTCGGGCGGCCGGTGGCTCCTGGCTGTGACAGAGTGTGTCGGGAAGTGCCCAGGCCCCTGCACGGGGAAGTCTCATGATGAGGCTGGGGCAGGAGCTGCTGCCAGGGCACAGTAACAGCACCCCTCTGCCCTCGGGCCCCCGGGAACTGGCACATGCACACCCAGGTGTCCACCATGGGGCCGGGCGGCACAGCTGCAGGGCAGAGAAGCCCGGGGCGGGGGTGGGGGGGCACTTCCACCAGGGGGGAAGTACATGAGCCTTCCAAGGAGCGTGTACTATTGCCCGGGCGAGACCATGTCCCCAGCCCCTGGCCTTGTCCACACTGACCCTGGCTTGGAGTGGCCCACGCACATGGTCCTCGCCTCCCTAGGGAAGTCCGAGTTCTGGCACTGAGCAGGGGTTCAGAGGTTGGCCCCAGGGGCAGGGAAGGTGGAGGATCTCCCTTGGGCCCTCCTGGCCAGGTGCCCCAGGCCCGCCCACCAAGAGCAGGGATCCAGAGCAGGTGGGGCAACAGATGCCCCCAGACCTCTGCCCACTTCTGCAGGCAGCCCGGGGCCCAGGGGTGGGCGAGTGGAGGCTGAGGGGCAGATCCCACTGCCCCTGGCACAGCCCTTGGCGCCGGGTACCACTGGTCAGGGGTCAATGGAGAGAAGTGGGTGAGAGGAGCCCAGACCAGGGCCGACAATAAGGATTCTACCCAGGTCCTTCCCAGGTGCAGCCAGGGAGGCAGGAGAAGCATTGTGGGGTCTGGGTGCTTTGGCAGGTTCCGGCTGGACTCTTCCCCACAGGGGCCTTCCCTGGCACAGTCCAACCTCCAGCAGCCCGGCTCTGGGCCCTCCCCCAGCACACCCCGAGGAAGTGGGGGGGGGGGCGTCACTGGAGAGCGTTTACCAAGGCTCTACGTCTCGCAGGGACCAGGGCCTTATAAAGGGTTCTCTTGGCCTCCTGGGGCGCCCTAGCAGTGACGTGGTTCCCAGTTGGGTCCCTGTCCTCAAGGTCTGCAGTTCAAAACCATCAGCCGCTCCTCAGGAGAAAGACCGGCTTTCTATTCCTGTAACCAGGTCCAGTCTCAGAAACCCACTGGGGCACTTCTACCCTGCCCTTCAGGGTCGCTGGAAGTGGGCGTCGCCTCGATGGTGGAGAATGTGGTCATTGATCTCCCCAGTTGTTCATCAGTGCCACTTTGAAAGTTGACCGGTAAAGAGACCAGCCAAATCCCTGGGCCTGCCTACAGAGACAGCAAAGCCGGGATTTGAACACAGGCCCCGAAGGGCCCTTCTTCCTCCCTGGATGCATCCTGAGCCTCCTAGGAGGACAGCCTCAGACCACCACTCACATCTGGGCCTCCCTGCCAGCCTCCCGGGCCAGGCTTCCCAGCCCGGACTCAGCGCAGAGCACATCTGAGCCATTTTCTCCGGGAGTTGTAATTTCCCTTCATTTCCTCTTCCAAACAGACTAATTAACCGGACATTGTTGTGGCGGTCCATTGACATGCAAAAAGCAGACTCTCTCTAAAGACCGCTCCTTCCCCTGATTCTCTGGAGGCAGTGGTGTGCCTTGCTAGGCTCACACACAGCTGCACAGGCGAGCACATGTGGGTGCGCACACACACACACACACACACATGCGCGCGCGCAAGAGAGAGAGAGAGCACCCCACGCTGCAGGCTGAGCTGTGGACAGGTAACAGGTGACAGGTGACCTGTGAGATGGGATCGTGGCAGAGAGGAATTCCCGGAGGAAGGGACATCCCCCAGAGAACTGATGGTCATCAGTGTCCCCAGGTGGGTGCAGTGCACAGCATGAGTGTGTGGGGGTGAGGAGATGGGTGTGCCTGAGCATGAGTGTCTGAGGACAAGACAGTGAGTGTGCCCATGGGGGTGAGTGGATGTCAGTATGAGTCTAGACGTGAGCCTGAGTGTGTGCACATTCCCGTGTGAGCCTACCTGCGCCTGAGGGTCTTTTGTGTGCACTAGGTTGTATGTGTGTGTGCGTGGATAGGTGCGTACCTCAGTGTGATCATGACTACGTATGTGTGAGTCTTATGTGAGTGTCTTTACCTGAGTATGTGTGCATGCGAGTGTGCGTGTGCACACGTGTGAGTGTGCATGTGTGCACATGGCTAGTGTATGGCTGTGTGAGTGTGCGTGTGCCTGATAGACTGTGTGCGCACACAGCCCGCATGCTGGGGGACAGGAGTTCCCAGTGGGGGGAACCAAGTGGGCCCTGTTAGCACACTGAGCCACGGACAGGTGGCATCTGGCCGTGTGGGTGCCACAGGCAGTGAGGGAGGGAGGGAGTGCAGAAGGTGGCAGGCACCAGGCCACCAGACATGGGCCTGGGCTTTCTTGAAGGGGTCGGTCCACGTGCTCTGGGCCACTGTTGTTGCTCTCTGGGAGGCCATGAGCCCCAGATCAGGCCAGGAAGGGCATGGTGGCTGAGACTGCCCGCTCGGCTCCACACCTGCTCCCTCCTGCAGGGCAGCTGCCCCAGGAAGGGCGGAGTGGCCGAGACAGTGCTGGGCATCCTTCCAACACCACTGCTGCGCTCCCCCGCGGCCAACCCTTAGTCACCAAGACCCAAGTGCTTGGAGGCTGCCATGGGGCTGGTTGTCAGACAAATGATGGCAGAGACCAGTAGGGTCTTGGGTCACCTGACTGCCCACCTGGCTCTGGTCTAAGTGGGAGTGGACCTTTGTGGCTGGACGACCCTGGGGGGAGAAGAGGCAAATGCTTTGTGTGGACAGACGTGGTGAGAGTGCACATGAGAGTCAGTGAGCCACTGTGGGGGTGAGTGTGTCTGACTGGGTGTGGGTGTGGGTGTGGGTGTGACTGGGTGTGTGAGTGAGTGTCTGACTGTGGATGTGAGAATGAGTGTTTGTCTGACTGGGTGAGTGAGTGTTTGACTATGGGTGGGTGTGAGTGTTTGTCTGACTGGGTGTGGGTGTCTGACTGGGTGTGTGAGTGAGTGCCTGACTGTGGATGTGAGAATGAGTGTCTGTCTGTCTGTCTGACTGTGGGTCTGTGAGTGTCTGTGGGGGTGAGAGGACCTGACTGCGTCGTGTGTGTGAGCACTGAGGGGATCACAGGGGCCTGGGAGACAAGTCCCATGCAGTCACAGCTCCCCAGGGCCTGGGGGCACCGAGTCTTGGACCCAGAGGGCCTTGGGCCGCCAGCAGGGGATCCTTCACATGGAGGACACATGGGCACCAGCCCAGGGTCCCAGGGTCATTTCAGCAAGGAAAAGAGGCCGACGACCACCTGAAAAGGGGCTCGGTGTGCGTGGCTGTCAGCAAGGTGCCACCCAACGGAGTGCCACGGAGACACGGGGACAAGCGTCCACCCTCCGAGCGCCGTGGGCATGCAAACGGGTATGCAGAGTGGCAGAGTCAGAAGGGCTAGACAGAGCTGCGCTCAGACCCGGGTCTCCACTCCCAGGTGCACGCCCAGGAGATGGCCACCCAAACACGCTCCCACGGGTCTCCTCGGCAGCTCACGGTGCCCGAGGAAAGGAAACACCGCCTGCCCCTGACCCATCCTCACCCTCGTTCTGATGCCCATTGCTGTAGCCACGTGTCCGGCCACCTGAACACGCTCTGCGCTGGGCCAGCCTCAGCTAGAGCAAGCAGGATGCCTGTGCAGTTCCAGCACCTGCGGTCCACTTGAGCAAAGGGGTGGGGTCTAGCCTGTCAATCAGGTCACAGCCAATGAGGCCTCGGTGTGGGCGTGGCCTTCTGCTGAGGATCCTGGGAACTCCTGCCTTCCTCCCTGGAGGCGGGACACACACACACACACACACACTCTCTC
>NW_022103922.1:2494667-2498732 GCF_000313985.2 Echinops telfairi
CAAATGTACTTTACACATTTGATGTATGTATGGATTGTGATAAGAGTTGTATGTGCCCCTAATAAAATGATTTTCAAAAAATAAATAAATAAATAAAAATCGTGTGTGATTTATCAAGGGTTCACGAGGGTGGGAGGGGAGGACTTGCCTCATCATTCCCTCAGAGAACCGCTGGTGGGTTTGAACCATGAGCCTTTCGCCTAGCCATCCACCATTTAGCCAGCTCACATCAGGGCTCCCCACTGGAACTTAAAATTCACTGCCACCCAGCCGGTCCCAACTCAGAGCAACCTGTCACAGGAGTTCTGAAGCCATGCATCTTTACCGAAGCCGACAGCCCCACCGTTCTCCCGAGGACCAGTGGTGGGTTTGAACAGCTGAGTGGTGGTCAGCAGGCCCACTTTGACCTGACCAAGCCACCAGGGCTCCTACCCCACCCCTACCCCCACCCCCAGGTCAAAAGCAGGCCTGTAAACGGCCCGGTGCTCATGGCACGGGGCACAACAGCATGAAGGTGATCAGATCGAGATGGATGGATAAATAAGACAGGCAGGTCCAGAGAGTGGCATGCTCTTCGGAAGGGAGGGGAGGGGCCTCTGATACCTGCCGCAGGGGGAAGACCCTGAGAATCATACTGAGCCAAGACATAGGCTTCTTGTCTGGGAGCAAGAAGACCCCCGTCACATGACCCCCTTGCTATGAAATAAGCAAAGGAAGGACGCAGGTTAGGGGTTCCCACAGTGAGGGCTCCGGTCCAATGAGGGAGTGGCCGCTGACAGGTGTGCGGTGTCTTTGGGGAGGGACGAGAATGTTCTAAAATAATGAAATGGCACAATCCTGTCACCTTGCTTAAAAAAAAAGATAGACTTATCCACTGGAAAGGGCTATCAAACCCCAAAACCACACTCCCTGCCATCGAGGCCATGGGGATTGCAGCGCCCCCCGGAGGGCAGGGAAGGACTGCCCGTGGGTTTGGGAGCCGCAGCTCCTTACTAAATAGGAAGCCCCCGTCCCTCCTTGGAGCGGATGGTAGTCTCCAACTGCTGACCTTGAGGTTAGCAGCCCAACGCGTAACCACTTACCGCGCACACGTGTTCCATCTGTGCGCAGAGCAAATCATCAGTGACGCTGGATCCTGTGAAGAAGAGTGGTATCAGGGCTGGAGGAAGGCTTCCCGCCCACCTGGGACGTGCAGGTGAGAGAACCTGGCTTGCTGGACGTGAGGAGGCCCTGCTGAGGAAGATCGAGGACTGCAGCCTGCAACAGGGACCACACCTCAAGGGACGGAAAACCCAGACGCTCACAGCTGGGCCCAGGGGTAAGGTCATGGCCATCAGAGTCCACCGTGCTCCAACCCACCGTGGTCAGTGCTGGGGAAGCCGCAGTCGAGAGCAGAGTGCACTGGGTGAAGCTGCCACCCGAGACGCTGTGTTGAAGCGCAGGGGTGTCGCTCCGAGGACTAAGGTGCTCCGGTCCAGGCCGGGGCCTGATCCGTGACCCCTCAGCAGGGGAAAGTTGGTGTTTGAGTAAGGGAGACTGGAGAGAAATCCATGCACGTGAGAGTTCCGTGTGGTTAGTGTGAGTGTGAGTGTGCACGGGTGTAGGCACGTGGGTGTAGGCATGTGGGTGTAGGCACGTGGGGACGTGTTGGCGGTGCGACTGTGTAGTGAGCTGGTGTGTGTATGAGAGTACGTGAGTATGTGTATCTGTGTAAAGGTGGGTGGGTGCGAGTGTGTGGGAGTGAGAGTGTGTACATTGTGAGTGCATTTGTGTGTGAAGGCGGCGGTGCCTGTGTGCTTGTGTCCACTTGAGGGTGTGCAAGACAGCATGTGGATATGCTGTGTGTGAGCAGTGTCTGCACAGGTGGGTGGCTCCGCGTGTGACCGTGTGTACACATGAGTTTGTAAGTGTGTATGTAGACAAGGGTGTGTGTGTGTGCACTGAGCGCGTGCGCAGTGTGAGGGTGGGGGTGGGAGCGGAGGGAAGGGGTCTGGGGCAAGTGCAGGCCAGCAGTCTGTGGGTCATGACAAGGCGGTCAGGTGCCAGTGCTCACCATGGGGTACTGGGGCGTCACAGGCTGCAGTGGGGTCAGACTGACGACAGACTGCTGGATGGGCCCCGTCAGAGGTGAGGACAAGGGTCAGCGAGCAGGGCTCAGGCCCGGTCACAGCCCTCAGAGGAGCTCAGGGAGCAGCTGTGGGGGCGCTTGGTGTCCAGGTCACACACCTAGGTAGCCTGCAGTCCCCAGCTGGAGGCCCCGCCATGGGCCAGGTGGGAAGCTGAGGCTGGCTCTCTCTGCCTGTGGCCAGTGGGCATGAGGGAGCAGCGGGTTGGGCGGGATGAGTGGAGTGAGGGTTCGGCGCATGAAATGTCCCCACTCTGCCAGGAAGCATGGCCCCGTCCCCCACCCCCTGGAAGGAGCCCAGCTCTTCAGACGGGCAGGACAAAGGAGCTGATGCCCTCTGTGGTGCCCACCCCAGCCCCCAAGGGCACCCATGCAGGGTGGAGACCCCAGAGTGAAAGCCTGCGTCAGAGGGGCTGGCTGGACTGGCCACCTCGGGGGGAGCCCCGGCATCACACAGACATGAGGGTGGCCTGCCAGGTCTTCCAGGGTCTGTGGGGTCCCCCGGCCCTGCCTGTCCTCGCCCACCTACACCTGCAGCCCCTGAAAGAAGGTGGCTGTGGAGGGGGGGTCCTGCACCAGCCCACCCCAGGTCTGTTCACCCATCACCTCCAGATGGCGGATCCCCGCCGGATGCAGGCAGACCTCTTGCCCATCGGGCCGGGCTGGGGAGAGAGAGCCTGGGGAGCGGCCGAGGTGGGAGGAGTGGCGGGGGGAGGGGGGAGGCAGCTCTGCCACCAGCCCTGCTCCCCTTCTTACTGCCACTTAGACCAACTGTTAAGGAGATTCCAGGCAATTCCGCTCAGGGGAAGCCATAAATCGCAATAACCGTCCACCCGAGTGTGCTCCTCTCCCTGGAGCCACAGATGCGGTTTCACCGGCTGAGCCGCTGGTCAGTCCCCGGGGGCTTCTTCCCGATGAAGAACCACTGTGCTCCTCTCCCCGTCCCCAGGGATCCCCGGGGCTGCTCGTGCCCGCCCCCACGCAGCCGCGGGAGGTCAGGGACCAAGGGGGAGCGGGACTCGACCAGGTTTCAACCTCCTTCAACCTGCCAGAGGAGTGCCAGGGGCTGCCAGCTGGTCTCTGCTTGCTTACCGCCAGTGCTGGGGTGCTCGCTGCCTCACACAGCGGCCCGCCCACCGTGAGACGGGCTGAGCAGAGAGAGGTGGGACGTTGATTTCCCCTCAGCCCCACCTTGGACCCCTGCATAGCCTACGGTAGGGGAGCAGGGGGCACCCAGCCCTCTGCACTGAGCCTCACCCCCTGGGAAAGGAGCCCATGTGGTTATGGGGGGAGGGTCACTGCTCACAGGAGCAGCGAGACCAACACCCAGCTTTTGTAGGGAGCAGGTGCTGGGTAGGTGCAGAGCAGGGTTGGGGGGCCACTTGGAGTGGGGCTGCCTGGTGTTCAGGTAGCCCAGGAGGGGGTCGAGTGGGACCCTGCAACCAGCATCCACTCGTCACTCAGTCACACCTGATGACCCACGGCCAGAGGGGACCCCGACCCACCGGGAGGGGCCCCAGAGAGGACACGGTGGGCAGAGCCCCAGCACTGGCTGACCTGCTGATCCTGGCCAATCCCGTCTGTGGCCTGGGCTGGCTCCGCTTCTCACTGCTCTTGGGGATCCTTGGGGTGCCTCGCTATGATCGCAGAATAGGTCTCCTGTCACGGTGTGACCACTCCTACCCTGAGCAGGGGCACTCCAGCTAACAGCCCCTTCCTGCCTTTTCATCTCCCTGTGACTCGGTCTCCCTCTTGCTACCAGGCTCAGCCACTGCTGTGGACGCCGGCTGGTGCTTTCCCAGTGTCCCTGGCACATGTGTGAGCAAGAGCAGGACCAGAGGGTGATGGCCAGCCCGTGGACGGAGTTTCTTCCTATCCACACAGACCTTGGGTGAGGGTCCACACCTACAAGAGGCTGCGCCCATCCCTCCTAGTCTGGA
>NW_022103922.1:2498967-2500054 GCF_000313985.2 Echinops telfairi
CCTCAAGCTTCAGGGCTGACTTTGAAGTGTGTGTGTGTGTGTGTGTGTGTGTGTGTGTGTGTGTGTGTACGTATGTGAGCACATAAGGTGAGAGGATTCCTGCCCCAGGTACCCAGCCCGTCCCCACCTGATCTCAGAGCAGACCGCAGACCAGACCATGTGGACCAGGGAGCAGTACCTCAAAGCCAGCAGGAGACTGGGCCCCCAGGGAGTCAGAGGCAAGAGGATCCTTGTTAAAAGATCTGGAAGCTCAGTTCTAACTTACAGACAGGGTTTGAGAGGCAGGTCTTCAGGGCTCCAGGGGCCACCTGCACTTGCCGATCTGAACTGAGATGGCAGGAGAGTCATCCATACCTCAACCATCCTTCCACTATACCTCCATCCACCCACTCAACCCCCATCCATCCATCCATCCATCCATCCATCCATCTATCCACCCATCCATCCACTCAACCAACTAACTCCCCATCCACCCACCCACCCATCTATCCTCTAGTTATCCATCAGCTCTATCATGCACTACACATCGATCCACCCCTACCACTCACCCACCCATGTACCCATCTATTCATCTGCCCATCCATCTGACCATCCATCCATCCATCCACTCATCCATCCACCCATCCACCTGACCATCCATCCGTCCACCCTACTACCCACCCCCCTCTATCATTCCATCCATCCATCCAGTTTACCGTCCACTCATCCATCCATGTACTCATATGTCACAGAGTGAACTGTGTCCTCAAAACTACGTATCAGCTTGGCTAGGCAGTCTGTAATTCCCAATGTTGTGTGGTTGTCCTCCATTCTGCAATACGATGTAGTTGGTCCTGTGTGTTGTAACTCCTGATCCCTGCCTGTGATTGAGGCAGCAGTAGGTTATGTTCAGGAGAATTGGCTTATGTTTATTGTGTTATGAGGCAGGAGCAACCCCCTTCCTCAGGTCAAACCCTGATGTGATGTGAAGGGAGCTTCCCTGGGGTGTGGCCTGGAGCTCCTCTTCTCTGTACAAGAGAAAGGGAGAGAGGAGTGAGCAAAGCAGGAGAAACCTGGCTTTTGCCAAAAAAGAAGAGCTGGGAATGGG
>NW_022103922.1:2501351-2511212 GCF_000313985.2 Echinops telfairi
CCCCACCCCACCCCCCCGCAGATGTTTGCCGACCCTCATCACCTCACAAAGCTCCCTGCTGGGTCTCTCCAGCACGTTCCATGTGCTCCCTGAGTGCCACCCGGGGCATCCTACCCCCGACTTCTGTGTGGTCTTGAAACTCCACTCTCCCCCAAGCTCCCTGCCATCAAGTGGATTCCGACTCACAGTGACCCTATAGGACAGAGAGCAAAGCCCCTTTGGGTTTCTGAGACCAAATCCTTATAGGAGTAGAAAGCCTCATCTTTCTCTCCTCAGATCTTCTAAGTCTTACCTGTCCTCAGGTGCAACTCAAAGGTGCCACCTCCTGTGAGTTCCTTTACCAGTCTGTCTCTGTCCGTCTCCCCCCACCGCCCCATTCACAGCACAGTCCACACAGAGCCGCCACACCTGTGTGCTGTGGATCTCTCCGGAGACGTGTCAGGTGGATGCCTGAATGAATGAGCCAGCGAATGATCAGGGCTCCCTTCTGCGGCCCACCCCCGGCCCTAGGTCCTGGGCTGTTTGTTCCCCCCAGCTGGGGGCTGCTGGCTTCCCTGCCATCCCTCCCACCAGCCCAGGCCCTGCGTCCTCCTCTCCGCACCCCTCAGGCTGTTGGCAGAGGTCACGGCTGAGCTCCTACGGTCCTGGGAGCTCCCTCAGAAAGGCCTCGTCACCCACCTGCCCCTCAACTCAGAGAGACCCTGTAAGACAGGGGAGCGGGGGGCGGGGGAAGCTTCTAGTTTATCATCTTACAGCACTGCTCTCTGGGAAGAGGTCCCAGTCAAGGCCAAGGCCAAGGCCAAGGGCCACAGCCTTGACCATCAGCTCTTGGCATGGGCCCAGCTCACAGCAATAAATGTTTAACTCTGAGAGCCGTGCCAACCACTAATGACTCCATGTCCGCTTTGTAAGGATCAGCCGTTCAAAGGGGCCGACTGGCCCTGTCCAGGCCGTCTCACTCCCCCGGGCCAAGGGGGTCTTGGCTGGCTGATCCTGAAGGCCAAAGTCCCAGAGCACTGCTAGGGTTTGCAGCTCTCTGCGGCAGCAGGGGTGGGGACATAGTGGGGGAACCACTCTGCCCGCCCCCACCCCAGCTCGCTGGAGAAGCCGGGGGTCCTGATACCTTCCCTCAATCCCTGCAGGTCTCTGAAATGTCCCTCCCCTGCTCAGGTCTCCAGCCCAGCCCTGTCCCCTCTCTGTGGGGGCCTGCTGAGGGGTCATGCTGGGTGGGGCGACAGGGTGGGGTCCACATGAAGGCCTGGGCTCACAGCACAGAGACTCCTGGCCACCACCACCCCGCCCCTGCCTGGCCTTAGTCCATAGTTGGTGGGGGTCTTCTGTAGGTGGAAAGAGAGATGGACCCCTGGAGCCTGGGGTGTGTATGTGTGTGTGTGTGTGGCATAAGTGAGGAGGTGTACTGGGTGAGGAGGAATGCTGGACTCAGGCCTCCACCACCCCCTCGGCTCAACCTGGCACTGATGGGGTTCCCCCTGGCCTCCAAGGTCACCTTCCGTGCTGGAGGGGGGGGGGGCTCCCAGACTTCCTCTCCTGCCCACCCCCAACCCGCTGAAGCCCAGGGCCAGAGTCTGTCCCCGGCAGGCGCTTGGTCAGCTACTGCCCCTGTGGCCCCTTGGTGGACCAGGCCAGGGAGGGGGTGATCAGGGGTCAGGCAGCTCCAGCCCCGAGAGGATCCACACAGGGCCTCGATGGTCCGGTGTCTGTCGCAGTGGGGAGTCAGACAGAGTCCCAGGCAGTGACCCAGCACGCCAGGACCCTCCCAGAGGGTCTTCCAGCAACCCAGCCCGGGCAGGGGCTTCTCTGCATTCACTGCCTGCACCCTGTCCGTGGGGGGTGGGGCCCCAGGACTGCCCCCCCAGCCAGGGCCTGTCGCTCCTTCTCTGCCCACTCAGTGGCAGCCTAGACTCGCCCCCGCCCCCCAGGGAAGGTGGAGTCTGAGACCGGGAAGATGAGAATGAAAATCCCATCCCTGTGACTGAGTGTGCCGGCCGGCTGCTGGGCACCCTGAGCCCGGGTTCTCCAGAACACTGAGCTGGTTGGGGGTGGGAGAGGGGTGGAGAGGGAAGCAACTCCCCAAACCCAGTTCCAGGAAAAGGGCTGATAAACACCAGGAACGGTCAACAAGCAAAGGCAAAGGCCCGGAACCTCTGGTCTGAGCACGCGGACTTTGTCTCCCGCCCCCAGCCCATCTCTGCTCTGTTTGCCCACGTTCAGCCGGGCAAACAGAGCCCCACGGCCAGCCCTCCCAGCCCCAGGTTCCACAACCGGGGGAGGTGTGAGCCCACTGGGGCCAGGGCCCGGAGCGCGGGAGGCAGCCCACGGTCAGAGCCCCTCCCCCAGGCCTTATGCGGGGATCATGCCCCCTTCTACAGATGGGAAGCCCAGGCCCAGAGCGAGGGAGGGGCCGGGGACATGCCAGAAGCCCACCGCCACCTATCAGGAGCAGAGCCTGTAGCAGGCACCCCCAAGTTTTGAGGGCTGAGAAGCTGGGCTGCCTCCACCAGCCCCACTGCACCCCCAGTTCAGGGCTCCAGGAGGCAGAGGGGGCCGGACCCTGGCATTTTCACTGCCGGCTTCCTCTTTGCTAGAGACTACTGTGGCTTTCTAGAACCTTCAGACGCCAGGGCTCAGCCTGCCCTCTGGCCGCCATGAATCCAACACCCGCCCTCAGAAGCAACACCCCCCACCCCCAGCACCCATGGAGTGTGGACTCAGGTTCCGGGCACAGGGGTGCCCACCACCCCCGGCCTGCCAGTGCACCGGTGAACCTGTGTCCTGGGGCCCAATGGGAAGTTCAGCCGAGGCAGAGCGGCTGCCGCTGCCCAGGTCCCACAGGGTCTTGCCACTCTTCCTGGGAGAGCCGCCACCCGCTGTCCTGCAGAGCTGCCCCTGCAGACCGTTAAAAACCCTCCACCCCACCGCCGCCGAGAGGAAAGGCCCGGCCGCATGGGTATCGGTTATTGTCCTCCATTCCAGCCTTGCAGGACAGATGCACGGTCTGGGCCCCTTCTGCCGAAGACGTGTCCATGCTGCCCACCTCTCTCTGGGCTGGGGCCTGAAGAGAGTGAGGCCCAAAGGGAAGGGAGAGTGATTGACGGGCGGCAGGTGGGCAGCCCGGGGGCCGTGGAAGGATGGTCCCCTGTACATTCCTCCCACAGAGCTACCATTTCATCCGGGGGTCCCCACACCCAAGCAGAGCCGTCCTGCCTAAAGCCTCCTCTGCCCTCTCCACCAGACCAACTTCCTGGTGGAATGAGGAGTCTCTCTCTCTCTCTGTCTCTCCCCTCTCCCCTCCCCACTCTAGGTATCGGCAGCTTGTCTGCTCCCAGCAACCCCCAACATCTTTTGTGGGTCTGGTCTCATGCAGAAAGAGCCAAGAGGCCAGACTTCGGCCCTAAAACAATCTCTTGCAGACCACCGTGATGCCCACGTGCTCATGCACTGCTTCATTCATTCATTCATTCCTCCTAACCACGCATTTACTCGTGGAAAGGAATACCATGCCTTGGCACCAGAAGTATCAAATGAGGACCCAAATCATTACACCAGGCACACAGTGCCAGTCCTCTTCAAGCACAGGGACCTCCACGCTCCAAACAACGCCCCCACGGGCCCTGGCCGCGCCCCCACTGTGCACACCGTTGTACTGTGGGCTCAGGAACTACCTTAGGGTCCACATATCCGTCTCGTCTACCTCTCGTTGAACTCTCTGGGAGCCTCTGTGGACCACCCCCCCCCCAAAATGAAATGGAAAACAAAATAAAATGAGCACTACTAAGTCAACTACGGCTCACAGTGACCCTGTGGGAGAGCAGAACTGCTCTTCTGAGTCTCCACGACCAAGCAGTCTCATCTAGCTCCCCCAGAACAGCAGGTGGCCTTGAATTCCTAACCTTGTGGCTCGCCAGCCAACACTTAGGTTCTAGGGCCCTTGGAGAGTCTACTGAGACCCGTGAATTCTTCCCGGAGGTGTGTGTCCTGCCCAGAGACTACTGGGCCCTGCAGGGCCCCTGGCCCACAGGCTAAACCCCACTGCTGGGGGTTAGCTGAGATCCCAAAGCTTCCCCCTCTGATTCCAAAGTCCAGTTTCTTCTTGAGTGCGAAGACCCTCCCATTCTGCAGCCCCTGGCCCCACCCAGATAGCCCGGGTCTCTCACCAGTTTGTGGGTTGACTTCTGGGCCCCCCAATAGGCGTCAGCTTAGTGGTACCATTTTTCTCCATAAGAAGCCGTTACTCCCGTTTGCAACCTGGTGGCACAGTCTGTATGCGCGGAGCTGCTCCCCGGAAGACCAGACACTGGAAAACACCAGCCGTGCTGGGAGAACGGCGGGGTGTCCACTCCGTACAGAGTTACACCCTTGGAACCCCACAGGGCGGTCCACGCTGTCCTGTAGGGTCGCTGTGAGTTGGCGCGGACTGGGTGGAAGTGGGCTTGTTTTCGTCTCTTGGTTTGGTCATGAGCCTATGGTTGTCACCTCCACCTGGATGAGGCTGACAAGGCAGGGGTGACGGCGGCGCGTCTGTCGGCAGGAGCAGGTGAATCTTGAGACATGAGTGGATGAAGCAAGCAGCTGGGACCAGGGGACCTCGGTGCCACCTTTTAAAAAGGAACTGGGAGTGCATGGAGTCATCTGGACCACCCTCACCACCACCCCGGGTCCCTGCACTGGGAACCTCCTAGACACAGAGGCAGCGGATGACCAGTGCCTCCCCCAGAACCAGCAAAGAAAGCATCTTCTTCCCCCGAACGGGGCTCTGGGTCCCTGCTTCCGGTCCCCCAAACAGTGAGAAATTAAATTTGTTTGCTAAAGTCCCCATGTGTGGTTTTTCTGATAGAGCTGCACTGGAGAACAGAGAGACAGACACCAGGCTGTCCTGGCACCGATGTCCACCCAGAGCCACCCTGCTCAACAGCTGATTCCTCAAACTCTCTCCCCTTCGCCGTCACAGGCCCAAGCAAGAAGGGAGCCCGGCACAGGGACCGGCTGCCCGGGCGCGGACAGCGTATGAGATGGTGAGTGGATTTCCCGGGACAGCACTGGCCGCCCTCTGTCCAGAGTTGAACCATAGGAACCGATGGCCACTTCCCTGGGGTAGGCAGGCCTGCCCTCCACACCCGCCCGGCTGCATTCTGCATTCTCGGTAATGTCTTCACCCCTCCAGCAGGCCTGGGGCAGGCAGCGGAATGATTCCTGCAGCGTGGCCTCTGAATCGTCGGCCTCCTGAGTGGCCGATAAATTCTTCTCGGACTTAGCTAATGAGGAACCAGCGGAGGCCCGCTCCAGCCAGGGGGCGAGGTGTTATGGAGCGCCCTTGCCACCAAAGGAGACCTGCGGGTGTGCAGCGCACCTGAAGACAAAGGAGCGGGCCCAGGGGTGAAGAGGTGGCCCTGGGCTTCCTGGAGGGGGGGGGGGAGGGGAGGGCCACCGTCACCCGCAGCAGGGACAAAGGGATCTTTAAATCACGATGATCCCAATCCCCACCTCAGCGCTGCGTTGGGCGACAGGACTTTCAACATTGTTTTAGCTTATTACCCGCCTCTAAATAAATCCCTCACCGACCAGACACAGCACCGCCGCCGTCAGGAAGTGTGATCTGCAGAGTTCCTCTCGCGGAAGAGGCATATTTTACTCTTAAAGTATGACTAAATTCAGGAAGATCCCTTCCACCCATCTGTGGGGACCTCATCTGTGTCAACCTCCCCCTGATCCATTTATCTATCCGCTATTGGGAGTTTCTGAGCCAGGAGCCCACAGCTGTCTGTCTGAGCTTAACTGTGGATGCAGGAAAGGTCCCCGGACACAGGGCCTCCACGTCTGTTCCCTTGCGCCCTGGGTCACAGTTGTGGACCCTCAAACTCCAGGTGCACCCCAACAGCCTGCACAGAGTGAGACGCAGGCTCTGGGCGCTGAGACCCTTGAAACACTGTGGCTCCCAGCCCTAGGGCCGGTGGACAGTCTGTGAGCGGACAGTCGGCGGAGAAACCCCAGTGTGGTGGTGACAGCAAGGGGTGCCAACAGAGGCACCGTGGGCTCCCGTCTCGGGATGGTGCTTGGCATGTGCCACCCGGACCCAGAGATGCCTGGTGGGCATTTTGTTTCCTTCACAAGGACGGGAGGTGCAAGATGCAACACTTGTCTTTCATTTTAAGGGGACACCTGTCCTGCCCCAGGCCACTGTCACCCCTAAAGCATTGGTTTCTAAGCCTTGAATCCCTGTGTGGTTTTTCTACCGTCTCTAGAGATACGGGGGTGCACAAACCCCTGCTCCAAACACCATGGACTGCACATTTACCGCGCCCCCCAGCACTGTGCACACACCCATGCCAGGGACTCGGGTTTGGGGGACCTTGGGGGACACAGTGCCTCACTCACCCATAGAGTGATCTTGCTTCGGGGGCCGGGAGCTTGCTGGTGTCCACACCTCTGATATGCTTCACGTCTTGCTCCCTCAGCCAGACCACCGGCATGGTGGCGCAGTGAACACTCCGGATTCGGAACTCTCAAGAGAGGGCATGAGTCAGTGAACACAGCTCTGGGACAAGAGTGTAAATGGTCCCGGTGCCCACTGTAGGGGACCATCAACTGCTTTGGATGTTCCTGCCAGGCAGAACTGGAAGAGTCCGGCGCCAGCCAGGTGTGTGTCTGGCCCCTGGGGACCAGGGTGTGTTTGCTGTGGGGAGTCTGCCACATCGGCAGGGCAGCTTCTCGGCTGCATCTGCAGCACCCTGCTCTCACCCTCCGGTAGCCCTCTGAGTCCGCAGAGGCAGACTCGGGAGGCAGATACACCTGTGATGGAGACCACAGCCTTCATCCATCGGCCTTGGGAGATGCTGCAAATCTCTGCACTCCCACCTCAGCCCACCGACGGGGCAGACTCCTTTAGTCACCCTCTGGGTGGGCGGGGTGGTTCCGCTTGGTTTCCCCTTGGCCTTCCCCACAACCACACCTGCAGACCCAAGATGCCAACGTGAGGGTTTGGCCAACTAAAGTGTTCCCATTGCAGCCACCTCCCCAAGGACCCAGGGACAGACAGCAGGCAGGTCTGTGGGCCAGGGGATACCGTGGGGACTCCATGCACTACTGAGGCCCCGATGTCTCACTCTGAGAAGGGGGTGCACTGTCATGACCGTAGTTGGCATGGTTTGTACGGTGGCTCTGCTTTGCCAGGTGCGGCTTGTGAAGCCTCTGTGGTCAGCTAAGCACCAGATGGCCGGAGAGAACAACAGCAAAGGAAACCAAAGCCGGGACCCCCAGCCGAGGCCCAGCAAGCCCCCGGGACTGAGGGGAGCTGCTTCCCGGGCCCCCAGGCCCGGGAGCCTCGATGGGAGTCGACTGCCTCATCTTTCTCCTGGGGAGTGAACAGGCAGATGCAAACCACCGGCCTGGGGCTCAGCATCCAGGGCTCAACCCACGATGCCACCAAGGCGTCTAATGATCAGACGGAAAACAGAAGCAAACGCACCACCATCATGTCAAGTACGATCCAGAGTGGCCCAAAAGGACAGAATAGGGTTGCTCCTGGGAGTCTCCGGGCCTGCCCGTCTTCAGGGGAACACAAAGTCTCACGTCTCCCCAGGGCGGCTAGTGGGTTGCATCACCGAGCTTGCAGTGAGCGGTCGAGTTCAAGCCCACTGGGCCACTAGGTGCCGACACCAGTATCAGAGAGAGGCTTCCTTAAACTCCTGCGACCAGAAAATATGGTGGTCTTAGCAGTGCAGCTCTGAGCCAGTGTGTGTGTGTGTGTGTGTGTGTGTGTGTGTGTACATGAGTGCTTGTGTGAGAGTGTATGCGCCTGCATGTGGGAACACAGTATGAGTGTGAGTACAGTATGAGTGTGCATGTGTGAAAGTGTGTGCATGTGTGAGTGAGTGTGTGTGAGTGTGTGTGTTTCAGTGTGTTTGCATGTATGAGTGCTTATGTGAGAGTGTATGCACCTGCATGTTTGAAAGTGTGTGCGTGTGTGAGTGTGTGCATGTGAGTGTGTGCATGTGAGCATGTGAGTGTGTGTGCATGTGATAGTGTGTGTGTGTGTGCATGTGAGTATGTGTGAGAGTGTCAGTCTGTAAACACCTGCATGTGTAAGAGTGTATGAGTGGGGAAATACAAGTATGTGAGTGTGTACATGTATGAGTGTGTGCATGTGAGAAAGTGTGTGAGTGTATGCGTGTGTGAGTGTGTGTGAGCAAATGTATACCTGTGTGAGAACGTGTGTGTCTGTGAGTGTGCTGTCTTAGCCCCCCCCCATTCCTACTTCCCTGGCATGCAAAGTCAGCTCACCAGGATGATTGGGGCCTCCTCCTACCCCACCCCTACCCCACCCCCGCCCCCCTGGCTCCCCAGGTGCCCAAGCCCAGGTGTCAGGTGTCACAGCCCTTGAGCCATCTCACTCCTCAGTCTGTTCTGACCTACTGTTCTGCCCACCTGTGGCTGTTGCCCAAGTCGGCCGCAGCTTGAGAGAATAGCTAACTGGGGTGTTTTCTGCACGCACCACCTTCTCCTCTTCTGGGCCTTCTGGCAGAGGTCCAGTCTGAGTGGCAAGCAGCCCACTGGGTTTCCAAGGCTGTGGGGGGTTCGGACCACCAACCTCTGGACACCAGCACTTGACCCCTGTGCCACCAGGGCGTCCGGGTTGTGAGCCTTCGGAGCTGGCCCTCCAGGGCATCACCGGCCTGGTCAGAGTGCGTCAGACGGCAGTGACCTGAGCAGGAGGCCGCTTCTGCTCCCTGCACTGCTCAGGCTGGGCCCTCACTGTCACGGCCACCCCTGAGGCGGGCGGGAACAGGGCTGGGCGAAGGAAAACACCAACGTCCCACCGTTCTTAGCAAGAATCAGTCTGTTTTCTTCAAATAGGTGTTTGCCGCTTTGCGGCTAGCCCTTAGTTAATTCTCATTGATCTACAAACTACATGGACGGAGAGGCAGTCTCCCAGCAGAAGCAGGGACGCCACGTGGCTTAAAATCAGGAAGGGCATGAGCCCAGGTTCACGCTCTGCCACCTGTTCGCTGAGCGGAGATCCAAGAGGCCGGGTTACGGGCGGGCGCGTGTGGCGTCGGGATCAGAGGAAGGCTGGCGAAGAAGCTGCCACGTCAGGTGACACAACCCTGCTTGCCGAGGGCAAGGAGGCCCGGAGGCCCTCGCTGGTGGAGACCGAGGACCGCAGCCCTCAGGGTGGTAACGACGACGCAGCGTGGAGAAGACCCACATGCTCAGAAGTGGACCCGTCTGCAGCTCACGATGAGCAGAGGCAGGACTGAGGGCGTCAGGGATCTCATTTGCTGGATGCTCCAAGCCCGGCCCTGTCGGGGGTCAGAGGACCGATGGTAGGGGGGCAGGGGGGAGACTACTGCACAAGACCCCTTTGAAGCATTCAACAGCAAAGTTGTCACTTGGACGGCTAGGCTCTGCTGCACCCAAGACATCTGCACGTGAAAGTCGGACTCTGAATCAGCTCAGACCTGGGGCGACGTGTCCTCTGTCGGCTCGTGAATGACCTACGTTTTCCGAATCCTTTCTGTGGTCACCTGAACAGTTATCACATAGAAATAGAGCAGCAGTTCTCAACCTCTGGGTCATGACCCCTTTGGGGGTCACCTAAGACCATCGGAAAACATATTTCTGATCGTCTTAGGAACCCAGACACCGCTCCTGTCTCCAGGCGGTCCGCCCACACACAGATACGCTGATCTGGTGAGAAAGGAGCTCTCTCAACCTCCACACTGACGTTGGCCTCTTACGCAGACTGTGGCAAAATGTAGCAATGCAGGTTACTGTTGTTATATTAGGACTGTTACCCTATAGCGTCTGGGGTCTTAAAGGCTTGAAGGTCAACAAGCGGCCTCT
>NW_022103922.1:2511805-2513810 GCF_000313985.2 Echinops telfairi
TATCAAGGGTTCATGAGGGAAGGTGGGTGGGGGAGGGAGGGGGAGGAAATGGGGAGCTGACATCAGGGGCTCAAGAGGGAAGAGAATGCTTTGAACACGATGATGGCGGCACATGTGCGAATGTGCTTGACACGCTGGAGGAACGGGTGGATTGTGATGAGAGATGTAAGAGCCCCCAGTAAAAGGATTTAATAAAAAAAGACTGCTACCAGTGCTACACCATGCTTCGAGACAAAATTTCATTGATTTGCAATTAGAAATAAATGTTTCACAGTATATAATTACGTATTGTTTTGTGATTAATCACTATGCTTTAATTGTGTTCCATTTATAACAATGAAAATACATCCTGTATATCAGATAATTACGTGACAATTCAGAACAGGAGCAAAATTACAGCTAGGAAGTAGCAAGGAAAGTAATGTCATGGTTGGGGGTCACCACAGCATGAGGAACTATATTAAAGGGTCACGGTATGAGGAAGGTTGAGAACCGCTGACTCCCTGCCCCAGTCTGAGCGTCTATCTGAGTGTGGTCCTCACCTGCTCGCTCCCTCACCACCACCCGGTCAGTGCCCATTCAGGGGGGCTTTCCACCCTGTCCTGCAGGGTCGCTCTGAGTCTCACGTACGAGGGACAGACAATCCGCCCTGCCAGCTCTTGAGCAGACACTTTCTCTGCATCTCCCCCGAGCCAGGGCCTGGCCTCTCCGCTTCTGCCTCTCTCCCCACAGCCCTCCGCTGCTCACTTGGTGGATCTCTTTGCCATCTCAGTAGAGTGACCCAAGACGGCCCTGTTCTGATCCTGCCTCCTCAGCACAGCAGAAGTTCAAACCCAAATGGGATTACAACCAAGGGCACCATAGGATTCTGGCTCTGTGGGGGTCCTTTGGGGGAACAAGAGTCTCTTTCGGATGTTAATGAGGACCCCCCGCAGGACGCTGTGCACCTGATGCCCATCCCCTTGAGGTGTGAACTGAGCCAGTCGGACTCTGCTGAGCAGGAAGCAGAAATGGGGAGGATGGAGACCCAGCCACCGTGGGTCCTCAAGAAGCGGAGGAGACCAAACCCTGTTTTCAGAGCCGACAGACCAGAATGCCTGTATCCGAAACCCAGACTTCTGCACCCCAAACGGCGAGGGAGCACACACCCACTGTGAGCGCCCCCACGCGTGGGATTTCTGTGGTGGCAGCATGAGGGCGCTGAGGCGTCCAGGGCACGGCGGCAACATCCTGCACCTCACACTGCTCTGTGATCCGCTTGAGTTGTGCCCCCTGAAGCACCCCTTTTGTTCATCAACGTCCGTGTTTAAAACCAGCCTGAGATTGACAGCAAGATCCCCGGGCAGTCCTCGTGAACCCTGCCTTCAGCGCCCTCTGTCGTTGGCATCTTAAGCTGGTCACATGGTCCAGGTGTCCTAACACATGTGAACAAATCGATATCGATCCATGATTAGTTATTGAAATCCATGGGGCTTCCGTGTTCCCCTGATGCTGGAAGGGAGCTCCATCCGCGGCCTCTCAGGTGCTGCCTGTGACCGGGTCTCAGCAGAGCTGCAAGGCCAAGACCCCCCAGGAAGAAGGAGGAGCCGAGCAGAGAGCCCTGACACGGTGGAGCCGGTGGAGCCGGCAGCAGAGAATGCTGCCTGGGCCAGCCCCGGAGCAGGAGCCCTGGGCTTGCAGGCACTGGAAAGAGCACTGGGTGGGCGGAGCCGCCTCCCCAAAGGCACTGATCCCAGATGTGCACGGGGTCTGGGGGTATCCTTTGGGGGGATTTTCGTTTGCTGACATAGCACCATGCAAATGAGAAGAAACAGCTGCAAACAGCCGTCGGTCGCTGGAACGTGGACTCTCTGAGGGTGGGTCCAGGTGCTGCCAGACACAACGCGGAGCACATCAACCCCACCATCTACAGAGACCCAGAACAAAAATCACGCCGACGTGAACAAAGCCTACTGTGGGACCTGCCATCCCCTCACAGAAGGGTCACAGGGAAGGGGTGAGGCAG
>NW_022103922.1:2514355-2520308 GCF_000313985.2 Echinops telfairi
ATGGATTGTGATAAGAGCTGTAAGAGCCCCCAATAAAATGATTTGTTTAAATAAATAGTCTAGGCATTCGTGAGCTGAAATTGACTGGTATTGGCCACTTCTCGTTGGACGTTCAAATGACTAACTGCGTCAGAGATGACAGACACATGAGAAGCGTCACCACATTCATCGTGCAAAGAGAATGTGCAAGGTCTGGCTTGAAGTGCATCATAGTCTGTGGTCAGAGCAGACCTTCGCATGGCCAGGGAGCCCAGACCGTACAACCATTACGCAAATGCAGCACCAACTGCAGAGCCGGTGACGAAGACATTGCGGGAGTCTGCCTGGGCTCCAGTCTGACGCTGGTGGCATGTGCGACCGAGATTCCCTGGGATTGTTGGTGACTCGAAATCTGGAAACAAAGAGGAGGGATTGGTCGCTGGAAAAGTTGACCTTGGTGATAGAAATGAAGCTGGAGACTGCGTGTCAGAGTTTTGCAAGACCAATGATTTCCTCATTGCAACTTGTTTTTAACAACATCGACAGTGACCGAGCATAGGGACCGCATCAGATGGGAAACACCAACATCGCCTTGACCACTTCTCTGGTCAGTGTTCTCAGACAGAGCAAGGCATGGAACCGTCATCAATGGTTCACGCGGGAGTTCAGGTTGATGTTGAAGAATGTTTTAAAAGTCCATGAGAGCCAAAGCTCCGCCCGAGTCCATCGCCCCCGAATGTAAAGAACATCTCAAGGTCATTGAACACTAAACAGCAGTCCACCCAACGAGCTGTGGGAGGACAGGAAGGGCAGCATCATGAAGAAAGTAGAGGTCCTAAAAAGACGAGAGAGAGAGAGAGAGAGAGAGAGAGAGAGAGAGAGAGAGAGAGAAGCTCAAAGCAGGTGTCCGGTCAAAGGGCAGCTTGAGAAGACAAGGTAGCGGAAGCATTCTCATGGGATGCGCCAAGTCCCGGAGTTGGAACGTCTGAAAGGAAGATGGTGCTCAGAGTATCTCAGGCTGAAAGAATCAAGGGGAAGATCCAAGCCCCGAATTACCAAAGAGATGTCTGCATTTTATTGGCTATGCGAAGGCATTTGACTGGGTGGATCATAATAAACTATAGATAACACAAAGGGAGAACGGAAATTCCAAAATATGTCATTGTGCTCATGAGGAACCTCTAGCAGACGCAAAGGCAGCCTTGCTGATGGAGGTCAAAGGAAGCAGCCTTCAGGGTGCACGCCAGCTCAGTGAAAGAAAACAGAACTCCTCACCCCCGGACCCGCAGACAGCGCCATGATGAGTGGAGGGAAGACGGGCGTGACCAGGGACTTCCTTTCACCTGGATCCACACACAACACCTGTGCAATCGGTGGTCAAGAAATCTGGTGACCTGTTGCATGGGGCAGATTTGCCACCAAACACCCCCTGAACATGCTACAGAGCAAAGAGGTCACTTTGAAGACCACAGTGAACCTGACACGAACCGTGGTCTTTCTGATCGCCTCAGCTGCATGTGAACGCTTGACCACGGCGAGGGAGGACCGGAGACGAGTCCACGCGCCGCCCTGACAGTGCTGGCCACCAATCGTGAAAGGCACGTGGACAGCCTGTCCTAAGAACAAACCAATCTCTCTCGGAAGAGGCCGAGGTCGAATGCGCCTTAGAAGCAAAAAGGGGAGACTTCATCTCCCACACCTTGGACAGCTCATCAGGAGAAACCAGCCGTGCTGGGTGAAGGAGGGGAAGAGAAGGGGAAGACGGGTGGACACGGGCCTTCGACAACTGTGAGGATGGCGCAAACCAGGTCACGCCTGTCCATCCATGGCCCCTGTGAGCCGGCGCAAACTCCCTGACATCTGACAGTGGGCCTCAGTGTCCTCATCCCCCTCATGTCCCTTTTCTGTCCTGGGGTCCCCTCCAGGGCACCAGGTCCACCAGCCCCCCTGTCTCCTGAGGCTCCTCAGACCTTCCGCGTGGCTTGATGGCCTCAGGGCGTTGAGGGCCAGGGCCGTCTGTTTCAAGGACACCCCTCAGTGGACAGTGGCCTGGTGTCTTCCTCATGGCTGGGCTTGTTAGTTGTCCGAGGCTGTGAACTCAGGCCATGCCCCGCAGGGAATACAGCGGGTGCTGCCCCATCCCCACAGGCATTACTACGTGTGGTCCAGCGGCTCCTGGAGAACGGCTTCCTGTTCTGGGTCTGCTCTATAACAAACGGGCGAGTGGGTGGCTTTGACGGACACATTTATTTTCTTGCTGTTCGTCTGCTGGACTTCTGAGTTCGGGACGCCACTCCAGGGGAAGCCTGGCTCTCTTTCCTTCTCCGCGTTCTACCTCGAGAGAAGGTTCAGTCTTCCCAAGGCTAGGAGGCTCCCAGACCAGGCCCTGGGGCCAAAGGAAAAGCCGCGCTCTCCAGGGACAGGTCCCCTCTCTCTGGTCACTGCCCTCACTTTTCTCTGTAAGATAGAGGGTATGTAGGCCCCAGGCCAGGGAACGCCCCCTCGCATCAGATCGGGGCTGACCACAGAGATCCCATCATGAGTGTGTCAGTCTGGGTGGACTAGAGAAACAAATTCATAGACCCTCATATGTGGATAAGAAAGAGCTTTATGGAGGACCTAGTGTCGGGGGGTTTAAATGGAGAGAAAATGTTTTGAGAAACGATGTACAAATGCGCTTTACACAATTGATGTGTGTATGGATTGGGATAACAGTTGTATGAGCCCCTAATAAAATGTTTAAAAAAATAAAAAAAGAAAGAGCTTTATGTAAAAAGTAATTGCAGATTAAGAAAACAGCCCAGCCCAGTCCAGATCGAGTCCATAAGTCCGATATTAGCCCATGTGTCCGATACCAGTCTATAAATTCCTCTTCAGACTCATGCAGCACATGCAATGATGCCAAGTGCAGGAAGATCCCAGGCCAGTGGGTGGAAAGTCTTGTGGATCCAGTGGCGGTGGGAGCATCTCAGCTCTGGTGTGGGTCTCCACGTGGCTCCTCCAGCTCCAGGGCTCTGGCTGCATCAGCCAGCGTAGCTCCATGTGGCTCGTCAGCAGAAAGACGAAGCAGAGTGAACTATTCATCTCTGCCGAGCCTCCAAATGAGGTCATCAAGCTGCGGCCTAATTGACGGGCTAGGCTCCACCCCTTTGAAAGTTGACAGGCGATGGTGTAACCACCCACCACAACGAGGAGGATGACATTATCACAAGCCATGGAGGCTCATGGCCCAGCCAAGGGGACCCCTCTCTTTCCCCAGCTCTGTTGTCCAGGATGCTCGCTCTGTTGACAGGAAGGCCACGCGTGAGACTGCCCTGGGCTGTGGTTCTCGGGCGGACACGCATCCCCTCCCGTCCAGGTCAGCAGTGGCCCTCATCACCCAGCCAGGTGGCATCTGTCAGGGTCCCCCTCAATGAGGCGGGGGGCTCTGCGGTGGGGGCCCCCTCACGTAGCCAGTGTTGCTGGAGAGACGGTCAGTACCGTCCGCACAGAAGGTGCCTAATTAAGGTCTGGTGCGTGGGAAATCAAACGCAGGTGCTGGCCTCATTTGAAGGGAGTCGTCCCTGGACTGAAGCCCCCCTTGGCTTATGGGCTACTGAGAGTCGGTCGCGCAGGGAGCCTGGACTGACTACACGGCTCACGCCTGGCTGGGAGAGTTTCCCCTGGGGGTGGACTCCCAGCCCTGCCCCCCAGAAGGAGAGTGTGGGAGGGCCCCCGCTGCCCCACAGAGCTCCCTGCTTCTACCCACCACCGCGCCCGCATGGCCAGCTGGCCCGTGCTCATCCAAAGATGACCAGATGGCCGAGGCCTGGTGTCCTCCCTGCCGTTGTGTGCACCTGGTCAGGCCCTGATTGTGTATGTGCACGCGTGTGCCCAGATGTGCATGCCCTCCTGTGGGGTGGGCCAGGTCAGGCCCCTGATCATGTGTGCACATGTGTGTGTGCCTTGAGGTAGGATGGGGGTGTGTGAGCTGGATCAGGGTGCCTGGTCATATGTCGTCCACGTGTATGCATGGGTGTGGTGTGTGCATGTGTATGTATTGTTGGGTGCGTGTGTGTGCACATGTATGCATGATTGTGTGAATGTGTGTGTATGTGTGCATGTGTGTGGGTGTGTGCATATGTGTGTATGTGTCTGTGTGTGTATCTGTCTGTGCCTGCACGTGTATGTGTGTCTGTGTGTGGCTGCATGTGTCTGTGTGTTTGTGTCTGTGTGTGTGCATGTATGTGTGTGTGTGCATGTATATGTGTGGTATGTGGTGTCTGTCTGTCTGTGTGTGTCTGCACGTGTCTGTGTCTGTGTGTGCGTATGTCTGTGTGTGGGTGCATGTGTCTGTATGTGTCTGTATGGCATGTGTGTCTGTGTGAGTGTGTGCATGTGTGTGTCTGTGTGTGTGTGTATGTCTATCTGTGGCTGCATGTGAGTGTGCGTGTGCATGTGTGTGTGCACACACGTGTAGAGAGGCCCAGAGGCACACGCCGAGGCTGTGGCCGGATCCCGCCCCCCCACCTGAGGAGTCAAGCCTCAGGAAGGAGCACCCACACCCCCCAGCCGGTGCTATCTGGACGCCCGGGCCCCTGCCTGAGAGAAAGCAAAGACTCCCTGCAAACCCACCCACTCAGGTAGCAAAGACACTTATGCCCCACAGTCTGCATTTCCGGGAGGAAACTGAGGCACAGAGAGGCTGCCCCTCGCCTAGGTCCATCCAAGTGGTCAGGGGACCCATGTAGATGCTGCATCCACGGCCTTCCCAAGCAGGGTGGGGAGCACCGGCCCCAAGTCCCCACAGAGGAGCTGGCCTGTGTCCCCTGCTCCCTCATCCCCAGCCCCACCCTGGGAGACTCTGCCCTCACGTGCCACATGGGAGTCCCATACTGGCCCCATGCTGGCAGGCCCCTCTCTCCATCAGGAGGGGTGCCCGGAGCTGAGGCCCCGGAGAGGCGCCTCGCGAGGCAGGGCGCTGGGTGCAGAGCCAGGCCGGCTGAGTGGGTGAGTGGAGCTGAGCCCTCACCTCCATCCGGCATCTTCCATGCTCCCCAGGCCAGGACAGGTAGCACGCACCCCTGGCCTGGGTTGGGAAAGGTTGGGAGTCCACCGGGACCTGTCGGCACCCGCCTCGCACACACACTGTGCCACAGGCTGGACAGAACAGGGACGGCGGGGTGGGCGAGGTCGGGCAGAGTGGAGGGGAGGAGGGGCACGATGCGGCCTCTGACACCATTGGGCAGGGGCCCTGGGAGTCCAGGGACCCAGCAGGCCAGGCAGAGGCTCGGGACAGGCATCTCCAAGGAGGGAGGCATGATGGTGGTTGGGGGCTGGTGCTCCCAAGGAGTAAGGCATCCAGAAGTGGGGGGCAGGAGAGGGCAGGCTTTCCAGCTGCCTGGGGTGGGTGGGGGCATGCAGGGATGGGTCTGCCTCTAAAATACAGTGCCAACCCATCTGGGTCTCCATGGGGACCCAGAGCACCCACCTGTAAGGGACCAGCGTCAGCCCTCTCTAGTCAAATGCCCCCCCCCGTATGCACCCCTGAAGCTGCAGAGTGGGGGACACAGGGACAGGGCTCCAGGTCCTCAGGCAGCAGATGGGGTCTGCCCTGGGGGTTCATCAGGAGCCCCTGGAACAGACGGCCCAGCCTTCACAGGGTGCTGGGGGCAGCCTCGTCTGCTCAGCAGATGAAGGGTGGACCCTCAGTGGGGACCCCGGTCAGTGAGGAGGAGACATGCTGGCCAGTGGACCTCCGGCCAGGTGCTGTGCCAAGGCGGTGCGTTCCTGACCCTCTGGGAGGGTAGCTGGGTGAGGAGACAGAATGTGCCTATACAGCTTGTCACCAGCCTAGGGGCTGTGAAAGCCCAGCCCGAGCAGAGCCAGGAGAGCCAGATGCTGGGGGTGGGGCACCCGGCAGAGCCCCCCCAACTCCCACCCCGGTGGGGCTGCATCTGCCTGAGTCTGAGTGTGGGCCTGTGGCCTCTGCCCC
>NW_022103922.1:2520905-2525492 GCF_000313985.2 Echinops telfairi
TGTGTAAGTGTGGACCTGTGTGAGTATGTCCCTGTGGACCTGTGTGTGTGAGTGTGAGTGTGCCCCTGTGGACCTGTGTGTGTGAGTGTGAGTGTGCCCCTGTGGACCTGTGTGTGTGTGAGTGTCTGGGCCTGCTCTGCATGCTGGAGATGCTTCTGCACCTGTGTACCTCTCTGTGTGTGCATGTCACGTCAAGCACACAGTGTTACGTGTGTGGGTGCATTTTGTGGGGAGCCCTGGGTGTGGGCGTGCCTGTGGGCGTGGTCAGGCAGCCAGCACAGCCCCAGTCCGCCAGCCCTGTGGCCCTACTGTGCGGCACCACCTCTGGAGGGCTGCGGATTTCGTTCCAGCCCCACTGCAGCCCTGCTCCCCGGAGAGCCAATTACGGAGCAGAGAGTCTGCAGGAACCCAGCCGATGGCGGGGGGCCAGGCTGGCAGCATGCCCAGGTGCTGGTCCCCTCGCTCTGCCAGCAGCGCTTTGCGCGGTAATGACAGGGCCGAGGGCTTCAGGAGGCCCTGTGGGGCCCAGCAGGCCCTGGAGAGGCCCGTCCTCCACCGGTGATGTCATGAAAGCAGGTCCCCACCCCGCTTGCCGGACCCGGGAGCTCACTGTCTCCTGGTGGGTCCAACGGGCAGTCACGATCTCCCTCCGGGGGTCTGATCAGAGAGAGGTGCAAGTCAAAGTGCGCTGCTCTCTACCTCCCCCCGCTGAGCAGGGGTGAGATCGATGGGCCCCTGGGGCCCCCTCCCCACCCAAGCCCATCACCACTCAGTGCACATGGAGGCCGTGGGGCTGTGACAGCCCACAGACCCAGCAGGACCCTGGGGCCACAAACCATCCACCAGCGTGCACTTGCACACATGTACGCACACTTGCACACATGTACGCACACACGCACACCAGCTGCCACCGAGGCCAGGCTGTGGCAAAGTGCCAGGTGTGGAGGTTGGAGACACAGGGGACTATGGGATCAAAAGAAGGCAGCGTCCGAGACCTTGGGGAGACGCCCAGTGGGGCTGGGTGCAGCAGGAGAGCTGGGCTAGATGCTGGGCCCATGGGGACCGCAGGGAAGGCCAGCTGAGGGGACTGAGCAGGGTGGGGGGCCTGGTGAGCCTGCGTGCCAAGAGGAAACACAGACCCAAAGGGAAGCCTGTCCTGCGTGTGATGGGCCCCAGGCTGCCAACTCTCACCAGGTGTGCACACCCAGTGGGCGGTGCCCCTCCCACAGCCCACCTGCAGCGCTGAGCATGGGGCCTCGGTGGGCCTGTCCTGATTGGGCACAGCCAGGGGCAGCAGCAGCCCTAGAGGCGGCCAACACCGGAAGCCACAGGCATCCTGGGAAATGGCCCATTTGGGAAATGGGTGTTGGGGCAAGCACTGCAGGAGAGACAGCTAGGGGTGCCAACCAATGCCAGGGCTGCCAGCCGTCCGCCCCCAGGCTCCCGGCTGGCGGGGACTCCCCAGCAGGACTGAGCTGCGGGTACCTGCCAACCAAACCACCCCCTGACATGCCCAGGAGAGAGGAGCACACCAGGTGGTTTCTGTGCCAGCGGGGCCGACCTCATCCATGCGGGGGAGTGTGGGGAACAGAAGGAATTCTCTTAAGTTGTCTCCCCAAAATATGTACCAAACTTAGCTGCTTAAGAGTGACTCTCGGCGAAAGTAGGTCAGAGGTTATTCTCCTTGACATTGGCCATCTTTAGTGGCTAGACCATTAGTCTGACTCACCCTGAATAAGACCCACTCCCTTCTGATAAGGATAATGGTGGTCTATTTACTTGCAGAGATACCAGAGAGGGCAAACCCGCCCAAGGGTGACCAAGGTTAGTTAGCCATTATCAGCTGTTTAGATCAAGCAGATACCACTGTCTATTCCACAACCAATGTGGGCACACCCCTAGGTGATTCCTCTCCTATTGATTGTATTGCCTATGCTAATACCCCTCCTGATGACTCAGGCTATTGTCCACTATCAGGGAACTTGCATGCTTCCCAGAATAGTAATGGTCTGCTTTATTATGTGAGACATTAGAGCGATCAATCTTGTTCTAGAATGAATTGTATTGCCCCTTTCTGTGATGTATGATTACGATACGTGGTTAGCAATAAATAACGAGGCTCCCTGGTTCTCGGGAGGGTGGCTGGAGAAGGTGACTAAGGAGGATGAAGCAGCGGCTTCTTCTCTGACGGCTAAGCCCCCTCAACGAGGACCATCAAGCCGGGTTGAGGTGAGATATGCTACCATGAATTGCGTCTGACTCCATTACTTGACTCTATCCTTTAACTCTCATGCTCTCTATGACTTTACTATAATCTCTACTTATTATCGCTGTACAATTGCGCCTACCAAACCTGTGATGTTTTGTGGGGTTCCCTCTTACCCTTAACCCCACAGGGGAGGTGGAGGGGGCGTGCCTTGAACTGCCCCAGCTCACACGTGCAGGGCCATCTGGGGACCTGCCCCAGACCTTGGGGACCAGCAACCCTGGCAGGCATCCCCTTAGAGCCAGAAGGGGAAGAGTGACCATTGAGGCCACATGAGGCCAAGGTCAGGCCCCCTCCCTGGGCGCCTTACGCCCAACCTTGACCTGCTGCCACCACTGTCTGGGTGCAGACCCTAGGCAGGGGGCGGGCTCTGTGCCATCCACCCACAGCCCCTCCCTGTGCATGGGAGCTGGGGTCTGCCAACCCCCCTGCGTGCCCCCACCCAGGCTCCCTCAGAGGGACAGGGTGGGGCCCAGGTCTGAGCCCAGCGACTGAGTGAGGAGTAGAAGGAGGGGGAATGGGGGAGGGATGGGGAGAAAGGAAGGCCAAGGTGAGGCATGGGGGAGGGTGGGGAACTGCAGGTACCGGAATGCTGAGGCTGACCCAGAGCAGATGGGGGGCACAGGCCAGGCCAGGGACTGCGGCAGCAGCCCACAGCTCGGCCAGACTGGCCCTGCACAAGTGCTTGAGGGGGTTGGTGAGTGCAGCTGCCAGACCTGGGACACCCCCAGGAAATTCCTGTAATATAAACAGCCCCCCCACCCGCCCCTCCGGGAATTGAAAGAAGTGAGAGAAATGGGGGCTGACACACGGCGTGGGGGGCGGCGGGTAGGGGCGGGGATGGAGGACAGGGGGCGGGGATCGGATTATAACTCCATGGCTGGTAGTGATGAGGGCAGAGAATAGGGGGGCAGTCTGCCCCCTCCCTTCACCCGAATGCCCTTCTGGGTGCCCCTCCCTCCAGGCTCCGTGTCCAAGGTCGGCTGAAGAGCTAATTCATACTCGAGTGAAGATGACTGCCCAGTGGGTGGACGTGCCCATCCCCGGTTCCCTGGGCCTCCGAGAAGCCTCCCTTTGGCCACAAGTTCTGTACTGAGAGGCGGAGAAAGAGCTGGGCTTGAGGCCGGGGCTGGTTGGCAGGCTCACCCTGAACTTGGCCCTGCTTCTCGGAGGACCCGCTGAGGCCCTGGTGGTGGGCGGGGTCACCGTCCTGGCCTCCGACCGCAGTGTCCATTCCCGGCAAGGTCTCTGACCAGCCGGACGTTTCCTCCGGGCGTGGGACACCAGCTGCTTCAGGACCAGGACAGCTCAGGGTCTGGGAGAGGGTCTCCCACCCTATCACCAGGCAGGCCGGGGTCACAGGTCCCCAAACACACAGCTAATTGGCGCCTGGCAGGCCCACTCCCCGCAGCGGGCCTGGACACTGACGTGCCCCAGCCTGGAGGCCTGGGACAGCTGGGAGCCAGCTCCCTGGCCCACAGGAACCATGTGGAAATTCCGTTTCCAAGATTCCGGGGCCTGGATCCTCACCCCAGCACTGAGGCCCACCCCCACCCGGCAGACTACACACACACACACACACACACACCCCTTTGCTGGCACTGAGGCCCACACAGACTGAATCCTTGTCCAAAAAGCTTTGCCACTCCAGATGTGAACTCTGTGCCAACCCTCCAAATGGCCCCTAGGGTCAGCATCCTGGATGCCCGGACCTAGGACCTCCCCCCGCCCACCACTGAGGTTTGGGAGTGCCAGGACTCTGGCTGCGGGGCTAAGGAGGAAGGCCCCCCCTGGATGTTTCAGAGCAGGGAGGAAGTGGTAGGAACATTTGCGAGTCTGGGGAGGCCACCTCCAGAAGGCAGGGCGAACCCAAGCCCACACTCCCAAGAAGGCTATGGGCCCGACAGGCCTTCACGGGCCCCTCTGGGAGCCCCAGACAGCCCCTGACACCATGGCCACCCGGGTGGGCAACACTGTCCACAGGACCCCCAGCCCTGCCCAGCATGTCAGCTCCAACCACAGCTGCCTGGACCCCCTGGGGAGCATATCCCTGCCCTGGCCCTCCTCCAGGCACCCCCAGCACCCCGCCCCACCGCACCAGGTTCCTGCTGACTCACTTTCTCAATGGCTGGGGGAGTGACCACATCCCAACAAGCCCACCATGAAGGGGGTCAGCACCAGGGGGTGGACGACGGGATGGGCAAACCAACCTTCCCCCTGCACTCAGCCTCCCTGGGCCGGTCTCCCTTACTGAAACTGCCCTTATTATAGGGACCCAGAGATCCTTTATCAATGGCAACCTCCGACCTCTGGGGACACCC
>NW_022103922.1:2526361-2537834 GCF_000313985.2 Echinops telfairi
ACAGTTCCTCATGTTGTGGTGACCCCTCAACCATAAAATTATTTTTGTTGCTACTTTAGCACTATAATTTTGCTACTGTTATGAATTGGGTGACCCCTGTGAAAGGGTCGTTCAACCCCCAAAGGGGTCTCCACCCACAGGTTGAGAACCGCTAGTTTAGACCATGATGATGGCACATATGTGCAAACATGCTAGATCCAACTGATGTATGATTGTTACAAGAACTGTAAGAGCCCCCAGTAAAATGATATTTTAATTCATTAAAAAACAACTCAGAGTGACCCTATAGGACAGAGACGCTGTACTTGAGGGCCTCTGAGGCTGCCCATCTCATCTTCCTCCTGAGGAACGGCTGGTGGATTTGAACTGCTGACCTAAGGGTTAGCAGCCCACTGCTTACTACACAGCACCCCCAAGGCTCCTTGGGCTGGAATGAGGTCCTTGGCCTACTGGGAGTGGAGTGGGCTACAAGTCGGGCTGCTAACCACAGGTCAGCAGTTCAAAACCACCAGCTATGCAGAAGCAGAAAGAGGAGGCTCTGCTCCCGTGAAGTGGGACCGTCTGAAACCCACAGGGCAGTTGCCCCTGTCCCGTGGGTCGCTGGGATCCTGCACGGCCTCCGTGGCAGGGAGTTTGGGTCCTTGGAGAAGCCGTGAGCGGAGCAGCACACCCTCAGGGCAGACCACGGCCCATCCTCCCACGGAGCCAGACCCAAGCTCACGGCCTTCTGGCCCATTCTGACTCACGGTGGCCCACAGGCTGGGGTAGGACTACCCCGGGTTTCCCAGGGCTGCTGGGATTGCCGACCACAGCGTAACCACTAGGCCACCAGGGCTCCACCGGGTGACCCAGCTCCTGCAAGGGCTGCCACCAAGCAGGGCCTCCCCTGGAGCTGAGGCCCCATCTGGACTTCCAGCCTCAGAAACCCTGAGGCCACCGATGCCTGGTCTTGTGGCCTCCCTCTGTGGCCTCTCAGTGACACTGGGGAAAGCAGCTGGGAAGCCACCAGCTGTCCACGGGGGAGAGCTAGCGCAGTCTGCAATGAGACTTTTTGGGCCACGGTTGGATTGGAACACGCAGCCATGGCAGTGGCTTGGTTCATGGGCCTCTGTGGTGGCAGAGGGGACAGTGGAACATCCCCACCCCACCCCCCGTGCTTGACAAACACCACTTCTGAAGTGACCGCCACACCCTGAGTCTGCCTCCTGGGATAGCCAGCCCACTGACCACCACCCTGCCCAGCCTGTCCCATTCTGGAGGGCCCTGGTCCCTCGCAGCCAGCCCCCTGCGCCCCGGCCCCTCCTAATGCTGCTCCCTGGGTCAGTGGTAGGAGGGGGAGCCCCTTGGAGGACTCAGGGGTGACCCCACTGTTCCGGGGCCAGCCACCACGAGGAACTCCCACGTACCAGACAACGGGACTAGTTACAAGCTTTATTGATTGAACACAATTGAGTCTAAGTGGTAAAAGTTCTCCCCACGTAACCCACTTTTTCTTAATGGGCAATTGCAGACACTCAAGTTTGTATGTTAAAGGAGTTTTTGGGACAATTTAATAGCTCATAAAATTTTATGGTCCCAGTTGAAACCGGAGTGATAACTCCAGGCCGCTCTACTATGGTTTGCTAAATGCCTCTCATCTCTTTTCTCCCCATTTACTGTAAGGTTAACATCTGCTCTGCCAGGGGGAGGGGGAAAGGGGGTGATCTGTTTCCAGAGGAGAGGGGAGAGGTGGGGGCCTCTGAGCAGCAGTGCCCAAACATGCAACCTTCCTCAAGGTCAGCAGGAGGCTGAGTAAGTGGGGGCTTCCCGTGGAAGGAACCCAGACCCCACCACGGCGGCAGACAGAGACCCCTTCCTCCATCCAGGACACCCCACGTCTGGGCGCCTGGGGGGCTCCTGCAGCTCAAACAGCAGTCAGGGGAGCGCAGCCACAGGGCCAGACACACACTGTCCTCCCAGAGCTGAGCTGGCCCCTGAGCCAGAGCCAGAGTCGAGCGCTGCAACCCAGCATGCAGGGCGACACCCCAAAACTAGAGTCAAGAGCTGCACCCCGGCATACAGGGGTGATACTCCAAAGCTGGAGCCGAGCACTATACCCTGATATACAGGGGAGTGACACCCCAAAACTACAGCAAAGAGCTTCACCCTGCCATACAGGGGTGTAACCCCAAAGCCAGAGTCAAGCACAGCACCCTATAGTGCAGGGGAATGCTGCACCCCAAAGCTGTAATCGCGTGCTGCACCCCAGCACACAGGCAAGGGAGCACCCCAAACTTAAATCAAGCTGTGCACCTCAGCATGGCAGTAAAGGAACACCCCCGTAGCTGGAATCAAGTGCTGCACCTGGCAGACAGTGAACTGAACACCCCAAAGCAGGAAGGAGCACCCCAAATCCAGAAGCGAGCACCACACCCCAGCATGAAGGAAATGGAACACCCCCAATGCCACGGCGAGCACCCCAGCATCCCAAAGCCAGAAGCGCGCGCTGCACCCCCCATGCAGAGAAGGGTCAACTTCTCAGCCCCCAGGGGCAGCAGAGTCCAGGCTGGGTGGGGGAGGTGGGCAGACCGGTCCAGTGCCCCATCTGCCTCCATCTCCCATCTGTGAAATGGGCCACACATCGGCCAACACCGTGGAGTCAGCATGTGCCACGCCAACTTAAGACACGTGGCCAGGTAGAAGGACCCTTGTCCTGACACGTGGGAGTCACCAGCACTGGCTAGGGCCAGCTCCCGAAAAGGAAGGGTCTCCCTCTGTCAACTGCAGAAGCTGGGGTGCAAGGGGGGCTTGCACCTTCAGTGGCTCCATGACCAACTCGTCCCCTCTCCACCAGGAGACCCAGGTTAATGACCAGCCAGCACCCAAGGGCAGCCTGCCGGCCCATGTGGGCATGAGACGGACAGGACTCAGCAGAGCCCCAGGCAAGAATGGGCTTGGAAGAAAGGCGTGGTGATCTATTTGCAAACACTAGTTGGTCAGTGGTCACCCTCTGGGACTCAGGACCCCTTCTGCCACCGGCTACGGGATGATGAGGGGTCGAGGCAGCATTTGGCTCCCCTGTATGTGGGGTCCCCACCAGCCGATGAAAACCCTGGAGATACGAGGCGGGGTCCTTGTTCAGAAGGCTGCCACCCACTTTCCCCACAAGGCAGCGGCCCCAGGAGCATCTGGGGATTAGGTCTTCATTTGCCCTCCGAGCAGCGGGCACTGTGGGCACGGACATCATCACGCTGCGGCCGAGGGGGAGAGAGCCAGCCAGGATAATTGAGAATCTGAAGAGAGGGATTCTCAGGCCAGCCATTCGATGCTTCTTCTCCATAGCTGAGTTCTAAGAAGCTCCCCAAGCCAGCAGCTCTGCTGTGAACGTCAGTCAGCACGGCCCTCACTTAGCGGCTCACCGAGAGCCATGGGGAGCCTCAGCCTCTCAGGGCAGGGAGGCCCGGCACTGTGGCACTGAGAGGTGGCGCCCGCTCCGGCTGCAGCCAGGCCGTGCTGAGCCCCTCAGCCCACCTCCGGCCGCTGGCTTTTAAAAGCCCCTCCCCGCGCTGGCACAAGCCTCCTCCATCATGCTTAGACGCCGCGCAGTTTCCCTTCAGACGCAGACGCAGAATGAAGCATGGGCCAATAAGCAGGGTGTCTCGGGCGCTCGCGCTTGGCGCAGAATGCAATCACCGAGGTGAGCGCCGGGGCGCGTTCCCCGCGAGACGGATCACCTCTGCAGAGGCAGCCTTGCCGCTTCCATGGGCTTGACCCCGGGCCAGGAAGGTCACCGCCAAGCTGGGAGCAGTGCGTCCCAGATGCGGCTTGCCCCCTCTGCCCTTGCGTGCCCAGTGAGTGCGTCTCTGGGGCTGCCCCACCCCAGGCCCATGAGGGGCAATCCACTTCCCAAAGTCTACAGCTTTGAGAACCCCAGTGCAGGGGCCAGGGGCACATCCTACACTGAACACATTGGGGGTGGCACCCCGGGCCTGGGGGCCACGGGGGAGGGGCACTGATAGGAACACCAGCACATCAAGGTCCCACTGGTTCTCTGAGCCGGGGTCCCCAGAGCCCCGTGGGGCTTCAAGCCAGAGTCCCGGGCTCTAGCCCTGGGACTCGGGTGTGAGACTTGGGGCTGAGTGGAGACTCTGATGCCCAGGCCAGGTCCTGACCTTGGTGGGGCCCACTGTGACAGTGGCCCCGAAGAGTTGGGTGGGTCCTGAGGCCAGAGGGGTCCATCCTGCTGACCACCAGGAGGTGACCTTCCTCACTGACCCTGCTGCTGTTTGCTCGTGGAGATGTTTTGACATGAACTTTTTGTTTGGTTTTTTGATGTGGAGGAAGAATGTGATCGGTGTGATTTGCCTTGATAGAGCTGCTGGGCCCAACACAGTGTCCAGGGCTGGAGCCACGTGCCCGCTCTCCCAAGCCTCTGGACACCTGGCCTCACCAAGGTGACTGGCCAGGCCCCTCCTACCCCCTCAGCACCTGCTGACACAGCTTTGCCCCCAGGGGGTCTTCCTGGAAGCCCCAGAGTGCTGTAGGGCTTGTTGTCAGGGCATGGGGTGGGGGTCGGGGGACAGACACTCTCTTTCTGTTAATGTCCATATTGTGACCTGGGGGAGGGGTCCGAGCAGCGTTCATGAACAACCACACCCTTTCCTCTCATCAGTGACCTCCCTCAGCATCACAGCGGTCACCCCACGGCCTCCCCGTCCCTTCTTCCCTAACCCGCTGAGCTTTGACCTTGGATCGGCGCCGCCCGGTGGACCCAAACGGTTGACCATTGGCGACTTGGTCTTCACCTGCAGACCAGCTTGTCCCAAGCCTTACCACCCTGGACCTGCCGTCGGGGCTCAGACGTGCAGAAAGCCTGTTTGCAGTCTCCTGGGCCAGGACCCCGGGCCTGGCAGCAGTGTTGCTCCTGGGAGCCGTGTTACAGACCCCTCCAGGGTTGGCAGGAGCAATCTCCAGCTGCCTTTTTGTGCCCAGGGCCAGTGAATTTTCACTCGGCGATTCTGTCATCCCTCCCCACGGGTGCCTGCACAGGGTCGCAACCGGCCCCGAGGGGTCTGGATGTTTGACCGTGCGCAGCCCTGGGCCCGGGGCGGTTCTTTGGGAGAAAGGGAGGCTGTCTGCCCCGTAAACACTCGCAGCCTCGGATGCCCACGAGGGCAGCTGTGCTCTGTCCTGCAGGGTCCCTATGGTCTGGTTTACACCGTCAGGGTGTCACCCAGATGTTTCTGAAGTCACGTGTGAGAGGCCTCTCACCCCGGCCAGCGGGGTGTGGACACAGTGGGAGCCTAGAAGCTTGTCTTCTGGTCAGCAGAGGGCCCTGCAGCCACATGATGGACAGCTGACCTGTGCATGGAGCATGGGCCAGGCAGTCGGGGCCTCCACCTTCTCCGCTATGGAATGGGACCCAAGCATCCCAAGCTCCCTGCCCTCCGTCCCCTCTGGAGGACAGAGCAGAGCTGCCCGGTGTGTCCTAGGCTGTCCACCTACACTAGCGGCTGGTGGCTTTGAACTGCTGGCCCTGCAGTTAGCAGCCCTGCGCATAACCCACTATGCCACCAGACACATCCAGAACTGGGCACACCGCCACCCTGGGGAGTAGAGGCTGCTCTCTCTCCTACGTCCCCACACACAGGGTCAGCACTTGACATGGGCGAGCCCCCTGAACCCCTGGGAGGGCCCCCAGGGGTGGGGCCCCCACCCTCCTGTGCCAGCCTAGCATGGTCAGGTCAGTACCAGATGCTGCGGTGCCCACCCAGAGACATCCACCCGGAGACGTCAACTCCCAGAGGAGCCCCCTCCCCAGAAGGATTCCCCTAACTCAGAGGCACCCCTCTCCCAGGGAACTCTCCTTCCCTAGAAGAGCCCCCTCCCTCAGAGTAACCCCCCTCCCCCAAAGACGCACCCCTCTCTCAGACACCCCTCCCTGAAGGAGCCCCGGCAGAAGCCCCTTCTTCTCAGCCACCTGCCAGACAAGGCAGAGCAGGAAATGGTTCTCAAGCTGGAGTTTGGGGAAGTTTCGCTCCATCCTGTCCTCTGGCCAGAGCAGCCAGGAGACCCGAGGGGGACAGATGGAGGACACTGGGCCCACCTGCCTACCCCAGCCTTCCTGTTGGGGGCTGCATTTGTGTTTCCTCCGCCCAGACCTGGCTCAGGGTGGCTGGCAGCTCAGAGAGCGGCCCGGGACAGCCACCAAGGCCCACAGGCCAGGCTGGAGCCTGGGAGCTGCTCAGGGCAGAGGAGGAGCCCTGGGGTGGGGGTGGGGGCTGTGGGTTACCCATTGGGCTGCTAACTGCGAGGTCGGGGGTTCAAACCCAGCCACCACTCCTGGGGAGAAAGAAGAAGCCATCTGCCCCTGCCCGGGGGGAGGCGGCCTCGGGATGGACTGGGAGGCAGTGGGTTCAGGGAGTGAAGGCAGACATTGGGTCACTGAGTTTACAGGGGTCACCCCCAATCACTCTGGTCTTGCTCAACCCCCCAGCCAGCCACCCACTGTCTGGGCAGCCCAGGGCCGGACCAGGCTCTCTTCGGGGACTCCAGAGACGCCGGAGTCTCTTAAAAGGAGGCGACAGAGACTGGGGCTGTGTCCCCGCACCCCCAACCCCTCCCGCAGGGAGCTCACAGGGGCCTCGGGTCCCCAGGCGGCAGGCAGAGCAGGAGCTGGGGCTCATCAGGGGCGGCCAGGGGGCTCGGTCAGCCTTTGTTTGCAAGGAGGCGGGGCGGTGTGGACGCAGGGCCTTCGGAGATCGCTCAGTCCAGATACGATCGCCAGGGGACAGGTGGAAATTGGAGTGTCGCGGTGCTTGATGGCGCCGTCACCACGCCGTGGCCGCAGGGACATTACCGGCCGGCTAATGGCCTTGCCTGGCTCCCCAGGCAGCCCCATGACCTTGGTGGAGGAGGGAGCGTTGTGTGCCATTTTAATGAAAAATCAGGAGTTGGGGACACAGCTACAGCCCAGCAGGGAGCAGGCTGCTCGGGGAGAGGGACCTGCAGGCCCTCCGTCCATCCGCCCCACCCTCACCACAGCTGCCCATGGACCTGCCCCTCCTGTAGGGCCTGAGGGGTCAGAAGCTGCACCAGAGCTGGGGGTCTGGAGAGGGGTGGCAGAGGGAGCACAATTGTGGGGAGGGGCTCATCCCCCCCTCAGGAGTCACGCACACTGTGCTCTGAGCTGGCCCCCTGGACACCAGGCCACTCGGCTGGGCAGCCCCTCACAAGGCCTTGTTTTCCATCTCAGGGGCTTGACCCTCTCTTCCAAGAACGGTACCGTGGGGCCCGCTGTACACTCACACCCACCCTGGCCATGCTCCCCACTTTCAAAAGAGGAACCCCTGACTCCCCAAGGTGGTCAGGAGGGGAGACTGAGGCAAGCCCCCTGCGTGACCCTAACCTGCTGTTGCCCTGCCTCCTTCACCCCCAGTCACCTGGCCCTTGAGAGACACCCCTGCCCCGACCCCAGCTCCCAAGTCCCTTCCCCTGCACAGCCCCCACCCCCCAGCCCCTCGGCCTTGTCAGCCCCAGGCCCTTGGCTGGGGCAGCCCCTCCTGGGCCCACTTTAGAAAGCAGCCTGATGAAGGACACTGGGCAGCCACGCGTTCAGATGCTGAGAACAAGGTCTGAGCCCCCTGCTCCCAAGGGCCAGTGGCCAGCCTGGCCGCCACGCAAACCTGACCGGGGGCCGCCCCTTTCCCATGTGCTAGCACAGAGTCACAGGGACCCCAGGCTGACCCAGGATGCCCAGCCTTGAACGGACGCCCTGAGCGGACGGACGTGGGTACAGAGCGCAGGGCCTGCTGTGAGTGGGCAGCCCCCCACACTACCTTGCCAACGTGCCCCACCCGTCCCAGGGCACGGGCAGGATCTGAGGCCTCTGGACCTGGGGGCCAGGGGAGGGGGTCAACCCCAGGTCTGGCCCTTGCAGGCATCTTCCTGAAACCCTTGTTGGCCTAGGGTATGGGTGAGGGGCAAGGGGGGCCTTTCTCCCCAAGCTCTCCCCTGTGGGCCTCTCCTGAACCCAGACAGCCCTGAGGGGCCTGCCAAGGCTCATGCTCCACCTGGCTCAGACATGGCGAGGCTGCCCCCAAACAGGCCCCTGAGGACAGCTCACCCCGCGGAGGTCAGCACCTGGCACTCCCAGGGGCCAGGCACCAGCTTGAGCCTTGTGGCCAATACCGTCGAAACCCTCAGCACTGTTGCCACGGACCTGGCTCTCAGGCCCGAAAGGAGGCACGCACAGATCAGGGGCTTCCCAGGGTCAAGTGGCGACCCAGACCCAGACCACTGGAGCCAGCCTCCGGGCCCCAAGTCACCGAGGGAAACCTGTCCCACCGTCCACTTTAGGGTGTCAGAGAGCAAAGGTGACCAGCCCTGGTGTCTCCATCGCCTGCTTTTCGTGTGGACGCTGAACAGCCGACAAGGAGCCTGGAGAAGACCCAATGCCCTTGAGTGAAAGTGTCCGCAAATTCACGGCCATGGAGGCCGTGCCAGCTCCGAGCCACCCTGCAGGACAGGGCAGCACCGTCCCTGTGAGTTTCCCAGGCCGTCATTCTGTACAGGAGTCGGGAGCCTCGCCCTTCTCCCTCGGAGAAAGCTGGTGGTTTTGAACTGCGGACCTTGCGGAGGCAGCCCAGTGGGTAACCGCCAAGCCTGCCCGTGTGGGGTCGGCGGCAGGACCAGTGCATCGGCCTTGGCTGAAGCGCGGCCAGACTGCCCTTAGAAGGGAGGACGGCCAGACTGCCCTTAGAAGGGAGGACGGCCAGACTGCCCTTAGAAGGGAGGACGGAGAGTGTCTCACGCACTGTGCGCCCGTCGGCAGAGGGGCCGGTCGTGGGGACAGGCCTCGTGCTTGGCAGAGGGTCACTGAGAACGCGAAGGCCCTCCAGGAGACGGACGGACACGGCGGCTCCACGCCAAGGACAGTGGAGAGGACAGCGTGGGACCGGGTGGCGTGTCCCTCTGGGGTGCACAGACAGGATCACCGTGGGCCGGAGCTGACTCGGCAGCACCTACCACAAACCGGGGAGCCGGCCTAAGACAGAGGCCCTGGCGTCAGGGCTGGTCATGCAGGAGGCTGCAAACCGAGAATCCCTTTCTGCTCCTGTCCAGACGGACAGCCCACTCAGCCCACAAGGAGCAGCCCTGGTGGGGGAGTGACTTACCCGTGCGTCGGGCTGCGAACCTCAAGGTCAGCCGTTCAAACCACCTCCGAGGGAGATTGACGAGACTCCCGACACCCGTACAGAGAGAGGCTCTCAACCCACAGGGGCAGTTCCGCCCTCTGCTGTCGGGTCACCAAGGGTTGGCATCCCCTCGACGGCCGTGAGTGTGGGTTTCAGTTTTTGGAACCCCACAAGACAGCAGCTCTGCCTTGCCCCGCAGGGTGGCTCTGAGGGAGAGTTGGCTGGATGGCAGCGGGTTGGGGTTTGTTCCTGGTTTGGCCTTGTGAAGTGTTCACAGATGAGGACAGAGAGGTGCCCAAGGACTCCCAGCCATGCGCCCACGGGAGAACACATGGAAATGTCACAAAGTCGTGATTGGTGGCAGAGCAGTTCCTCACGGGTAGGATGACAGGAGCCGGGGGAGGGACCAGGATTTGGAATCTGTGCCCGACTGCAGAAAGAGAAGCTCACAGCACAGGTTCAGGGTCTCACACACGCACAGATCACCTCTGAGCAGGAAGGACTCGTAACGGTAACCCCACGGCCCTCACACCCCAACTGCCACCCAGGGCAGGCCCACGCAGGGCCCTGAGGGCAAGACTGCCACTCCAGGCTGGCCAGGGGAGTCTCCACAGCCCACTTTCAAACACTGCTGCCTGAGCGGGAAGCTCTCCACACGGTGGGTCGGCGGTCAGAGAGGCCTCCAGCGAGGCTGAATGCAGGTGGTGGGGACTCAAAATGGATTTGGGGTCCCATTGTAAGGTGACTTTTAAAAAGCGCCCTGGCCAGCCCGGCCACACAGCAGAGTGCCCCAGGGGGTGGGCACGTCCAGAAGGAAGGGTCCTGGCAGGCCTGGCTGCTGTTCTGGTGGCCCCAGTGGTGTGGTGGCCCCTTGGCCAGGGGAGCAGGGGCCTGCACGGCCAACCAGAGCCATCTTGGATCCTGTGGGAGGACACGCTGCTGATTCTGGTAGAGGGGCATTTGTCCTCCTGGGGCCTGGCAGATCCCCTGCCCCACTACCTGGCCTGACGGGGCTGCTGGGCAGTGCCCGTCCTTCCAGCGGGGAGGGAGGCCCCCACCTCGATGGAGGGAAGCAGGGAGCAAATGGAGGACTTCATGCCCCTCCCGTCCAAACCCCACCTTCTTCCTCTCCAAAAGTGAACCAAAAAGCCCACGGCCATCTAGTGCTTTTTGAGTCCTGCTGACTCCCCTGTGCTAAAGACAGAACACCCCACCCACCACCACCCACCACAAGTTCCTCGGTGGCCCAGACATCCCAGCTGCTTGGAGGAAGAACGCCAAGGCAGCAGTTGCCATGACCCGCTGTCTTCACAAAGACCACGCATGACATCCTGATGCGTGAGTAGCACGTGAGGCCTTAAAAGCTCCTCAGTGGGCAGTGTCGGTGTCTCCCACAGCCGTGAGGCCGGCACAGAGCCGTGGTGCTTTCTACTGTGCACAGGGTCTATGGGTCAGAGCCAACTGGGCGGCGCCCAGCAGCAATGGCACGCCTTTAGAACTCTTAGGCAGCAGTTCGACTCTGCCCTGTCAGGGTCAGTGGTTCGGTTTTATGGTTCCGGCTCATCTCTATGGAAGCAGGTCTCCAGGGCTCTCTTCCGCGGCACTGCTGTGTGGGCTGTGGTTCTGTGCCGTTGCTGAGCCCGTTCCGACTCAGGATCCCACTCAGAACTGCAGCGTCGGAGTCTCTTGTCTGTCCTCTTCAGAGGAGGACACCCCAAGAAGAAGGGTTAGTGGCTTTGAATTACAATGTTGGCAGAGAAGCCTAGCAGTACCACAGGCTGGCAGAGAATGAGGGGATCAGCAGTACCACAGGCTGGCAGAGAATGAGGGGATCCCAAAGAAGCCCGGCCAGGGCACTCCTGGGAGGCAAGGATGGCGGCCCTTCATCTCACCTACTTTGGACCTAGTGTCGGGAGAGACCAGTCCCTGGAGAAGGACACCACGCTTGGTAAAGTGGAGGGGCAGTGAAAAAGGAGGAAGCCCCTCACCAAGACAGATTGGCACAGTGGCTGCAACATCGGGTGCACACCAACGAACAATGGTGTGGCTGGCACAGGACCAGGGTTGTTCCACCCTGTTGTGGGTCAGCACCAACTGGGCGTGCCAATAGCAACAACAATCTGCATGGAGCGGTCATCAGGCCTTTCTTCCTCGGTGCCACTGAGTGGTCCCAGCCGCCATCCTGGAGGATAGCATGTGTGTTCGTCTGGGTACTTTAGAGAAACAAATCCACAGAAACTCATGTATAAGAGAGAGTTTTATATTAAGGTTAAGTGCACATCAAGAAAACATCCCAA
>NW_022103922.1:2540457-2545355 GCF_000313985.2 Echinops telfairi
TTTTCGTGATGCACATTTTCTTTGCATAAAACTCTCTCTTATACGTGAGTTGCTGTGGATTTGTTTCTCCAAAGTACCTAGACTAATACACCAGGGAAGGGCTCAGATCTGGGTGCCAGCTCAGAGGGGTCTGAGAGCTAGTCTGTCCCATTCTTGTGGCGGGGGAAAGGCATGCACTTCCTGGGCCTCGGTGTCTTCTCTGTTAGATGGGTTGGATGTCACAGGGTGGGGTGGGTTCTCTGTCCCCACCTCCCCTGTCCCACCCTGCTCAAAGCCCAACCCTCCACCACCCTCCTCCGGCCACCCTTGGCCTGAGCTTGCCCCCATCATCCCCAGTCCTCTTCCTGAAGCAGGTGCTGACCCCTCCTGCCAAAGGGGACCCCTCAGAGAGCCAGCTGCAGCTCACGATCACAAGTCCACCCCATGGGCAGTGTCCCCCTGTCCCTCGTCAGGCCCCTAAAGAGGCAGGCTCCATGGAGTTGGGGCCTGGGTGACACCGGGCCAGGACCAGGGGGTCCTGAAATGCATAGGAAAGAACCCCAGACAAGGGCCCTTCCTTGGAGGGGAGAAGGCACCGCACGCTGGGGGCATGGGGGCTCATGGGGGTATCCTGGGGGGGCCACGCTGGGGGACCAACCAAGATAGGAGATGCATTTGGGACTGTGCTGAGGGTGCACTGGGGCACACTAAGAGATTTTCTGAGGGGGCACATGGGGGCACACTGGGGTCTAACCAGGGTGACGTGCTGGGGGCCGAGCTAAGAGAGTGCATAATGGATGTAATTGGGGGGTCATATGGGAAGTCATGCATGGGGGTCCACTGGGGCATACTGAGGGTATTCAGATGGAGTGCCTGGGGTGCACCCTGAGAGCCAGTGCCCCCCCTTTCTTCAGGCCTCTCTCCAGAGGGAGAGGGGCTCCTTGGCCCGGCCCTGCTTAGCAGCAGTGCATGTCACTGCTTAGTGCAAACTCACCGCCCACCAGAGTGCTCGGGCGAGTTGCCCGGTGCCCAGCAGCTTCTCCAGAAACCAAAGGGGAGCGGGTGTCTGCTCTCCCTTGGACACATGGGCCCGTGGACATGCCAACCTCAGGACCGGCCCCACCCCAGCCGGTCAGCAAACAAGGTCCAGTCAGGTGGCCAGGTCTTTATTCTGAACGTTTGCTCTGTGGGGTGGGCAGCGAGGAGCACACGGTCCAAGTGGTCTGTGTCCGAGACGTTACTCGGTGAGGTCAGAAGCTAAGTGTGGCAGTTACATCATCTGGTGTCCACTTATGGAGGGGTGGAGTCTAGCCTGTCAATCAGGTCACAGCTTGGTGACCTCATTTGGATGCATTCACTGGAGGCCAGATACATAGATTCTCTGCTTCGGCTTCCTCCTGACAAGACACATGGGCCTACCCTAGAGCCCTGGAGCTGGAGGAGCCACGTGGAGACCCCTGCCAGCACTGAGATGCTTCCACCGCCACTGAATCCACAAGGCTTTCCACCCACTGACCTGTGATCTTCCTGCATTCAGCGTCATTGCATGTGTTGCATGAGTCTGCAGAGGACTTTATAGACTGGTATCAGACATATGGGCTAATATCCAACTTAAGGACTTGATCCTGGACTGGGCTGGGATGTTTTCTTAATATACAATTACTCTTCTATATAAAGCTCTTTCTTATACACATATGAGTGTCTATGAATTTGATTCTCTAGTCAACCCAGACTAACACACTAAGAAAACACCTCTCTCTTTGCTCCTGAATTGCTTTCCAGGTGTGGCCTGGCCTTGGGGGCGGGGGATGTGGAGCTCCCGAGTGTTCAGGTACCGCCAGGTGATGGTCCACCTGAACCTGCCTGCGGCGCAGAGACCGGAGAAGCAAGTGAAGGTGTTGGGGGCCTGCTCCACAACAGACAGGAGTAGGTTTGGGGGGGGGGTCTCTGAGCTGGCCTGTTGGTCCTCATTGGGTCAATAGGCTCACCCCACAATTTCCCCGCCCCCTGGTGACTTGTTCATCGGAGCCTCACGCGCTGGGCTGCTGACCACAGGGCGGCCATTCAAACCACGCAGGAAGAGGAGGCCGTCTGCTCCTACAGAGGGTGACCACTTCCGAAACCCTGTGTGGGAGGGAATGAGTCCAAATCCGTTTGGGTTTTGGGGGGGTCTTGGCAGGGAGGTGCCCTGGGATGCACCCAGTTGGTGCCGCACTAAAGCTTGGCAGTTCTAATCCACCCAGTGGGTCCAAGGTTGAAAGGCGCCTGTCCCCCAGGGTGGTCCTTACAGGAGACCCCAGGGGCAGTCCGACTGTCCCCCAAGGGTCGTCAAGAATTAGAATTGGGTTTGGGCTTGGTTTGCATTGAACATCTCTTGGCCAAGCCCCTGAGGGAGGGATTAGAGCCCCTATCTACTAAATGGGGACATTGGGACCTGCCCAGGGCCACAGAGGAGACCCCACCACCACACCACCACCACCCCGCACCCATGCCTGTGTCCCTCAGTCTGTATTGCAGGGCCCATACCTCGGGCCTCCATCTCAGGACAGCTCAGACCACGTCAGTCAGCCCAGCTGCCCCTCCATCACCCTGGACACATCGCCCATGAACCATCAGACATGTGCACACACCTTTGAGAGCCCTTTGCTGGACTGAGGCCACCCTGCTGACATTTTGAGAAGGCACGGGTGAGGGGAGCAGGCTGCGGCACAGGGGGACCATGTGGCCGGATAGTCAGGAGTAATGGACACTGTCCAGCCCCCAGGCTGCGCACTTCGTCTAAGGAGCTAACCCTCAGAAGAGATGGACGTGCACCCTCTTGTGCTGGAACCCCCTGGCGTCCCTGACACACTCAGGGGCAACCCCACCAAGCCTCCACATAAGCTTCAGGGAGCAGAAGCGGCCTGGCCCCTCCTCAGCTCCTCTTGAAGGGTCCATCCTCACTGGGCCTGCTCCCTGGAGTCTTCTGCACCCCTCTCCCAGGCCAGGTGCTCCCAGAGACCTGGGGGTGGCCCACATGACTCCACTTGGTTCCTGGGCACAGCCACTGGACAGCAAAGTGGGGGATACTCTTGGTGCCAGGGGGAGGCCAGAGCCAGGAGCAGGGCCCAACCATGCTGGGAGGTGGGGGTGGCATGTGGGCTATCTCCCCAGCTCAGAGCCTCCCTGGTCTCTCTCCCCCGGGAGGCACCGGGCAGCTGCAGGTGCACAGGCAGGAAGACGGGACAGCTGTGAGGACACCTGGTGATGGCCCTTGAGCCCAACCAGGGCCCGGTACCGTGCTCCCAAACCTGCGTCCCCACTTCTTGCAGCCTCCGGGGCCACCGCGCTATAAACACGTAGCTGGGCCATCGCTGGGGAGTGATGTCATCGGAGGTTGCCTAGCAACCGGCAGTGTTTGGGAGCTGGAGCAGCATCTCTGCGGCTTCCCCGGGCTCCGCCAAGATAGGCCTCGGGCTCCGCCAAGATAGGCCTCGTGCTATTCACCGCGGTTTCGTGTGAAGGGCGCGCTTCGTGCTAAGCGAACACAACGATTTAATTCAGACGCAGAGATGGCTTTATGCTCCCGGGTGCCTTTGGCGGGCAGCGGGCCCGTCGCCATGGCAACGCAAGGTAATTAGCAACGACGGCAGCCGGATTAATGCCAAGAGGGCACCTCCCAATCCAAGGAGATGATTGTGTGTTACGTCGCCGTAATTACCTGCAGCCGCACACAAATTGAACTAAATGGTCAATTGAAGTAAAGTGAATGGCTTTTTATTCTAGTCCCTAAATAATGTGTCTGCTCCCTGGGCGGCTTAAGGTAAATAAAACTTCGGTGGAGGAGGTGGAGGAGACCCTGTCCTGCATCCCTGCAGTCTGGTCACCAGGTAGGGACAATAGGGATCTGACTCCTCACCGCTGCCCCCGCCCACCCCTGCCCCCCAGATAGCAGACCTGAGACCCCACCTGGGCCCAGCAGCACTGGGAGCCCACCTCGGTCAACGGGCCTTGGGACCCCCTCTTGGCCAGCGCAGGCCTTTATTAAACAGCCCACAGCCCCACATGCTGCCTTACAACACCCCACCCTACCCTACCCTACCCCGCCCACCCCCAGGGAAGACATCTCGGAACTTTCCAGAGAGATGACGGAGGGCAAAAGGCAAGGGCCTTCCTCCTGGGACGTCTTCTTGCTCCCCGGGTAGGTGGGGCTGAACCAGATTGCTGGCTTCCTGTCACAGGATGTGAGGGGGGAGAGGGCAAAGGTCACGCCTGCCTGCACTCGTTTCTAAAATTCCACAAACTCAGAAGATCCCCGGCAGGAAGTGGCCCTGGACCTTCCAAGAGGCCTTTTTACGGGCACATTCCAAGTCGGCCAGCCCGTGTCCAGAGGGGACGCCCCATCAGGGAACCAGATTGTGTGGCCAGAGGCCAAGCATGGGCTGGCGGTGAGCTGGGGACAGCCTATTCTGGGCCCTTCCCTGACGGAAGCCCTGTAGGACGCTGGCAGGAGCCAGGGGGGCTCGGCAGGAACAACCTGGGGGGCCACCCTGGCCTGGGCCAGAGCCCCATCAGGAAGATGGCAGCCATCACCTGGGCAGGCTGTCCAGTGGGACGCGGTGCCCACGAAGGACGGGGCTCCCAGGAAGCACCAGGGGTGCCAGGCTGGTCCGGTAGTCCGGGGCTTCTCTGCGGAAGCCGCATGGAAGCGGAGACAGGGAGCCGTGTGGACGGTGCGGTGAGCAGAGCAGGGGACTCTGAGCTCTCAACATGGTGCCTGGTGGCACAGCAGGTGAAGCATTGGGCTGCCACCCCCAGGTCAGCCATCCAAACCCACCAGACAGAGAAGAGGCCGTCCCCTGGCTCCCGTCCGCTGTGCAGCTCCCCTCTGCCCACAGGGTGGGAGCGTGGGCACAGACAGGACAGCACTGGGTTGGGGT
>NW_022103922.1:2546176-2550569 GCF_000313985.2 Echinops telfairi
GGGGTTTCGGGGTTGGGGTTGGGACACTTTGAAGGAAGCCTGATCTGCCCTGGGCTTGAGAAGACAGACAGAGGATGATTTGTCTTTGGAAAAACAGGGGATCTTCTGATCCATGTGTCCCTTCACTCCCCATGGAGAAGGGGTCCTCCAGGCCCGCCTTCTGCAGCACTGTTGGGGTTCCAACCCCTAGCTTTTTAGGTTTGTGAAATTAAAAATCAAAACAAAACCCACAGTCACAGAGTCGGTCAACGCATCGGGACCCCGGCAGGGCTCCCAAGGTTCTCAATCTTCCTGGGAGCAGACAGTCTTGTCTTTCGCCCACAGAGGAGCTGGTGGATTTGAACCGTCGCCCTTACAATGAGCAGCCTGGCGCCTAACCCCCAGCGCCACCAACGCTCCTTAGCTGAGTACAAACCATTTGTGTGCCCCAGGATCTTGCTCCGATGCAAACGCACACCAGACCCACTGCCATCGAGTCCATGCCGACTCGTGGTGACCCTGCAGGACAGGGTGGGACTGCCCCTCCAAGTCTCCAGGCTGGAATTCTTCTGAGAGCCTCTCTTTCTCCCAGAGCGGCTGGTGGTCTCAAACTCCTGGTCTTAACTCCTGTGTAACCACTACACCACGTGGGCTCCTTGCCCCGGTGCAAGGTGGTGGAGACAGGAAGCTACAGGAAAGAGGTGGGCTGAGGTGGGGCTGGACAGAGACAAGACACTGCCCTCCAGTCAGCCGAGAGCCTGGCCTGCTCGGCTGCAGGCCGAGGAGCGGGCAGTGCAGCCTGGACCCTTGGCACCTAAAGGGGCATAGACTGTCCAGGCCCAGGTTGGGCCAGGGTTCCAGGTGTGGGAAAGGAACCTGAGAAAAGCAGGCCACACAGAGGAGGCAGCGTGGAGAAGCCACAGCCGGGGGCGAGGGGGGGGGGTGTCAGTGGGAGCAGATGGAGGATGGACAGAACCTCAGAGTGAGCCCCCGAGTCGGCCTGGCCAAGAAGCCTCCATGAAACGGGACTCCCGCCTAGCGGCCAGGGAGCACGTGAGAAACAGAAGACTGGGTGACACCGAACAGTAAGTCCTTTCACCCCATGGGCCTGCAAACGAATCCTGTGAAGGATGCCAGGAAATCCAGCAGTCTGCCAACAAACGCTGCCCTCCGGTCCACCCAGGGCCTCGCCCTGGACCCCGGGGACGACGTGAGTGTTGACTGTGGGTCCTCAACGATGCCAGTCTTTCCCCGTGTGCCATGGGGCCGCCCGTGGGTCCCTTGACCTGGAGCTGCAATCCATCCTGACGGCCGGCCGCAGCCGGAGCCGAGTCCTGTTTGGACAGGCAGGCGGTGTGCTCACCTACTACAGGCTGATCGCAGCCTTCCTCCCATCCCGATGACCCGCTCTCCGGACAGTTGAGCTTCCCAGATGATCCCTGTGCACACGCATTGAATGGGGACACAGCGATCAAACCCTGGGGCACACCTGTCCTGATTTCAAACAGGGCCCCGAGCCCTTACTCTGGGTTGGTGTCAGGTCCCGTGGGGGAATAATGGCCTGGCGCTCCCACTCTCCCCAAGCCTATGCGGAGCTTGTTGTGACCCACACCATCCAAGGTCTTTGCCTCGTCAAGAAACCCCAAGTGACATCAGCCACTGTCTCCCTCCCCGCACAGCCGCTCCTGGCTCAGCTTGAATTCCTGGCAGCTCCGTGGCAATGGAATTACGATCAGCAAATCTCAACTCGCGTACGTATCAATGACAGGGTGGGCTCATTTCCAAGTGCTCTGGGGTCACCTTCCTTTGGAATGGGCACAGCCAGTCGGGAGGCCCGGCAGCTGTCTTCCAAACAGCTTGGCACAGATGAGTGAGTGCGTCCAGAGCTGGTCACCCCGGTGGCACATCTCCATCGGGTCTTTGAATTCCGGGAGCCCGCTTTCCACCAAGGCCTTCATTGGGGCTTAGACCCCTCTGTCAATGCCGCCGGTTCCTGAAACGGTTGGACTTGGGCCGGCCGGTCTGGGTGTGGAGACTCCGTGCCTTCCTTCCGTCTTCTTTTGGTGCTTTCCCACAGGGAAACTTTAACATTGCCATGACTTTTCTTCAACTCTCGCAGCCTGAGGTGCGCTGAGGGTGTCCTGTATCTGTGGCGTTCTAACTCCAGGGCATCCTACTCCCACAAAGAGTGACAGCCCCAGAAGTCCACGGGGGTAGTCCCACCCTGTCCTAGAGGGTCACTGTGAGTGGACGGGGACTCGATGGCCGGGAGCTGGACTTTGAGCTTTTAGGAGCCGTCCAGGACCACCTTCTGGGTGGTTCCAGCAGCTGCCCTTGGGCTCCCGGCCCAACACTCACCGAGGCACCAGCGGCTCCCTGGCCATCACCTCTCCCTTACGCACGCGCTCCACCACGTCCCCCGAAGGCTCCCTCTCAAAGTGCCGTTGGGTCGGTTCCAGCTCACGGCGACCCTGGGTGGGCTTTCTGAAGCTGTCCGTCTGTACCCGAGCAGTCAGCCTCACCTTTCCCTCGCAGAGTGGCTGGTGGGTATGAACCGCCCACCTCGAGGTCAGCAGCCCAGCGCTTGCCCAGCATCGCCTGTGTGTACAAGTCCTTTCCCATGGACCCCCGCCGAGTGTGCCGGCAGACAGAAGCTGTGCCCGTGTGTTCATGAAGGCCTCCCCGGAGCTCACCAGGAGCGAAGAGATGGCGGGGGCTGGGAGTGGGGGGTCCTCTGAATTCGGGTCCCTGTTTCCTCCCGTCTGTTCTAGAAACCAGTGGGTCCCCGTGTTTCCTGAGGAGCCGTGAGAGCAGGTGCCCAGGCAGAGCGCCAACCCAGGCTGGCCAGCTGAGCCCATCCCAGACCCAGGGGACCAGGTGTGCTGCTCCCAGGCACAGTGGCCACCGGGACAGACCGACCCCAGCTCGGCCTCTGCCCTCACGGCCCTGCTGGAGCTGAGGGACCCCCGTGCCAGACCTCCAGGCCTCCTCCCTTCACACCCTGGACTGAGCCCCACACCTCCTCGGCCTCCTCCTGGCTGGCAGGAAGTGCCCCTGGCCTCCTTGGTCTTGTACCAAATGAGCCACACTGGACTCAAGTGCCCGCCCATCTGGGTCCCCAGCAGCAGCGCTAGCCGGCTGGGTCACTGCAGCCCCTTGAAACCAACGGGCAGTTTCCCGGATCGTGTACCAGGACCCCTCCCCGGAGGCCCCACCGCTCTTGACCTTTAATAAGTCAGGGGTCAAGTGGTTCCCCTCGGCAGCTCCGGGAAGTTTGGGGAGGTGTCTATGAGAATGGGGTGTGTGTGTGCAGGTCAGGGGTCAACCCAGAGCCCACCCTCCATGCACTTGAACCTGAGTTCATCCCCCAAGGAGCTCCTACCTCTGGTCATGTGGTGACCTTCCCCTGTGGGGCCCATGCCCACCGTCCAGGTTTCTCACTAGAATTAAACGAGGTACCTGCCCTTGCCAAGCCTGTGGTGTGGACCCTCAGCCCCTAAGGCCCTGGGGGGCTTGCTGGCCACCAAGCTCAGGACAGGTGGCCCCTGGGCCTCAATGTGAGTACCCTGAGAACCAGTCTTGGTGCCCACGGAGGGGGCTGGACCAGGCCCCCAGGCCCCAGCTCACCTGCCTCCTGTTTTATGGGACTCTGGGCTTGGCTATGCCCCTGGGCAGCCAGCCCACTTGGGGACACGGGAGCTGGAGGCCAGGAGCCGCTGGGGAAGGGCGGGGAACTGGCGTTTGGGGGCCTGCCAAGGGGGATCTCCAAGATCAGGGGCTCAGGGACAGTGGCAGCAAAGGGGAGGAGGAGGCATGTGGACATTGGCTTGGGGACACCCTGACCGTCCAGGCTGAGCTGCCCCTTCAGCCTCCCTTTGAGCTAGGTGGAAGGTCATGGGGGTGGGGGGGCATCCACCGGGAAGGGAGTTGGAGGAGGAGCCGGAAATGGGGCTCACCCCAGCAGCTGCCACCTCCCCTAACCCGGAGAAATAAAAGACCCGTTTGTCCCTCCGCACAGCACTCACGCTGTGGAGGGGAGCCCCGGGCTCCCCAACACTCTATACTCCCCCCGCCCTCTCCCATCTGGATCTCTGTCTCCATGCGCAGCCCCACCCCACGCACCCCCCACGTCTTCATGTCTTTCACCCTCTCACCCTCCCCCAGCCGTCTCTCTCCCTCTCATCCCTGTCTGTTCTCCCACCCATCCTCCCCACTCTGTGTCCCCCACCTGCAGTGTCCCTCTCTCCCCATGTACGCTCTCTCCTCCTCCCCGTCCCTCCTCCTTCTCTCTCTGTCTCCTCCTCTCTCCCTCTCTGTCTCTCCATCTCTCTCCCTCTCTGTCTCTCCATCTCTCTCCCTCTCTGTCTCTCCATCTCTCTCCCTCTCTGTCTCTCCATCTCTCTCCCTCTCTGTC
>NW_022103922.1:2551902-2579866 GCF_000313985.2 Echinops telfairi
TCTCTCCATCTCTCTCTCCACCTCTGTCTCTCCTCCTCTCTCCCTCTCTGTCTCTCCATCTCTCTCTCCATCTCTGTCTCTCCATCTCTGTCTCTCCTCCTCTCTCCATCACTGTCTCTCCTCCTCTCTCCCTCTCTGTCTCTCCATCTCTCTCTCCATCTCTGTCTCTCCTCCTCTCTCCATCTCTCTCTCCTCCTCTCTCCATCTCTGTCTCTCCATCTCTCTCTCCATCTCTGTCTCTCCTCCTCTCTCCTTCTCTGTCTCTCCTCCTCTCTCCATCTCTGTCTCTCCTCATCTCTCCTTCTCTGTCTCTCCATCTCTGTCTCCATCTCTGTCTCTCCTCCTCTCTCCATCTCTGTCTCTCCTCCTCTCTCCATCTCTGTCTCTCCCTCTCTCTCTGCCTCTCCCTTCCCGTGTCTGTCTCCTTCTGTCTCTCACATCTGTCTCTGTCCCCACCCCCGGGCAGCCCTGGCTGGGAGGGGCGGAGCTGCCAGGCTCGGTCACCCGTTGGCGAGGCCCCTGCTCCTTCTTCACACCACGGCCCGTGGACGAGAGGCGGACTCACAGTAGCAATTCAGTCTGAAAAAGTGCCCTGTTTTTGGAGGCGCGCCGCCCCAGAAAGTGATGTTTGTGTTCATCCATCTTTCGGCGCCTGTGGGCCGCAGGGAGGGGCCTGACACCCGGGATTTCCTCCACTGATGAATGGCTCCCCAGGGGGCGGCCCTCCAGGTGGCAGGGAGCCCAGCACCCGGGGCTCCGTCCCTCCCTGCCCAGCCTGGGCACTGGGCACGCTGCCCTCCAGCTCAGGATGACCAGCCTGACGACCGCTGGGCTTTGGGGGGCATCGCCCCTCCATCGGGACAACCCAGACCAGCGAGGTTGCCCCCCACCACCCTCAGCAGGGAGACGGAGCTCAGGCCTTTGGCTGGTGGCCTCTGGGGGCCTGGCAGTGTCAGAATAGACAGGAGGGGAGGCACAGAAAGGGGCCCTAAGACCTACACAGGCCTCTCACTTGCCGAAGAGGGGCCCTGGAGGAGCCCCCGGCCTGGGCACTCTGAGAGGGGGTGTCCTGAGCACCACTTCCAAACCACTCTCCAGAGACCCTTCCCTCAAGCCAGGGTCCTTGCTGCAGGGGAGTGGACATTCAAAGATGTCTGTCCAAAGGCTCGGTCCCGTGCTTGCTGGACAGCTGATGCCCCATTTCCAGGAGCACACGCACGTGCACCACGCATACACACATGCACACACAGGCACACACTTACCCGGCTCTGCTGTTTCCAATACAAACCAAGTACTGGCCCTGTAAAGCAACAGCACGTTCGTTCCAGCCAGCCCTCCCAAGAAGGCGTCTGAGACACCATGGCGTCCACCGGCCAGGAACCAGCAGGGGTGCGGAGTCCAGTCTCCGTGGGCAGCCGGCCAAGCAGCCACCAAGCGCTGCAGGCCCGTGCCCTGCAGGCACTGCACGAGCCCCCCAGAAAGGAAGGTGCGCTCGATTCCTGCTTGAGATAATTAGTTTATTGTGCCAGCCTGGCCGATAAACACCAGTGGGATTAATTGGAGGGCGGAGAGATAAGTGGCTCGGTGAGCCTTGCCTTTCCTGTCTCTCGCTCTGTGATCATCGGACCAGTGTGCGGCTGCCTTGCTTGTTCTGTGCCTCAATTTACAGGCTACACTGCCTGTGGGACACCTAGCCTGTGGACTGTGTCGCTGTAAGTTGAGGTCCCTTTAAGACTTCTCTGGAGCTGGGACTGGCAGTTGGTGACCTGCCTTGCTGTTTGCTGCTGTGCTGACACAGCCTAGCTCTCTCTCTAAAGAAGACCTGGCAGCCCTGAAGACTTGAAGGACTGCTAGTGTCTCACAACTCTCTCACGGGAGTGAGTTGCACTGCGCCATTTGTACTGCTTTATAATTTAACTGTTCATTTCTTGTATCATCTATCTATCTGTCTGTATATAATTTAACAATTTAGTTCTTGTGTTATATATCTAACTATCTTTATAAATAAATGTATAAAATTAGCAGCAATCTGATTTTATCTCTCTAGAGAACCCTGTCTAACACACTGCTCAAACGTGGGAGTCAGATCGTAGACACTGCGTTTTCAGCGTCAAGCGTCAATCCACGTCCCCTGTGGCTGTGGTCGGGCACCTTCGAGTCGGCTCTGAAGGTGCCACCCCGTCCTTCACCGGCCTCACACTGTTCTTAGGCCTGAGCTGTGGCCGCAGCCACGGTGTCCACCCAAGTCACAGAGGGCCTCCCTCGTCTTCCCGGCCCCTCGTCTTCCTGCCCTGAGCAGGACATCCTTCTCCAGGGCTGGTCTCTCCTGGAGACACGTCCAAAGACGGTGGGACCAGGTCTGGCCATCATTGCCTCTGATCAGCACACTGGCTGGGCATCCTCCACGAGGCGTCTGTCTGTCCTTCCGGCCGGCCATGGTGCTCTCGCTCACCTTCTCCAGCGCCAGCGTTCGCCGGCCTTCCCACAGGATGTCCCGCTTTCACGGGTGCGCAGCAGGTGGAAATGCGACGGCTCGGTGAGTCGCAACCCAACCCTGGAAGCAGCACCCTCGCCTTCCAACAACCAGCAGATGCACCCGACCGACGCGATGAGTCATTTGTTCTCCTGGGCGCTGACTGTGGATCCCACAAGACAAGCTCTCCGGCACGTCCACCTTCCCGCCCGCCACCCATCGTGAGGTCACCTGCTGGCCCAGCTGTGAGGATCTGGGTTTCTCTACATCAACTGAGTCGCATCCACACCGAAGGCCGCGATCCTTGACCAGCCAGGGCTTCAAGGCGTCCTCCCTTTCAGCAAGCAAGGTTGCTTTACCTGCACATCACAGGTTGTTCCTGAACCTCCTCCAATCCTAAAGACTCCAGCTTGTACGCATGGTGAGAGCGGCTACAAGCCTGACGCACACCTGTCCTGGTTTTAAGCCCTGCGGCATTCCTGGTTCTGTTCACACAGCTGCCTCTTGATCCGTGTACAGGTTCCCGGTGAGGACGATGCGTTCTGGAAAATCCCCATTCTTCTCATGGCTGGCCGTCGTTTGTTGTGATCCGCACAGTGGGATGCCTTGGCATGGCCAATCACACACATCTCTCTGCCTTTCCCGCCTGTGAGCCGAGATCCATCGTCAGCACGGAGGCCCCTTGTTCCACGCCCTTCTCTGAATCCCGGTCAATGCGCCGCTGCAACTGTTCCCGGATGACCTTCAGCAACGTCTTCCCGCGTGCGACATCAATGACGTCGTTCTATCATTGGCACATTCCGCCGGGTCAGAACAAGTGAGAATCTGTTCCACAGCAGGCCACACCGCTGTCCTCCTGGCACAGACTGGCAAGTGCTGCTGCTGCGCTCCACCCACCAGTCCTGCAGCCTGATCCTTGGCTAACGCTTCAGGGCACCTTGAGCTCCTTCCTGCAGCACTTCTGGCTCTTGCTCATGGCTACCCCCGAGGTGGCGGGATGCTGACTAGTTCTTTGGGGTACAGCGATGCCGTGTATTTTTTCCAACTTCTTTTCGTGCTCCTGCATCTCTCAATGTTTTGCCCATAGAAGCTTTCAATATTGCAACCCGGAGCTTGAATTCTTTCTTGAGGTCTTTCCATTTGAGACCCGCTGAGCGTGTGTGTCCTTTCTGGTTTCCGATCTCTGGGCCCTGCGCATTCCATTTTACTCTCTCACCTCATCTTCCTGATCTGAAACATTCCGTGCAGCTCTCTGGCCTCACCCTTTCTTCGTGCCTTGGCTGCACCGCGGTGAAGCACGGGCTTCAGAGCCTCTTCTGCCGTCCACACTGATCTGTCCTTCCTGTCTTTCGATGACCTCTGCTTTCTGTATGAAGGATGGCTCGACGGCCTCCCACAGCCCATCGGTCTTCCGCCGTGAGTGTTCAGTGCAGCAAATCCGTTCTGGGGTGTTCTTGTCTTTGGGGTTGGATAGACTCAAGGTCATATTGCGGCTCTCGTGGACTTGTTCTCACTTCCTTCAACTTCAACCTGAACTCGCCTGTGAGGAACTGACTGTCTGGTTCAGTCAGCCCCTGGCCTGGTTCTAGCTGCGAACATTGAGCTTCTCCATTGTGTCTTCTCTCGGACATGGTGCGTTTGGTGTCTGTGTGCCGTCTGAGGACGTCCACCTGCAGAGCTGCCTCTTGTGTTGTGGAGAAGAGGTGTCTGCTGCGGACAAGTCAGTCGTTGGTCTTCAAAATTCTATCGTTTGGTCTCCAGCTTCGTTTCTATCACCAAGTCCCTATTTTCCAACCACTGTTCCTCCCTCTGTTTCCAACTCGTGCATCCCAATCCCCACAATTGTCAATGCAGCGACTGCATATTAGATCCTGTTCAGTCCAAAGACATGGGTAGAATTCTTCAGTCTCTTCATCCTAGCTCTAGCGGATGGTGCACACATCTGAGTAACAGTTGTATTGATTGGATTTCCTTGAAGGCAGATAGATGCAATCAGTGATGGGATTCAAATGATTTACCATCCAGCTCACTGCCCTAATGACTGGTTTAAGTGACACACACACACACACACACACTGAGAGGCATTTATTACTTCATCTAGTTAGTACTTGACTAAGGACAATAAGGAGGTACACAAAACTAGACTGTGACAAGAGCGAATTCTAACATATTCATGGAACAATGTTCAAGCATACCCAACCAAAACCAAGAAAACCATTACGTAAGACGTTTCCGTATGGGGTCTTGCGTCACCAGCCGTCTCACCGGAAGGTGCACCCCTTCCTTAGAGGGCGGCCAGGCAGGCCAGCAGTCACCAGAAGCACAGGGAGGTCCAGCGGACGTCACGAGCATGGCTCCCGCTGAGTGTGTAAGCCTGTGGACGGACGAGCATGGCTCCCGCTGCGTGTGTAAGCCTGTGGACGGACGAGCATGGCTCCCACTGCGTGTGTAAGCCTGTGGACGGACGAGCAAGCTGCGGGCACTGAGAGCGCCCTGTGGTGCAGATGAACGTTCAGAAAGGGTCAGGAAAGGACATCTGTGATTTCCATGTGGGGCGGCTGCCGAACCGGTGCCAACCGGGTGGATCCCACCACTGGACATCAACAACCGTCTCGCAGATCGCACGGCGCTTCAAGATCGACCTTGAAATGTCCTTTTTGACGATGGCGGCATGGCCATTCCCGTGATGGCGTCATCCCCCGCACGGTCAATCAGATATGGTTTCCTGACTCGAAATGGGCCACACCCGTCCGCCTCTGCTCACTGACCCCTGGAATGCTGCGCTCCCTGCGTCCGGCTTCCTCTCAGCGGCCTCCAGCCTCCCTGCCGCTGTCAGACCCCTCACTCCAGGCTCCAGTCGTTGCCAGCGGCTGTTCCTTCTTCCTTCCAACAGCGCCTCCTGGGCGACAGTCAGCGCCTCCCGACCTCCCGCTAGGTCTCTCGTGAGAAATGCCTGGTCCTTGGCGTCACCGAGAGAGAACTCACGCCAAAGCCTGGTTTGAGATCCAAATGGGTTTTCATCAAGGTCATTACAGTCACTGAACACGGGGCCAGAGAGCCGGAGGAGCAGCTGGGAGGAGAGACTGCGGCTCAGCAGAGAAGCATCAGGTTTTAAAAGGAGGCCCGTCTCCTGCTTCTGGTCTTTCGGGGGCCCTCCCTGGGAGGCACGGTCGAGCCGGCTGGCTGACCCCATTGGCTGAATTAATCCCACCTGGCCTAGATTCGGGCCCACTCTCAGGTGTTCTGGCTTCCTGGCTCAAGGGCCTGAGTGTACGCATGCCCGCTAGCCTTGATCGGCTTTCAACTTCCTGTAAGGGGGAGTGGGGCGGGCAGGCCTTGGCAGGTGGAGGGACAACCCCTGGTTTCTGCCTTTAGCTACCTGACGCTCTGACCCTGTTCTGCCTCTATCCACTGGGCTTTCAGTAACTGGTGGTGTGGTGCTGCCACGGGGTGTCTGGTGGCTCATGGCTCTGAAGTGGACAGCCGGTGCCTCCTGCCTGTTCATTCTGGAGCTGGAAGCCCTGCCGAACAAAAGCTGCTCGCCGTGGGCGACCCCGCTGGTGTTTGACGGAGCTCCCAGCATCCCAGCCACACACAAGCCACACAAGATGACAAGTGGGGCCTGCCATCAGTGGCTTCACACACCCAGTGACCCCATAGGATACACATGGCACAGCTCCCCGGGTTTCTGAAGCTGTAAAGTTGTCGATGGGGCCAACAGTCTCGTCTTTCTCCTACAAACCGGCTGGTGGCTTTGAACCACCAACTTGCAAGTAGCAGGCCCATGCGAACCCACTGCACTAGCAGGGCTCTTTGTAGAACACCGCGTGGCCGTCTGGAGGGTCACTGTGGTGTGAGCTCCTGCAGGTACACAGAAACGGCAAGGAAACAGGCAGAGACCACGCAAAGGCCACCTTGAACACAAACTGCATCGTCATGCCAGTGAATGGATTCTGACCCGTCGTGACCCCACGGACCCTCCCCGCAGGTTCCCCTGTTTTTGCTGGCCCCTCCTTGGCTCAGAGTGTCTCGTGAGTGGGGACTGATCCGATGGCAGGGAGGTGGGCTTTGTTTTACTTCACCAAGATCCTCCTGGTGACGTGTCCCACGCTGGCCACACGGACTTCTCGCGGTGCTGCCTGCTGGTCCAGTGGTGAGCATGGCCGCTGTCTGATTCTGGTCCTCTTTGCAAACTTCCTAAGGACACACCCGCGGGTCCCCCTGCCCAAAGCACCATGGTTGACATTAACCAGATATGGGGAGAGGCGGCTGCCCTCCCTACACATTGTTCCAGAAGGTAGGATGGGAGCCCCCTCAGAGTCTCCTCGCACTCTGTGAGGGTCCCCGCAGCCCCGGGGAACTTGCTCAGAGACAAGCCTGTTCCAGGCCTGCCCACCGCCTGCAGTTCACTCCCAGGGGTCGTTTGTGCACATGTACGTGTGTGGTTGTGTGTCTGTGGTCATATGTGGTCATGTGTGTGGTTGGGTGGTAATGGCCCTGTGTCCTGGCAGCTACAGCAGACCCACAGGATTCCAGCTCAGTGTGTGTGTGTGTGTGTGTGTGTTGACCATGTATACACGGTTGTGTGCGCAGGGTTGTGTACGTAGCCATGCACACAGTCTGCGTGTGTGTGCATGTGTGTGCGGTCGTGTGTCCCAGCAGTGGGTGACGGTGGCTGCGCTGGGCAGCGGGGGCAGCACGGATTCTGAGGGTTGCACGCACCCTGAGCCGTGCCTGTGGCACAGCTGGCCTTTGCCTGCCTCGGTCTGTGACCCCGAGGCGACCCTGCCGTGCGCTGGGGTGCGGCCACACTGGGCCCGGGTAGTGTCCAGTCCCCCCTGGAGGGTGGCGTGTGCGGCCTGTGTCCTCTCCGTGCAGGCAGCAGGCCAGAGCAGAGCCTGCAGGGAGCCGGGACGTGACCAGACCCAGGCTCCGTGTGGCCGGAAGTGGCCTCAGACCCCATGGGGCCTCGGGGCCACCTCCCCTGAGAGCCAAGAAGGCGCCGGGACACAGGGCCCCCTGGCACCAGCGGGCCTCCTCAGTCCTGCCCACCGCCTGCCCGGCAGCCCCTCTCTCCAGAGGCCTCCCTGGGGTCTAGCCCGTGGCTCCCAGTGTCCTCAGGGAAGGCTGCCTCGTCCTGCCAGGGGACCGGCCAGGCCCCAGACAATGGGGTGGGGCGGGTGCCACACACACAACCAGTGTGAGCCGATCGGCAGAGGTCCACCCAAGCCGCCCCTCCCACCACTGATGCCCCAATAACTGCCTCTCTCTGGAAGCGGGACCCTCTGTGCGGGCACCCCTGCCCCTGCTCATGCCCGGGGCAGCAGGAGGAAGTGCTGTAGGGGGGCCTCGGCCAGGCCAATGCCCACCCCTTGCCACCCTGCTGCCTGGCCAGATGGCCGTGGGACCTGCAGCCTTCCCACCAGAGCCCCTAGTAAAGGAGCTGTGGCAGGGGCTTCCTCTGGTGCCCGGGGCCCACGGGGCATTTTCAGGGAGGGTCAAGGGCCACAGGTTTGAACCTGCAGCCTCAGGAGTGGGGGTGGGGGGACAGAGTGAAGAGGGGTGGCTGGGTCCGCACGGTGGTTTGCAGTCCAGCCAGGCAGCTGTCTGATGGGGAGGGGCTGATCCCAGGGCCCACCCCTCCCCTTCCCTGCTCCCACCTCCTGTTCTCTTTGGAATGAGACCCCAGCCCTCCCTCGCAGGCTGGCCTCTGGGCCACTTCCTGGAGACCTGCTGACCCCGTGGGGACCCTGTCCGGTCCTAGGGCTTCCCCACTGTCTCCTGAGCAAGCTCAGGCTGAGTCCCTAGGCCTCACCTTCACCACCATTTCGTGGGGACACCTGGGTGACCTGAACCCTCACCACGGCCACTGCCCCAGGGATGGGCTACCCTGACCCCTTAGCCCAGGCCTCTGAGCTCTGACAGCCAGCCTCAGCTCCCTGTCAAACATCGGGGGGCTGCCGGCCCTCAAAGCTGCTCCTACAGACTGGGATCCTCTCTGATCCTCAGCACCTTCCTCTCTCACCACACAGGCACCTGGCCAGCGTGTGGCTCAGGGACCAGGCAGGACCCTGGGCGCTGTCATCACTGTTTGTCCAGCATGGGCTATCCTGGGCCTTCGAGGCTGCTGGGAACCCTTGCACTTCCTCCAGAAGAGGGTCTCCATGCACCACCCCAACCCCAACCCCAACCCCCACCAGGTGGCCAGCACCTGCTTGGCGGCCGGGGTGAACACGGGCAGTTCTGGGCAGCAGAGAGGGAGAGGGCAGCCCGGGACAGGCACCGGCCAGGGCTCGGGAAGGACTCAACAAACCCGGGGGCACGAGGCCCCCACTTTGGGCAGAGTCAGGCTGGGCAAGGCTTGGAGGGCCATTGGGCCTCAGGGCCCTATCCCGGACATCAGCAGGAACCACACATAAGTGTGAGGCTCCTCGGCCAGTCCCATGCTCCCTGCCAGCAGGTACCCTCTCCCCACCCACGCTCAGGCTGTGCCCCCGCCCAGACACACGCTACACCAAGGGAGCCTGGCACTCAGCCCCCGACCTCCTGCGGCACCGGGGCCCAGAGTGGCCCTCCCGCTGTGTCCTCCAGGAGGCTCAGCCGGTGCCCGGGTGCGTGGCTCGGCCATGGGCCCCCGTGTCTGTTCTGCAGGATGAGAGCACTCCAGCTGCTGTGTGCTGGTGGGGAGGGGCTCCCCGGGCCCTGGGCTCAGTCACAGAGGCCTGTGTGTGGTACAGACCCCACCAGGCTGGGTCACAAGGGCCCCTCCCCTGCTTCTTGCTTCCTGTCCCAGGCCGAGTGCACAAGCACCTGAGAGAGGTAAGGCAAGGGCCCTCCCCCAGTCACCTTGGGCGGGGGCACACCGGGCAGTGGAGAAGGTTCTGGAACCTTAGTGCCACCTGATCCCAAGGGCCATCCCTCCCTCTGTCACTCAGCTGCTGGCCAGGAGCTGGCCCTGGGCGTTTATGTATCAGAGGAAGGGCAGTCCCCAGAGCCCCCCCGCAGTGTCCGGCCTGTAGGGGACACTGGCCACGGGCAGATCTGTGCGTTGGGGATGCTGGTCAGGCCAGGGCTCCAGCCAAACTCCAACCCTGGGAACACCCAGCCCCTTCTCCCTCCCTCATGGTCAGGGTCACCGGTCAGGTTATTAATAGCGGCCCTTGAGTCAAGGCCTCTCTCCCCACCCACACCCTGCAGAAGCCAAGCCAGGGGTACCCCTGGGGCCTGGACACTGGTCTCCCAAAGGCCTCATCCAGCCACCACCCCCAGAACCAATGTCCCTCACACAGCCACAGAGCAGGGGCCAAGGTTCAAGCAGGGGCCTGGCCCGGAGAGCCGTGGGCAGGAGGGGCTGGGCTCCAGGGGTGTCCACTCTGGGTATGGCCTGTGTCCACCCTGTATATTACAGACATCAGGGCGCCTGCATTCTGGGGTGCCCCTTGGATTCTTCCCGTGCCTGAACCCAGCGACCCCTGTGCTCTGGGGGCATCCCCTGCAGCATCAGCCCCTCTGGGCCAGTGTCCCCCACAGCTGAGCCCTGTGCCCACCTGCCTGCACTCTGGGGGTGCCCCTCATCCCCCGCCATGCCCCCACCCCGGTAAGTTACAGACCCGCAGCAAGTCTGCACTTTGGGTGTGTCCCTGACCCTGGTTCCGGCCCCCCCACCCCCACCCTGAGGTGGAGCCCAGAGCCAGAGCCCAGCAGTCCCCTGAGGGAAAGGAAACAGGCCCAGAGCTGGTGAGCGACTCTCCCAGGGCCACAGAGCTACAAGTGAGCTGAGGGCACCCTGTCCTCAGCGGGAAGCAGGGACGTGGAGATCTGGCCTGGGGATCCTGGGAAGGGGCCCAGGGGCTCCCCATGGTCCCCACTGGAGATGCCAGCCTACCCCCTGGTGGAGAGCCCTGGAGTTGCCCAGCAAGGCACCCTCAGGAAGAGGTTCCCCAACCCCTCACCCCAGGAAGACAAGGGGCTGGGCAGACGCCCACTTAGGTCCAGCCTGCTGACTATGAAGTGCCCTCTCCACAGAGAGCCGGGCAGGGCAGGGACCCACTACCCAAGGCTGCCGGCCAGCCACCCCAGAGCCAACAAGGGGACTGTGGGCAGGAGCGCTGTGTGACTGGGGCCACTCGATTCCAAAAGCTTGAAGCAGACCCTCTGGCGCCCGCAGCATCCCACGGCCTGTGACAGCCCCAGGACCCCAGTAGGTCAGGGTGCGCACCCCAAGGAGCAGTCCCTGTGCTGTGGGCGGCTGTGCCGCTGCCTTTCCCCACCGCCTGAACCGGGGAGGCCTGTGGGTGGCTGCCAGCAGACTGAGGGCTGGGAACCACTGTGTCTCTCGCTGGAAGCCCTCGTGGCCCAGCGGCCATGGTCGGGCTGTGACGCAGGAGGTCAGCAGCTGGGAACCACCAGCCCCGAGGGAGAGACGGGCTCTCTGCTCCGGACAATTGCTACAGGCTCAGAAACCCACGGGGCAGTTCTCCTCTGTCCTGGGGGTCGGGGAGTGGGCAGGGAGTCTGGAGGGTGGTTTTGTTTCCAGGGTGTTTGCCTCAAGATCCCACTCTGAGCCCACCACTGAGCCCCTGCTTCTGCAGGGCATCCGCTCCGAGGGCCAGAGTCAGCTCGTCCACCAGCGTCTGCTTCAGCCTCGTCCTTTCCATGGGGAGCCCAGCAGGTCTGGTCCAACTGTCCCTGGGGGGCGGGAGTCCCACAGACTCCCCGGCCCCTCCACCTCAGGCCTCAGTCAGCAGCTACAAAACAGGGCTGCGAATGGCAGTTTCCCTGGGGCTGGGGCTTCACGGGGCGGGGGGGACACAGAGGGCAGGGATCCCCGAGACCCAGTCCGGGCAGTGCTGACAGACCGCTCAGTGCATGCACTGCTCCAGCCACAGGGGCAGGCACCGGCAGGAACCCAATGTCAAGAGGCCACCCTGAAGACGCCAACCACAACTGGAACTCAGGAAAGAACCCAGTGCCCAGGGCTGGTTCCCCAGACTGGCTGCGAAGGCTCGGGCAGGGGACAGGGGCACCAATGCCGGCCAGCAGGCAGTGCTTGGGCCAGGGTGACACCTCAGGCCAGCCTGGCTCACCCACAAAGGCAGGGCAGGGACACACCCACGTCCCTCTTCCCACCCGGCTCCCAGGACTGCTGGTTTCTCAACCACAGACACTCTGGACCTGGAGCCGTCTGTCCTTCCACCTGGACTTCATTTCCTATCCAGAAACTCTCCCTGGCCACTCCTCCCGCCGGCTGCCCGTCACTGGTCCTGCCCCTGCCCCGTTCTCCCAGGCGAGGAGATAAAGAGAGGTGCCCATCTCCCTGAGATGGCCTGACATAGTGCCACCAGCCGCGGGCTCCCAGCCACGAGGGAGGGTGCACAGGACAGGGCGGGGCTCCTGCTGCTGCTGTACTGGCTCACTGGCACCTACCACTTGACCAGCAAACTGTCTCGTTTTCCTATTGATCACACACAACTCAGAACCTCACAAAGAAGTACAATAAAATCGTTCACAAACTGCCACCCAGAAAGGACCACTGGGCATAGGTGGTGTCCCCTTCATGCCTGTACACGTGTCTGAAAACAGGTCTGCATGCCTCACACGCATGCCCCTCGGTGTCATTCAGAACGGCCTACAAAGATACCCGTGTACATAAGTGTGCACAGGAAGCATTCCTCAAGCCTGCATGAACACTGGTGTTTATTAGTCTCCTTTCTGTTGATCTAGGGGCACACGCGTGTGCATTGTGTGTGTCACCTCTAGAGACAAGCGTAACACACCAGTCACACGTGTGCTATGTTGCTACCTTCCTGTAGGTACATGTGCACATGTTATCTGTACAGATGAGCATACACACATGCTCATAGCTCACAACCTGTTGTACTGTCCCTTCCTGTCTGTACACGTGTGCACATCTCTATCTGTAAGCACGCACACACATGCACACAGCTCACACTCATCATTGTCATTTTGTCTCCTTCCTGTCTGTACACACGTGTGCACATGGATCTGTAGGCACGCACACATGTGCACACAGCTCTCACGTTGTCGCTGTCTCCTTCCTGCACACGCATGCACACATGGATCTGTCGGTTTGTCCCTATCCTGTTTGCAGGTGCGTGCACACCTGTATCTGTAGGTATGGGTACACATGCACCCAGCTCACACGCTCCATCTGTACCCATGTGCGTGCACACTTGTACATCTACAGGTATCAGGTATGCACACATGCACGCGGCTCACACTCACGCCTGCTACGCTCGTTTCTGTACGATCAGGTAGCCCCCACGCGGGGCTGCCGCCCAACTCGCCCCGTGGCTTATTTTGGGGGGGCCGTGGGGTCCTACAGATGCGTCCGCAAATCTCTCAACGCGCAAGGCGCGGGGAGCGTATGTCAAGAGCGGGGTCCTCCGGCGTCACTTCCCCGACGCGGGCGGCCAAACGCGCAGCCTCCAAATCGGAACGTCCACGTGGAGGGGCGGGAGGGAGGAGCGGAAACCGAGGCCCACGCCTGCCATGGTCCGGCCTCGAACGCTCGGCCGAGCCACTTCGGAGCATGCGCAGAGCTACCTGAAGGCATGCGCAGATTAGTCCGGGAGAGTCGCGACCGCAGACACGGCACTGAGCATGCGCGGAGCGGGCCACAGCGAGCGCGAAACGTGCGCGGGAGGCGCCCCCTGGCGTCCGCCTGCGCCCCGCGCGGCTCAGACCCCCGCCCCACAGTTCCCAGCGCGAGGCCGCGTCCGGAAGTCCGCGCGCTCTCCGGATGGGCGCTTTCTGACGCGTCACACACCACTTCCATTTCCGCAGGCCGTTCGCGCCTCTGCTCGACTGTCCCGGAGGTGTGTCCCTGTAGGATGTGCGCGCCGGCTCTGTTTTATTTCCGGGGGAAACCTGCGTTTCCTAATGACACTCATAACTTCCGGTGCTCCCTTCGTCCTCTGATTGGCTGACATTATGAATAAATTAAGGAGAATAACTAATCAAGAAGAAACTATGCCTACACATTTTTATTTATCGAAACGAGGGAGGCTGGGGGGAGTCTTGTTCGTTCCCCAATAAAAACCCGTATGTTCATGAGTATCTGAGCGGCTGTGCCAAGTCACCATCGGTGTAAGGTGGCTTGAGCGTTGGTCCTTAAATAGCCGTCTGACGGACGGCGTTCTGTGTTGTATGAAAGGAGAGAAGGTTAGCACTCCCCTTGACAAGGATGGAAGAGGCCCTCGGGCCTTACAACACGCATATGGTTAAGGCATTGCCACCTACTTTGTGGCATCTAACCACGGTTTTTTTCTTATCTGAAACGCGGTGAAGGGAGAAACAATTCTTATTTGTCAGGGGTCCTCGAGGGTGGCAGAGCGGGGATGGGAGGGAGGGAAATGGAGGAGCTGATACACAGGGGTCCAGCAAAAAGACAATGTTTTGAGAACATGCAACAAATGCACAAATGTGCTTGACACGATGGATGGATGGGTGGATTGTGGTTGAGAGTTGTAGGAGTCCCCAATGCAATTTTAAAAAATGAAAATTATGGCGACATACGGACAAATGTGTTTGGCACAATTGGTGTATGGATTGTTATAAGAGCTATAAGGGCCCCCGATAGGATTTTTTAAAAAGCTACATTCTGGGAAATCTGAGTCAGAATCGATAGCAGTGAGTTTGGTTCGAGTGAGGGTCCTGATGGCTTCCCTAAAGCCAAGCGCCAGAGCACAGGAAGGCAGTGGTGTGCCACCCCCCTCCCGCCCCAGGTCTTCGCTCTGCCCCTCCCACAGGACAACACCCCCACAGAAGCCCCAAGGCGATGTCACCCCCAGGGATGAGCTGGAATCTGATGAGCCCGACTGGAAGAAGGGAGCAGCGCCATCCACTTCACCGGGGTCAGAACACCAGCACACTCGCTCACTGCCCGCCACCAAGCCCATCGGACTGGGCAGGAGAGAGACCTGCCATGTGGGGGCAGCAGGTGGTTTCAAACCTTGTACTTAGCAGCCCAACACATAACCACACCAGCAGGGCCACGCACACATACATTGTTAGGAGACACTAACAAGGCTGCTGGGGCTGAGCCCAGCGGGTCAGCAGAGGGACAGCAGGCTGTAGGCCACAGAACACAGCCCTGGCTGTGGGTGCCAGTGAAGGTGGGCCCCCAGGTCGCTGGCACCATCTCTGGAGACAGACACTGCCTCTGTGCACACACACAGGATCTTCACATGCCGATCTTAGAAAGTGGCCCTTTATAAGGAAAGGGTACTTACAGACCGAGAACTTGCCACCTGAGCCTCCAGAGGAGGGGGAGTTCATGGGGCCACAGCAGAGAGCAGAAGGGGGTCCAGGTCAACCCACCCCCATGCAGACTGTCACCAGCCCTGCTACACAAACACCACAGGATAAAGTTACAAGACATGAAAACCTTTTATTTTCCAAAAGGGAATGCATCTGTACATAACCTACAACTGAGAGTCCCGAGTCCCAACGTAGAAAAATAAACTATGTCCTCCCAGAGGCACCACCAGGGCAAGGGGAGGCTCCTGGCAGGGGGGAGGCACAGGGGAGGGTTTCCCAGACCCTGAGGCTGAGGGAGGTGGCTGGGTGCCAGTTCCCAAAGACACCCAACCTACATGTGTACCTACAGGGCGCAGGGGAGGAAAGCTAATTTCCAGCCGCCTTCCAGAACGGGGATGTCGCCCCACTCCACAGCCACCCACAGGCTTTCCACAGCCCTGTCCTCAGCCACTCCACTCTGCACAGCACCTCTGACTGCAGAGCCTTGGTTGAGGTGTTGGGGAGAGGTGTATTGACCCCAAACCCACCTAACTTCACTAAGACTCCTTGGCAATCAAGCTCGCCTCTGCAGCTCACCCAGTGGGTGCCCCCCCCCAAGCTCCAACCCTGCAGCCCCAATGGGAGGCCATGGCCGTGCACCCCCAGAGCCCTGCAGAAGTTACACGAGCTGGCCCAGCAGCACATGCCCCACGGGCACCGGGACGCAAAGCTGGGGGCACTGTCCCGGGGTGTGGGCCACTGGGGGAAACCCCTTTCCACTTCTTGTCAATTAGACTTTCTAGCAGAGCCTGCTGGAGGGGTGCCGATACCACGCTGAGCGTGAGCGGCAGCCTCAAAACTACGTCTTTGATGCGAGTGGAACTTGACAGGGTCCCGTGTTTCCCAGAGGCCAGAACGCACTGGGCACTGCTATACGCAGGGCTCGGCACACAGTGGACAACTCCCAGGGGCCAGGGGGGGGCGGGGGCACGGGAGAGGGGCAGTCACAGTGTGCGCTGGGTGGGAAGGTATCAAAAAAGGTACAGGATGCTCGACTGGAAAAAGAACTCATGAGAAACGGAACGTCACCCTTTTGTAAATAGAAACTGAAGAACTGTTGACTCTGCTGAAAGTGTGGCTGGGAGAACCTCCCCAACGCTGAAAGAACTGGCAACAAGGGTCCCAGCAACTTGGCGAACTTTCCAGAAGGGCCTGCTTCCCCTCCGAAAGAAAGCTCGGGCCGGGAGCTGCGTCTCCAAACCCCAGTTTCTTGTCAATTGGGGCCACTTCCTGCTGCTCTCTCCTGCACCCCAGGCCTAGCAGTCACTCTTCCACAGTTTGATGGTCTTGTCATTCTCCAGCGCGGCCGAGGCGATGATGTTCTCTGTCGGGTGACATGCCGTGGAGATCACCACATCTGGGGACAAGAGGCGGGTCAGGGCCTCCACCACACTCGGGTCCTGTGCCCAGAAGCACGGCGGGCAGCGCGGCATCTTGCTCGAGCCTGTGGAGCACTCACGTGCCCCTCGGCACGCCACTCACGCAGAGCTCCGAGTCCACGCAAGTGAGCCCGAGCTCACCGTCTTATGGCTGGAACGGTGCCCGGCCCCAAGGACAGACTGTGTGCCCACTTGGCTAAGCCAAGACCTCGGCACACTGTCCTCGACCCTGTCCCGTGATGCGAAGTGATGGCCCTCAAGTCGGAAAGCCTCGCCCCTGGGGTCTGACGTAGGTCCAGGGACACTCCGGCATCTCCTCACTTACTGGGCATGCGTTGGTGGATCAGCCCTACTTTGACAAAAGGAGCTCGGCCCAAAGAAGAGTCCAGGGCAGTGCGTGCCCTGGGCCGGCCCTGTGACACCAAGACTCGTGGGAACAAGGACCTCCCCCAGAGCCAACGTGAGAGACACGACCCGTGGCATTTGTCTCACAGCAGCGCGGGGTGACCTGCTGCAGCTCGGACACGGGCCTTGGGAGGAAGCTCCAGGTCTGAGAGCACCTCCTGCTCCTGCCCGCCCACCCCCCACCCCAGGAGACCTAGGTGCCTCGTCCAGCATGGAGCCTAGAGCGAGAGCCACTGGGTGGGACCTGGGGGCAGAGGAGACTGGCCTCAGCTACATCACACGGGATGGGCAGCAGGGGCGAGTGTGGGAGACAGTCTTGGGGCCCACACACCACTTGTCCAGGGAGGGGTGAGGCTTCTTGTGGGGCTCTCCCAACCTAGTTCTCCATGGGGGCAGTCAACGTGGGGACAATGGCGCAGGACACAGAAGCCACTCCAGCGAGTAACAGGCTAGGTGGCAGAATGCCACAGTGGGAGCCGTAGTAGATGCCCCCCACCACCGGCAGGGCCTGAAACCCCCGTTCACCTGTGTGCCCCTGGAGCTTCTGGACCACCTCCTTGGTCTGCAGGTTCCACACATACACCAGGTTGTCTTCAGAGCCAGACACGATCCACTGCGCAGAGAGAGGCGGGCTTGGTCTGAGGGGCAGGGGCTTTCACAGCATGCAAGCCCCTTCCAGCCCCTGCTCTGTGGGACCCCCACCCCCACTCCCAGGCTGCGTATCTTACAGGGAGGGCAGGGCCTGGGACAGCTTTCCCAAAGGACAAGTTCCTACATCTCTGAACCATGGGCATCAGCCGGGTGACTTCTTCCTACCCACCCCGCCCTCTATCCTGGGGCCACAGGAGGTGGGGAGGGGAGAGGCACAGCTGCCCTGGGGCAGCGGCTCAGGAAGAACACAACAGGACGACCAGGCCAGATCCAACGGCAGGCCCCACACTCCGGAGCCCAATCAGCAGCAGAGCCGGGGCGGGACTTCACAGCACTCAGGGGAGGGGCATCTCAGCCCAGCAGCCACCAAGGGGCGGGGTCAAAGTGCCGTGTGACCCATTTTGCTTCGAAGCCCAAAACGTTTACTTTGTGGACAGAGAAAGGCATCCCTAGGGCTGTGTGTGTGTCTGCGTGCGTGCGTGCGTGAAAGAGAGACACGCACACTGCACACTAGGGTGGGACAGGACGGGGACGACTCACCTTCCCACCGGTCACTGAGAAGTTGGCAAATATGCAGTACTTTTCATTCTTGTGGCCGGTGTACGTCTTCAGACACTGCAAAGCACAGCAGGAGGGAGAGCGGGCGGGCATGATCAGGAGCATGGGACCTTGCCCGCCTGGAACCCCACCACACACACGCTGGGCACTCTTAAAGTACCCTAAGTGCCCACAGGTACACACAGGCCAATGCTTTCTCCCCTGACCAGCCAAGCGGTGAAGGACCGTGTACCAGGTACCAGTCCAGCTCCGCGAGGCTGAGCTCACCCGCCCCGCCCCCCCCAGCCCCAATCAGCGAGGGCGCTGCTCCTGCCTGGCACTCACCTTCCCCTTACTGTAGTCCCAGAGCTTCAGCGTGCTGGCGGCAGAGAGAGAAGGGGCGTCTGAGTCTCAGTGACCTGCAAGTCCCCAGGCCTGTCCCCGTGCGCTGCAGGCGCGGCGTGGTTCAAACCCACCAGCCGCTGGAACGCCAGTTAGTTCCAGGAAGGGCTGCAGCCCCATCTCGGGGCAGTTCCCCTGGGGCCGTAAGGTCACAGGCATCAGAGCAGGCTGCAAAGCCGTGGGGGTGCTCTGCCACGCCCCTGCACTAAGCTCTCCCCCCGCCAGCACAGCCCCCCACACTTGAATCCCTCATACAGCGGGTGCAGGGGTGCCACGGTCACACACCCAGCAACCCCGAGGGCACAATGTAGGCAACGGGCATGGCACACTAAGGTGACCAGCTCAGCAGCCCGCGGGTGGGAGTCACCACACCCACAGCGCCACCAGGGTTCCTGCCGTGGGGAAGGAAGGGGGGCGGTGGAGAGAGGAGTATGTGGGAGTGTCATGGAGCTCAGGGGCACCCTGCCCAGCCTGGAAAGGTGGCCCTCACCAGCTGCTGCAGCCCCTCAGGGAGGAGGTAGGTGTCTATGGGGTCACTCACTTGTCCAGCGTGGCCGCCAGGATGTACTTGCCGTTTGGAGAGAACTTGACGAAGGACACCGGGGGGTTGTCGTCATCTGAGAGACAGAGCAGGGCTGAGCCCCTGCCGAGCTGCCTGTGCCCGAGGGCCTTCACCACACCGTGGTGAGTTTGCCCACCACTGCCCTGTGGAGCCCAGGGAACTGGTGCCCGGCCTCATTTACGACACGTGGCTCCCAAGACGTGGGGAGGAGGCAGCCCCTCCGTGCCCACCGGGCACAAGTCTCTTAGAAGCAACCCGGCCTGCCCACAGCACTGGCCACACTGCCGTCCAAGGATCCCAGATGCAGATGAAACCACCGTAGCCGTGAGGTGAGTCAGCACCCTTACCCAGGGGGAGGGGCCGGTCCACAGGAGCTCAGAGCCTCCTGCTCTGGGTGCCCCAGGGGCCTCACCTCACCTGGGTGAGGGTGTTCAGCAAGTGGGCACCCTGGTGCGGGGAGCAGGAGTGGGGACAGCGCTACCAGCTGCCCAGAGCTCCCGGGAGGGCTGCATGCTGTGCCTGAGCCAGGGGAGGGGCACACGCATTACCAGGGCCACGAGGCCTGGCCTCACTGCCCAGCTCCAGGCGCCATGGCTCCTGCGGGCCAGCCGAACGCACTGCAAGGCACGACAGTCGGCTCACACTCAGCCCCCCACCCAGCCACACAGCAGGGGCCACCCCAAAAGGTAGGCCCCACGGCCAAGGGGCACTCTCAGGACCCTCCCCCCAGTGTCCTCCCCTGCTGATCTCCAGTGCCTCAGTTTCCTCCCGGGGACAAGGCTGCTGCCTGACCTCCCTGTGCCTAGGTCCCCTCCTGTGAGGCAGGCGCGACGTACCACGTCGTCACAGGGCTGCTGCACGTCCAGGCCTCCGTCCTCTCCTCGGCCCAGACAGCTCCCAGCCTACATGGCCCCCACCCAAGCTACAAGGGTCTCTCCCTGGCCTCCGTCCCTCATGGTCCAGGGTCTCTCCACCCTAGGGTAGGGACCTGCCCAAGGCAGGCAGAGGGTCCCAGGAGCCCGAGAAGGCGCAGGCTGACATTGCCAGCCAGCAGGAGAGAAGTGGAAAGCCGGAGCCAACAGAAGGCCCGCGGGGATGGCAGGGCAGGGCAGGGCCAGTGAGGAAAGTTAAGAGCAGGCCAGGGGACGTCTCTGGACACAGTAGCCCGTGGGAAAGGGTAACCGTGCAGGGCAGACGTATAACCGCCCTTCGGACCTCTGTGTTCAGGACAGCTCGCCTCGCCTCTCCGTCGGGAGGGAGACCACCTCTCTCTAGGGAGCACGGTGCCTGGAGAAGGGGGCGGGAGCACGGGCAGCAGAGGCCCTTGGAACCCTGGACCTCAAAGCCAAGCCAGGCCACTCACCTATCAGAGTCTTCAAACACTGGCCTGAGGCCGTGTCCCAGATCCGACTGAAAGGAGAAACAGGCCATGCGTTAGGAATCCAGTGACCCTGGCAGCCGGGCCGCCTGCCCTCACACGCAGGGCTAAGAAGACGCTGCTCTGCGCTTCTGACTCACAAACTTCCCACAACAGACTCCCACACAAGGCCCGGCGGCCACTGCCCCCCCACCCAGGCAATCGCCCAAGCCCCAGCACGCAGGCCGGGGAAGAGGTTCCTCCCAAGGGCCTTGTGTCCAGCACAGCCTGCAGTGAGCTCAGAGCCAATTGGCTTCTCTTGGCACAGGGACGCTGCAGGCATGGGGACTCTAAATCCGCTCAACGTGGCCCGACCACAGCATCCTTGGAGCCTGACCTTCTCGAGTTCAGCCTAAGGGGCCACTGCGGCCCTGACCCCAGGGCCTGGACATACCCACAGGCCACTGCAGCTGACCCCTGACACACCCAGAGGCCACTGCAGCTGACCTGACCTGGACACACGCAAGGTCACTGCAGTTCTGACCCCTGACCCCGGACACACCCACAGGCCACTGTAGCTATCCCGGGCTCTGCACAAAGTGCACCAAGCACTAGGCAGCTCTGGGCGCGAGAAGGTGGGCTGGCACTCCTTTCTTCAGCCATCGAGTCCCACGGGCACTTCCACGCCACCGTGTGGTCACTGGGACTGAATCCACCGGCCGACATGGGCTTATCTTTTCCCTTGTTTCCTCGGGAAGCTTTACAGCCAAGGCCACAGGCTGTCTTCAAGATCCTGACCGTCTTTCACCTGGACAGACAGCAGAGGCCGCTGCCCGGTCAGATGAGGGTCACATCACTCACGGAGCTGTCCTTGTCCCCATCCCCATCCCCTAGGCCTGATCTTGCCGGGCTGCCTGGTGCACAAAGGCTGGGCACTCGGGCAGCCTCGCGGCTGCAGCGTGACTCGAGACCATGACCCTCCTGCAGGGTGGAGTGCCCGAGTGGCACCGCTCAGGCGTCTGGCTTCCAGCCAAAAGGCCAGCAGCTGGAACCACCCGAGGGCCAGGCCAGGCACTTGCTTCAGAAAGTGGAGTCCACAGGGCAGGGCCAGGAAGACCCTACAGAACAACGCTCCATCGGCTGCCCTCGACTCCCACCAGCCCCCTTGTTGGCTCGGCTACCTGTGGGCATGGTCACTGCACCCACAACACAGGCCACCCGTCTTTGAACGCCACTGACGGGTCTGTGCTTCTCCGGGGGTTTCTCGAGAGCTTTCTCATCAGGAGTGTCTCGGAAACTCGGTCAGGAGGCTTTTGATCTGTCACGTGAGAACAGCCTCACACACACACACACACACACTCAGCACAGGTCTCTCCAAGGAACCCTCACCGTGTTTGGGGCAACACTACCACGGTGCTGCAGTGTCCCCAGCAGCAGAGAGCAGTCCAGCCATGACAAGAGTTACGGAGCCACCCGAACGCCACAGGCCCGGGCTGGACAGACACACCTGCACTTCTTGGGAAACGTCTCTGGTTCCCAGAGTGCCCTCCAGCGAGCTGCTCACCCGGAGACCGGTCCCCTCCACCACCTTGCCCACACTGCGACCTCTGCCCTCCTGGCCTCCCTCCCTCCACTAGTCCTCTGGTCAGCACTCAGGACCTCGGTGGGATGTGAGCGCAGCCCAACACGACTTCCTCCACACCAGGAGCTTGGCCCCAGGGCTCAAGGGACCATGACAGCACTGGAGCGCCCCCCCCCCACACACACACACACACACCCTGGTGCTGGGCCCCAGGGCCCCCACATGTCCCAGGCCTGGACAGGCAGCGGAGTGCGAAGACCCACTTACCAGAGGCCGTCGTAGCTGCTTGAGACGATCAAGGAGCCATCTCTGTTGAAGTGAACCTACGAACCGGGAGGAACATGCTCTCAGGAACCGCCACCCAGCTCACAGCCACCGGGAGCCACCTGCTCACTCACTCCTCTGCGTTCCTCGCAAGAGGACCTGGGGACGCCCCGTTGCCCTGCTCCTCCGAGAGGGGCCTGAGCCCCAAGGACCACCCAATCCAGACCACTGGGCACTCAACAGTGACCATGGGAACCACCGGGCCAGGCCAGCCCCCCCCCCATCATCTGTCCATCAGTCCTAAGTGTGGCCCGGGTAAGGCACGGTCAAGGTTTCTGAGCCCTCAGTGCCTCAGGCCAGGACCAACCCAGCACCTGGTCCTCACGGCCAGCTCCAGGCACTGAGGGGAGCCCGGATGGCAGTCTGGTGCTGACAGCACAGCCGCCTCTTTCCCCAGGGGAGCAGCTAAGGGTTCGGACTGCTGCCCTTGTGGCTAGTGGCCCCCGGCACCACCATGGCTCCTCCAGTCTCCAGGGCACTAACAGCAGCGCACTGCCAGGGCCCGTAACCCGGACTGCCACTCATCTGAACCCGGCAGTTTGCCCGGGACGGGTCCTTATAGAGCCCCCTTCCTGGAAGGCCTACTCTGTGCCTGTGGTGTGGTGCTGTCCATGGGGCAGAAGGGGACACTAGGGGACCTTCTGCAGGGTGGAGCGAGCTCCACCCACTGGCCCCATACCAGGTGCCCAGCACACCCAGGGTCTCCTAGACCACGTCGAACTGCCCACAGGGCCCCGACGCAGTGGGAGCAGACGGCCTCATCTTTCTCCCTTGGCACAGAGGGTGGTGGGCTTGAACCACTGACCTCTCTGTGAGCAGTGCAACACTAAATCCAGGCTCACCAGTCCCCCTGCCCCCATCGTCTCCGGAACCTGCCTGGTCTATGTTCCTCAGTCACCTGGACGCTGGGCCTGACCTTGGACCCTGGGAACCTCAGGATCCTGCTCGGGCCACCTTCTGACTGCTCTCACCTGAGCCTAGGCCTCTAAACCACGCACTCCTCACCCTGCCCACCACCCCATCAACCTCGCCAAAATCCTCAGTCACACACTCAGACACATGCCTTCCTCAGTCACACACTCAGAGACGCAGCCCCTCACAGGCCACACTCGCCAGCAGGCATCCCTCACAAGGCACCTTCTCTGCGTGGTGGCCGGCACTCACCGCAGAGACGGGGTCCGAGTGGGCAGGCAGGGTCTTAAGGCACTTCCCGGTCTTCACATCCCAAATCCGCACACTCTCATCGAACTGAGGATAAAGGGCACGTGAGGCCAGCTCTCAGGGAGGTGGCCAGGGGACAACAGACAGACTCCCTGGCTCCCAGACTCGCCCCCACCCCAGGCATTGGCACACACGTCTCGGAGCCCACCGAGCCTATGCTGGCCAGTAAGCGCAGCCCCCAGACGCCCTCAGAGGCCTCACCGATCCCGAGACGATGAGGTTGGACTGCGGGTTGAAGTTGCAGCAGAAGACGTAGTTGCTGTGTCCTTTCAGGGTTTTCAGGCACTTGCCCTGAAACAGCATCAGCAGGTCAAGTCAGGGCCCAGGGGTTTCTTCCCAAACACCATCGACATCAAGCCCATGCCCCACCCAATGTGGGGTGTCCAAGACTGTCAATCTTCACAGGAGCGGCCAGTCTCGTCTTTCTCCTTCAGCGTGGCTGGTGGGTTTGAACTGCCAACCCTCAGTTAGCAGCCCAGTGCCTCCCCGGGTAGCCAGAACACCAGGCAAAACTGCCTCGGAATCCCCCTCCCCCCAACAGCAGCTCTGAAACCTGAGGACGGTGGGCCAGCTGCTAGCCCCACCACGTGCCCCACGCCCACCACCTCGTCCAGCCTCGTCAGCCCTGGACAGAGGCACCAAGGCCCGTTTACCGAGCTCACGTCCCAGATCTTCAAGGTCTTGTCGTCAGAGGCGGAGACAAGGAGGTTCGAGTCAGAAGACCAGGCCACGTCGGATATGCCCTTGGGGACAATGTCAGGCTCAGTGTCTGGGTGTGGCAAAACCTGACCGGCCAGCGAGCTCAGAACTCCTGACCACCACGTGGAGGCACACAGGCCTGGGGACTCCAACCCAGCCAGTGGGGCACCCCAGGCCTGACACACGCCACCCCATCCCTATCAAGTCTCCCTCCTAGGCACTCCCCACAAACACTAGGGTGGCAGGAGAAAGCCGCCCATCTCCATTTCCCTCACCAGCCTAAGCAGCACCCTCTTCCAGCACCCAGAGGGGCACTTACCAGTTTGTGGCCAGATATGGTTTTCTCAAACTTCCCATCGTAAGCACCCCAAATTTTAATGAGCTTATCAGCAGCTGGAAAGGAGACGATGGGGAGATGGGGTGCCGTCAGTCACTTGCTGCCCAGGCAACCAGCTGACTAACGAGAGCCAGTCTTGGGTTGTCACCCCAGCCTTACCCCATGACCAATCCCAACTGCCCAAGGACAGTGCTGAGCGGTGGGCAGGCTCAGGGGCTAAGGGATGGTGGTGCCCAGCGGAGGCATCTCCTCCCTCTCCCACCACTGCAGGGTAAGCACGGGAGGAGGGGCTTTAGTCAGTGAGAGTCAAAGGATACCCACTGGCTGTGCCAGAAACAAGCCCACCCAGCTGAGGCCCAAGGCTCGGGGCCCAGGTACTCACAGGAACTGGCCAGCCACTCTCCATTGGGACTGAACTTCACGGAGGACACGGCTTTTGTGTGGCCAGCCAGCGTGAACTTGAGAGCGTAGTTTGGTTTAACCGGGGTGGGCTGTGGGAAAGGGGAATGGGGTGCACTGCAGTGAATGCCCTGACAAGCGCAGCCACTCCGCCAGCTTTCACACAAGCACAATGCAAGCAAACACCACAACTACCACTCACTGCCTACCTCCTGCCAGCCACGACCTCCAGAGCGCGGTCCCCACCAGTCCCCTCTCTGGTCCGTCTGCGGGGGCCCCTGGAGGTCACTCACCAACCACACCTTGAGACATGCCACTCTAAGGGATGCCCTGCAGTTGAGTGTGACTCACAGCACACCAGGGACAGGGTGGACAGGACAGGCGGCCCCTTGGGGTCTCCAGACTGCCACCTTGAGGCTCTGCTCCAGTGGAGCCACTGGGAGTCTGAACCACCAACCTCTCAGTGAGCATTGGGGTGCCGAACCACTGCCCCACCAGGGCCCATGGGGAGCTCATTCAACCCCACACCACAGTGCCCTGCAGCTGTGGCACATAAGGCAGCGCTGAGCGGCCATCTTTACCGTCGCTGACAGCCTCACCTTCCTCCCAGAACGCAGCTGACGAGTCAAACCGACAAGTTACCAGCCACGGTCTGCCTGCTGCGCCCTGACCCTCATAAACAAGCCTGTGCCTCCTGGATGGTCCTGCTGGTTCCGTCACCAGAGCCACAAAGGCCAAGCCCAGCCCCCACCCTACTGATCACATCCCTGGGCCACCCCAGTCCATAGCATCTGCACCAGTCTGGCCTTGCTTCCGCATACCTCCTGCCCCCCACCCCCCACCCAGCCTCCCCAAAGGAAACCCTAGGGCCTTGCTCCCGGGGAGGGGTCGCAGGGCAGGCAGGGGCTTGAAGACACACCACTGTCCTGAGTCTTATGCTGAGCACCAAGAACCCGTCCCCAGAGAGGACCATGGGACAGAGGGCCTTAGGAGGACCCCGTCCCAGGAGGCCACAGCACCGGTCCGAGTGAGGAGCAGAAACTCCCAGGTGTGGAAGAATACTCCAGGCTTTCTCCGCCTGGCTTCCTGGGCCTGCACCCCAGGAGCACTCCCCACATACCTTGCTCTGAGTGGCCGACGACGAAGGTGTTGGCTGGGCCCTGGCGGCCTCTGTCTCGGGCTTTTTCTCCTCTGTCGCCATAGCTCTGAGCCCGCCGGGCGGGGGGACAGCAGGTACAGCTCCCAGCAGAGGCGTCACACCGCACAGACGAAGCTTCTCCGCAAAGCCAACAGGGAGACCTAGACCAATGAGTGAAGCCAGTTTATTAAAACCTACCCAGGGAAAAGGACACTCACGCCATCCTGCACAGCCACCGAGGCTCCCCAGGCTCGGCACCTCGCCTTCTCTGCCTGCCAGGGACCCTGCACGGCGGAGTAGAACTGCCCCTGTCGGTTTCTGAGACTGCACCGAGAGCCTCCACATTCTCCCTAGGAGTAGCTGGTGGTTTAGAAGTGCTCACCTTGTGGTTAGCAGCCGAAGTCTAGCCCTCTGCCACCAGGGCTCTCTATGGCATGAACCTAGGTCCACACAAAACCCGGCCTCTTTAAGGAGCCCTTGACCCATAAGGGAAAAGAGTTGAGGTGTCCTAAGAGAGGGCAGGCTTCCTGCAGGGCAGGATCAGAGAGGGGTGCAGCTTGCCAACTCATCCTAGCGCGCGCACACACACACACACACACACACCCACGAAGGCACCCACGCGCTCACCCGTGCAGGGTATGCAGGCATCCCGGCACATAAGGCTGGGACCACGGAGCGGAGCAGGAAGGAGCCCGGCCCAGGCAGATCTGCCTGCCACCCGGCTGGGCACCGCAGCAGGAGAGGCTGCAGCACCTCTGGGCTCCACGTGGCCAAGACCAGAGCCTGGCCAGCCAGTGAGGAATTCAACTGGCCTATCCAGGGGCCTATCCTGCCCGCTACCAGACAGGCCGAAGCCAAGCTCACTTCTGTCCAGGCCAGTCCAATGTTCAGCCACCCTGGAGACACAGAGCTGTCCCGCAGGGCATCCACGGCTGTCACCATATGGAAGCAGACGGCTTCTGCTTCTCCCAGGCACTCCACCACTGCCCCACTGGGCCTCTCCACGCGGGGCCCACTGCCATCCCACAGTGACGAAGCAGAGCTGTCCCTCAGGGTGTCCAAGTGGAAACTCTTCATTGGCCTCCTCTTTCTTTCCTCCTCGGAGCGGCTGGTGGCTTCTGGTCACCGACCTCCTGGCTCGAGGCCACGGCGCCTTCACTGCTGCCCCCACCCCTTTCCAGGCAGACAGACAAACCCAAAGTCACTGCTATCGAGTCAATGTCAACTCAGAGACCCTACAGGGAAGGGTCGAGCTGCCCCTCGGGTGTCTGAGCCTGGAACTGTTCCCGGGAGTACAAGGCCTCATCTTTCTCTGGCAGAGCGGCTGGTGGTTTCCAACTTTGGACCTTGCAACTCAACACGTAACCACCCGTTTAAAAACACACCAGGCTACTCGGGAGGAAAAGGCACTGCAATTAAAGAGGACAGACACCAGGCTGTTCCTACAAGGACCACTGGCCATCCAAGACCCCCAGCTGGCCTGTCCCTTTGCCTCCTGAGCTCGGCTCACTCCCGAGACCCAGCTTGGAGCTTGGAAAAGAACCTTGCCCGGGTGCCTTGGAGGGAAAACGGCTGCCCTCAAAATGCACCCGCCTCAAAGCCAGAGCTCATAAGAGGCTGCATGGAGTGGGGGCTGCCTAGGGCACATTGTCCCCACAAAAGGTGGCTTGGGACCAGCCAGAGACCCTCACCTGTAGCCCATGGGTGAGGAGCAAGGGCAGGCTGAATTAAGTGGTCTCACTGCCTCCGCCTCCACTCAACCCTCCCCCTCATGGACATGCAGAAGCCCCTTGAAAACGTCTTTGCAAAACAGAGCTCTTGACCCAGCCCCACCAAGCCCCTGCTTCCCAGTCAGGACCAGAGACTACCTCACCCTACCCCACCCCCCAAGGACGCCTGGGGACCCACTCTGCGATAGGCTCCCACGTGGAGGGAAAAGGCAGGGGGTAGGGGCAAGCCTACTACAAAGTTGGGCCCGGGGAGGGAGCCTGCAGCCTGCAGTGCCCGTGGCCGACTCTGACTCCGGGCGCACCCACCTGGGAAGGCAGCCCTGGGGCTGCTGGGGAGCTCGAACTCCTGACCTTGGCTCAGCAGCCCGGCCCGGAAACGCCCTTACCTGGGGCTGCGGCGCAGAGCCAGCGGGCGCGACCACCTGGGCCAGTACCCGACGCCCAGGA
>NW_022103922.1:2580748-2582857 GCF_000313985.2 Echinops telfairi
GGGGGCGGGGCCAGCGCACAAAGCCGGCCTCTGGGAGGCGCGCTACGGGACGCGGCGAGGGGCAGAATGCCTCGGCTAGCCTAACGCCTTAAAGGGACCGCGTGCTGCGCGCGCTCCTGCTCCAGAGCGTTCGACTCTACAAGGTAGCTGGTGCGTGTGTGCTACCGAAGTATCATAACCGTATGAAGACGTGCTAGCGTGACCCCTGATACCCAGGCTCTGAGCAGGAGGCGTTGCCTAACCTTTCTCCCCTGACTCGGAGCCCCAGTTTACTAACGCTGTGCTGATGGCCGCCCGGCTACCTGGGGGCGCACCTCCATTACCTGCACACCTCAGGTGCACCAGCTCCTCCCAAAGGCTGCCTCACCTCTTCCTCCCAGCATTGTGTAACCCGAAGAGCCTATCGTAAAACACTTGCTTAGCACACCGGTTTCACCCCCTCCCTTCCCGGGTGACCCAGGCAAGTGTTCCTAGCGCTGCCAGATGGGCAGGTGAAGGGCAGGAGCAGGTGGGCAGGTGAAGGGCAGGGGCAGGCTCACCGGTCACCCACTTCTCAAACGACATAGCTTTTTGACCCTCAGAGGTGGCCCTAGCTCCCCGGCCCAGGCGACGATGGCATGAGGGGTGAGGTCCTCACAGAGAGGAGAGCTTCCGCGCTGAGCTGGAGCCTGGTCCAGAGGACCCACTCCTGGAGGCAGGGCCTGGGGCCTGTGGATCTGTGACCAGCAAGGCCAGTCACCCATGGCCTGGAGCGGGAGAAGGGAATGCTGCCCGGTTCACAGCACCCGCTCAGGAGTGCAGATGGGCGCCTCCATCCACTGGGCAGCCTGGCGGGACACCTGAGCTCCAAGGGCTCCCGACACCTGCCAGGTAGCCCTCAGATGCACCCACTCCTCTCCAGCAACAGCCTGACTCCCCAGGTGAAGGCTCAGAAATGGCTTCCCAGGCCACTGGGGTCAGAAGGCAAACTGTTCACAGGGTTTGCCAGACCTTGCTTCCTGCTCCACCCTAAACAAAAACCAGGCAACCCCACTGTCCTTGAGCGGATGGCTGAGGACAACCTTACAGGGCAGCGTGGAACTGCTCCCTAGAGTCCCAAGGCTGTAAATCTTTACAGGAGCACACAGCCTCGTAGTTCTTCGGATGAGTGGCCCGGGGTGTTGAACTGATAGACCTTGAGGTTCCCAGCCCCTCCAGCCACCCTCTGTGACACCGGTACTCCTCCAGCCTCACTCCCTGCCGTCCAGTCCCAGCCCACGACGGCCCTGTGACCCTATAGGACAGGGTGGAACTGCTCTGTGGGTTCCCAAGGCTGCAACTCTCATAGAGCAGCTGGTGGTTTCAGAAAGCTGACCTTTCCACTAACAGCCCTCCAGCCTAGCACCCACCAAGCCGTGCACCCAAGCTCCAGGGCCTGGGAGAAAGTACTTCCACTCTCCAACCCTCTCTCCAAGGGGGGAGAGGGTCCTGAATTCAAATCAAGTAACAGATTCCCAACTTCTTTTCCCAGGGAAATTGGCCTGGCCCCACCCTCCACCCATGAAATGGAGATCAAGGATAAAAAAGCCAAAGAAAGTCTTCTTTTATTTTAATGATTTTTTTTAACATTGTGAATTGGGGGGGGGGGTATATTTCAGACCGCTGACTGCAGTCAACCACTCCTCCACGCTCACCTCCACCCAAGACCGTCCTCCTGATTGTTGAGCGGGTCGTCTGCAAAACAGCCCCAGAACCAGAGCTGAGACCCTGGAACACAGAACCAGCTGGGGTGTCAGTTTAGCCCAAACCCAGTAATTGTTTTTTATTACCTAAGTTTTCTGTCCCTTTATTCTCCTCCCCAAAGGAGCCCTCGTGGTGTAGTGGCTGGGCTGCCAACAATGGCAAGATCAGCAGTTTGAAACTACCCACAGTTCCATAGGAGAAAGGAGGTTTTCTAATCCCATTAACAGTTACAATCTCTCAGAGGGAGGGGGGGGAATGGAGCTGATCCGAAGGGCTCAATGGAAAGTAAAGGTCTAGAAAAGAACAATGGAATATCTGTATGAATATGTCGGATACAATTGATGTATGGATTGTAACAAGAGTTGTAAGAGCCCCCAATAAAATGAT
>NW_022103922.1:2583434-2584849 GCF_000313985.2 Echinops telfairi
GAGCTATAGAGATGCGCACCCCAGGTAGAGAGGTTTAATCCTGAACACCAATGGCCCAAGTACCGCGGGTTGTCAAGATGGCCAAAACCAGTCCGTCTGGCATCAGGACTGGAGGAAAGCTTATCAACAACCTGGGATATGCACATAATACAGCCTTGCTTGCTGAAAGGGAGGAGGACTTGATACAGGCATTTCTAGAGCCTTCTCCCCACCCCTACCCAGGATGGTCTGATCCATCAGCGGCTATGTGTAAGGCTGGGGTTGACACTAGAGAAGTAAACCAGCGACACTCATCTATGTCATGTAAGAAAGAGCTTTATATCTAGAAGGAATTACATATCAAGCAAACATCCCAGTCCATTTGGATCAAGTCCCTCTTCAGACTCACGCAGGCACATGCAGTGATGCAGGGTGCAGGAACATCACAGGCTGGTGGGTGCAAAATCGTGTGGATCCAGTGGCGGCGGATGCATGTCCAGGGCTCTGGCAGGTCCCAGAGTGCCTCCACAGCAGGAAGATGAAGGCAGAGAGAGAGGGGAGGTTCCCAGGACCCTCTTTATGAAAAGACCACACCCACAAGGAGGCACCATCAGACTGTGAACTGATTGACAGGCTGAAATCCACCCCTACACTTTTATCTTCAAGTGGATATGAAATTATGTAACTACCACAGAGTGATGTGAGACAGCATGGGCACCTCTGCTAGCTGCTTTCTCCTCCAAGAGTCAAATCGGGTGGGGGGTGCTCCTCTCCTGATCCCCAAACCTGAGGCCCATCTGTCCCTGCCCTCCACACAGCCTCCTTTCTGTGATCCAGGGTCTCTTTGGGGCTGGTGTAGCTGGAGGGTGGGGGAACAGGAGGAGAAAGAGGGGAGGGAGGAGGGGGAACAGAAAGAGTTGGAGGTGAGAAGGGAGGAGGGAAAGAACCAGGAGGAGGAGGAGTTGAAGGAGATGAGGGAGGGGAGGATGGAGGAGGAGGAGAAAGGGTGGTGTGACAGGATGGAGCCTTCTTTATACTGTTTGTACACTCCTTGTGCCCCACAACCTAGCCTTCATCTCCCCTCACAGTGAGGAGCCGGGGCCTCCGGAAGTTGGAGGCCACTCAAAGATCCCAGCATCCTCTGCTCCCCTGGTCCTAAACTATCTCTCCCTCTCTCTGCCATAGAGTCAATGCCAACTCACAGCGACAATACAGAACAGGATAGAACTTCCCCTGGGGTTTCCAAGACTGTAAAGCTCTACGGGAGTAAAGAGCCTCATCTTTATCCCGCAGAGTGACTGGTGGATTTGAACTGCTGACCTTGCAGTTAGCAGCCCAGCTCAGCTGTAACTACTATGCGCCCAGGGCTCACCTTAGACTCACTCACTGTGGGGAACAGAAGGATTTCTCTTAAGCTGTCTCCCCAATAATATGTA
>NW_022103922.1:2586877-2588624 GCF_000313985.2 Echinops telfairi
ACAGGCTTAATATCACAACAGTAAACTACATTGCTACATTTTGCAACAGTATGCATAAAAAGCCAACTTCAGTGCGAAGGTTGAGATAGCTTCTTTCTCACCAGATCAGAAATTCTCAGGGCAGTTTTTGCAAGAGCACAATGAAGATCATCTTCCACAACAAGTCTACGTCTGTATTTAGACTTGATAACCAACAAGCTGGAAAACCCTGTTTCACAAAGATATGTTGTTGGAAATGGAAGAAGAAGCCACAACACAGTCTTAGAACAGGATATGACTGCAAACACTTGACCCAGAATTTTGTAACCGGCATTGTAGAGAAATCAGTTCTTGCTGCATCGCTGTTAATAAGTTCAATGAAATCCTCTTGTGCCGTCTCAGAAACATCTTCAACTTTGACTGTGAGTGGGTTTCAGGCAAGTGCAAATGGGTTGTCAGGTAGATTTGGAAAGTACGGTGAAATTTCATCTGCAAGCATGTGCAAGTGTTCTTTCACAGAAATTATCATTGTAATTCTTTTGTCTGATTTAATGTCATGTTCCTCAAAGAAAGCAGATAAGGTAGGCAACATGTACATTTTATTTTCATCCAATTTTTTTTTTTGCCAAAGCTGGCTTCATTTGGAATGATCGGATCTTCTCAGACAAATCGAGGCATGTTGCATTTGGTTCTTGCAGTGATAAATTGAACTCATTCAAGATGGCAAAGATGTCAACTAAGTAAACTATTTTCTGCAGTTCACTTTTATCGCTGAAAAGTGCTTCAAACTGCGGTCTTGCTTTCTGATGAAAAAACGTTTTGAGTTCATCACGAAGCTCAAAAACAAGTTTTAAAACGTTTCCTCTGACAACCATCTCACTTCAGTGTGAAAAGCAGAGCACTACTCGGCGCATCCAACTCGTCGCACAGTGGGAAAACAGTCGACTCTTTAAAGTGTTCGCCTTTACAAGACTGACAGACTTATGATGCTTCTCATTACTTCTCGTAACTCTTGTGGCAGTGTCTTCCTTGCTAATATTAGCCGATGAAGCAGGCAGTGAGTTCCGATGACTTTTGGTCACTCATTCAGTACCAAACGCTAAAATCCAGATCGACAACCTGGCACAGCTGGAGCACCATCTGGGCAAACACCACAAACATTTTCCCCAGAGATCTCATGCCCTTTCAGAAATGAACCTCGGTCCATTTGGGCCCAGTTTCCTGACAACACTTGCCTCTGTTGCCTTTGGGGTCCGGTCCACACCCTCTGCTTTCCCTAGGCTCTGAGGGTGGTCAGCTGTGTGTAAGTTCCTCTTTACCCCCACGAGGAAGGGGAGTTGTGGGGCCACCTGTGCTACAAATGACAGTCCATCATCAGTTTCGACAGTCAGAGGCTTTCCCTACCGAGGGATGATTTCTCAGAGACGCCGCCGCTTGACCTCTTGGCCTTCTGTGCTGGGGGTCTGGCTTCGACCCACCTGCAGAAAGTACAGACTATAACCAGCAGGTACCCGTACCTTCATCTTTGGGCATCCCAGTGACGTCTACCTGGATGTCTGGCACACCTAGGGCAGGAGCCTGCTGAGAGCCCGGGTTATGTCAGTGAAGGCTTGATTTTTTTTTTTTTAAAGCATTTTATTGGGGGCTTGTAAGGCTCTTATCACAATCCGTATATCCATCCATTGTGCCAAGCACATTTGCACATTTGCTGCCATCATCATTCTCAAAACATTTGCTTCCTACTTGAGCCCTTGGTATCAGTTCATTT
>NW_022103922.1:2589348-2594153 GCF_000313985.2 Echinops telfairi
AAAAAGATAGGTGAATTCTTGAACCATGAGGCAAGTGAGTCTAGGTCAGTTGGCTCTTAGCTCCAGAGGTTGGGTCCTCCCATTCAAAGGCAAAGATGGGCTGACAGGCTCTAGTCTTAGGGAGAAGAAGGCATCTTTCAGGCCCAGACGGCTAAACCAGGTGGCCTTGGGTGGAAGGAGGCTCATCAGTGTATACAGGTTCAGGACCAGGGGGTGCAGGGTGCCGGCAGCACTGTTGACAGCCCATAGGCCTTGCACATGGTGGTCCCCCATCCTCCCCAGGCTTCTTCACAGGGAGGAGGGGAGTGTTCCAGGCAGACTGACATTCTCAAAGTACCCAGCCTCTCGGATCCTAACAATGTGCTCAGATCCCCAAACAGGCCTCTCTGGAGATAGGGTACTCTCTGTCCTAGATGGGTTGAGCTCCTGGCTTAAGTTCATCACAATCAGTGCCTGGTTGACTGCAAGTCCTGGGGGTGAGTGCTCAGCCCAGACATTGGGAAAGGCAGTGAGGGGCTCTTCTGGGTTCTCATGACTGATGGGGGGCTTTACTGGAGTCTCCACTCGTCCTGGGGGACCAGAAGGGCCATAGCCAAGTGCTTTGTGTCTGTGGCACCTTTGGACAGAAGATCTTGACACCCAAGAGGGGCACGGGCAGTCAGGAATGGAGCAGCCAGCAGGTCCAGGGCGGGCATAGGCCTGTGTGTGGCTCCCCCAGTAGCCCCGGTGAGAGTGACCCTGTCTTGAATGAGCTGGGATACTGGGGTATTGACCACTGAGAGGTCAGCTCCAGTGCCAACTGAGAAATTGACAGTCCGGAGTACTGTGGCTGGTTTAAACATGTTCATGGGGATTCGCCCAGCATGGCAAACCCCCTGCAAAAGGGTCACCTGATACTGGGTCAGGGAAGCCTGCCCCTCCAGAGTAAGGAAGTCCCAGTCTGGCCAGGAATCTGGGAACACTCGGGCTGCCCACTGTGTGGGATGGAGGGGGCCCTGAGGGGCAAGTCTTTGAAGGCACCTGCGTGCCTCTAGGGTGATGCACCTCTTTTCTCCTGTATCACACAGGGTGATGAGATCACAAAGGGTTACTGCTGGTGGCAGTGACCCCAGATGGGGACGTGGGTCTGGATCGATGAATCAATTAATTCAATCATAACCTGGGGCTTCTCTAACTAAGGGGTGGGGGCACTATATTTCCAGTTGAGGAGATCAGAGGTCCTAAAGTGCAAGTGGTAAAACGTGGGCTTTCCAGGTACCATCGTCCCATAAGTTTGCACAGTCAGGGTGGCCGGGTTTCTCAGACCAGGAATTGTCCAGTGGGTTGAGGCTGAGGCAGGTGGCCAGACTCGGGGCAAAGACAGCTCTCAACCAGACTGGAAATACCAAGTCCGCAGGATGTGTGGGGTCAGCCACTGAAGTTGGGACTGGGAGTGGCAGGGACGCTGAGGGTGGTGGCGTGTCCAGGGGACTGACTGCTGAAGCCAGGAGTGGAGGACTGTTGGGCAGCAGGAAAAACTCTTCCTTGGGGCAGTTTGGTGGACTTTCTGCCTCATTTGGCTTTTCTTTTGAGTGACAAAAATCTGATTCCGTCCCTGCCTCATGCAACAATCCTGGGCCCATGGAGGTAGGGAGCGGGCTATAGTTAACCAAAAGTATGTGTAGGGGAGTGGGCAGAGTGGCCAGGGCTCCCCGTGGCTACATTCCAAACTTCCTGGACTGTGAGGGGGTTGAGTGTGCCCTCTGGGGGCCAATCCACTCGAAAGGACATCCATTCGACCTGGCACCGTGTTTCGGGTTCTCCTGGTCTTAGTTTTCCACCACAGTCCTGAGGGATTTTGTCAAGACTTTTGATCTGGCAGTCTAACACGGTGGGCTGTGACTGGGGTTACCCGTGCTGTCTGTGGAACCCTTGAACAGGGGCACAACAGACAGGGGTAGGGTTGCCCCTGAATGAGGGCACACAGACATCCGCCTCCCTCACCATGTCTCACCCGAGAACGTTAGGTCCATCTTGACTAATGGGCACCCATATAAATCCCGGGCCTGATCAGCCTCCATGGGGGCAGTATAGTCTCCATTATAGTCACCATATGATGTGACCCCAGGGTCTTGCCTTGTTCGATGAACCAGGCCTTGTTGCACATCTCCATCTGGTCCGGTGGGGTGAGATGGGGGCCACTGGTAAGCTTGGAGGCAGGCCAGGTAATCCAGCTGAGCAGCAGCGGGGCGTCTCTCCTCTCGACTCAGGGTCTCTGGCTGCCGCCTGTTCACCTTTCAAACCAGTGGCTCAAGGAGCCAGTGCAGTGGAGGTTCCCAGCCAACGCACCAAAATGTAACAGGAAAACGGTGGCTCGGTAAGGAGAAGGCAGGGATGGTTGTTAGTAAGGGGGTCAGGGGCGGGTGCATTTCCATGGATGAGGAAGTACATGGGGGTGCAATTGGTCTCTTTTCCAAAGGCTAAAATTCCCTACTAAGATTTTCCTTACAAGGGACAGGTGGGTGGGCAGGTGGGCAAGTGAGAAGCCCCTGTTGTAGGCCCTCAGAGAAGACAGCAGCCCCATAAAGAGTCAGGAGACTTTGAGACAGCAAACCAGTAGCACACCCAGGAGGGACTCCACAGAGAACCGTGCAAAGAAGCCACTGAGAGGGACATCCTACACGTCCAGACCACAGAATTCTCATCATAAAGAATAAATAGACACACGTTTACCCTAATTAAAGAGCAGCAATGTTTGCTGATAAGAATCCCCAGCATCATTGGCCCTGAGGACAAACTGGCTAAGCGCAGATTCCCTAATCTCCTGACCAAGTTTTCCTGGTCCAGGAGCTAATGAGGGTGCAGAGCTTCGGAGCAGCAGGGATATAGTTCTATGGGACCAGCCTGGGGGGCTGATAAAAGCATAAATAGACTTGGCTCTCCGCCCAAGCCTAGGGAGCTCCAGTTGGATACCCCACAGCCCTAACTCCACACAGAGGGATAGCACATCCTATCCTTGCCACGTGGGGTAACTCTACAGGGCAGCCTGGAGGGGCGTAAATAGTGACTAGACTAACTCGCCACACCAGCTTGGGGAGCTCCAGCCCTACTTGGCAAAATCAACTCCCCCCTCCCTTGAGGTACAGCTCTGCAGGCCACCACCACCTCCATCTTAAGACACCAAGAAAACCCCCAAAGCTTGATAACATGCCCATTCACAGGCTTTTTCTTGTTAACTTCTTTGGGTAGCAGTTAACACACACCCGGTCCATTAACAAAGCATTAGCATAACAATACGGGTAGAAACTGTAACAAAGACAGGACCAAGACTACAAAAAATACTCAATGCAGTAGTATGACCTAAAAAAACCAGCGACAACAACACAAACCTGAAACCAGCACACAAGACAATTCCTCACAACAATCAATGTGCACAGAGCAACACCCAAAGCAGGGAAATAATACAGGAAGAACAAAGAGACTAAACACAAATACACACTCACCTACAATATGCACAAGCATAAGGCAAAATGACGGTCACAGGTGTCAGAAATCTCACTGGAGGTTAATGGACTGAATGCACCAATAAAGAGACAGAGAGTAGTGGGATGGAGAAGAAAACAAAACCCATCAATATGCAGCCACAGGAAACACATGAACATACACCCTAAAATCCTGGCCAATAGACTCCAGCGGTATATCAAAAACATAATCCACCACGGCCAAGTGGGATTCATTCTAAGTATGCAGGGGTGGTTCAATACTCAAAAAGCAATCAATGTACTCCACCACATTAAAAAGGCAAGGAATAAAACACACAGGATCATGCCAATAGATGCAGAAAAGGCATTTGACAATTTTCGACACCCATTTTTGTTCAAAACACTCAACAAAATATTTCCACTGAAAACAGAGACCAGGCAAGGTTTTCCTCCATTGCCGCGCGTATCCAACATCCTGCTGGAAGTTTCAGCTACAATCATCAGACAGCAACAGGAAATCAAGGAAATACTCTAGGACAAGGAGAAGGGAAACTCTCACTGTTTCAGACGACATGATCCTATATATAGAAAACCCCAGTCTCCCAGAAAAGTCCACTGAAAACAATCGAGGGATTTGGGACAGTAGCAGGAAACAAAATTAATAACCAGAAATTAATCGAATTGATTCCTGTAATGTAAGCCAGTGAAGAGAGCTATGAAAAAGACATTAAGAAAACAATATCGTTCACAATAACCAAAGGCAAAATACTTAGGAGTAAATTTAACTAGAGAAACAGAAGAACTATACAGAGAAAACTACAGGATATTAGTACAAAAAAAACTAAGAAAGACGTCCATAAATGGAAGAATACCCCATGCTCATGGATAGGCAGACTTAATATTGTGAAAATGACAACACTACCTAAAACAATCTACAGATGAAATGCAAAACCAATACAAATCCCACATAAATTCTTTAAAGAAATGGAAAAACTAATGACCAATTTCATAAGGGTAGACAAAAGACACAGGATAAGCAAAGACCTTCTTAAAAAGAAGAATAAAGTAGGAGGTCTAACGCTGCCTGGCCTTAAAACCTAGTACATAGCCACAGTAGTCCAAACTGGAATGGTACTGGTACAATGAGAGGTACATGCACTGGTGGATCAGAACAGAAAACCCAGACAGAAATGCATCAGCCCAGAGGCAACTAATCTTCGACAGAGGACCTAGGAACACCCAGTGGGAGAAAGGCAGCCTTTTCAACAAATGGTGTGGGACAGACTGGATTTCCATATGCAGAAGAATGAAACAAGATCCCTATCTCTACCCATGCACAAAAAA
>NW_022103922.1:2594580-2597422 GCF_000313985.2 Echinops telfairi
CAAACATCTTTACTCTCCGACAGAGATGACTGTGAACTTGACGATGGTGGACGGAACACTTGGTCAGTTGACTTCCCTCTTGACCCAACCTGAACTTGTTCTAGGTTCACGTATTTCTTGCTTGTTCCATGGCCAAAATGTCTTCCCTGCCTTTTCAAATATTGATGTGGTCTTTTCTTTCTTACTCTTTGTTTTTCAATCTTATGTTATTATTACTTTATATTCTTGCCATTTTTATTTTGTTTTTGTTTCTGCTGTGTCTCCCAGTGTGTGATGCACAGATGGAGTAGAGGCACAGAGATCATAACTGAGGCACTGGTTTATCGGGGATTGGGGGGCGGTGAGTGGGAGACAGGGAGGGTGATGGAATTTGGGGAGGGGGAAGGAGCACTATAACGGATTGTGATTATGTATATACAACCCATTTTAAAAGCAATTTAATCACAGAAGTGTGATGTGAATACTATATCAAGAAATCCACTAAAAAAGGGAAAAAAAGAAATGAAACTTGATCAACAGTTACCATGAGTGAAGGGGAAGGGGTTGTTGCTTGGAAGGCATTGAGTTTACGTCAATGGTGGTAGGATAATTTGGAAAAGGCTATCGATAATGGTTGGTACAACCCAAAGTATAATCAATGGCTCTGAATCAAACAAGTAGAAGTTGTGGAATTGGAGATTGCTTTGTTGCATATATTTTTTTTCCACAATTAGAAAAAATTGCATGAATAACAATGAGTATAAGGAAGAAGAAAATGTGCTCGAATGGAATGTGGTGACAATTGTACACGTCTTCTTGATACAATTGAATTATTGCATTGTCTGACATGTGGATGAAGCCCTCATAAAACTCTTAAAAACAAACAGTCAGGAGGCTCTACGGCGACCACGGTCTGAACATAGAAGACTGAGCCTCAGAGAAGCCAAGCTGGGCTTCCTCGGGAGGAATGGTTCATCAGGATGCGACCTGCCAGACACAAAGACAGCGACAGGACAGACAATGGCTCGGGGCAGCGGGCAGAGGGTGACACTTGGCCCCTTCGGGACTGGGTCCAGAGCTTGGGGGTGGCAGATTCCAGTGACAGTTGATGAGGGAAGGCTATGGAAGACCAGGACCAAGAGCTCTTCCTGGACCTCTAAAGCCAACCGCATCCTGAGCCTCATCCCACATCAATGGCTTTGTGCTAAACCCACTTCCCTGATGAAGATGCGGGCGGGGGGCGGACTCGATGAGGATGCTGCTGCAGTGGAACACCCCCACCCCAGCACTTTGTCCAGCAGGACAGCCAGCCTCCAGCTGCAATCATGTCCAGAGTCAGGGGGGCACCTGTCACCCCTGGTGTCCAGCCAGCCTCCTGTCTCTTGCTCTCTGGCTCAGTTTCAGAAAAAAACTGGCTGGACCCCTCTGCCTCTTGATCCTGTGTGGGTTCTTGCTAGAAGCAAATTCTCTCCCTCTGCAGTTTCCCCAGGAAGCCTGGTGGCATAGTGGTTGGGCTGCTAACTGGAAGGTCAGCAGTTTGAAGCCACCAGCTACTCCGAGGGAGAAAGATGAGGCTTTCTACTCCTGTAAAGTGTTACAGTCTTGAACTTCCCACAGGGTCCAGCTGCCCTCTTGGTCTCCTTCCTTACCCCACCTCCATGTGGCAGCCTGTTCCACTGCCACCCTCTAAGGAAACTCCTCGTGGGGGGGTGGGCACAATCTTCTTTTGTCCAGCACTGTTCCTGGTGGTACTTTGTGCTAACTACAAAGTCAGCAGTTCAAACCCACCAGCCACTCCATGGGAGAAAGATGAGGTCTTCTGCTCCCCCTAAAGATGTACGGCCTCAGGAACCCAACATGGAATCAATTACTCTAAGTTGGAATCAATTCAATGGCAGTGGGTTGGGTTGGGTTGCACCCAGTTATAGAACTGAAAGTCCTCCCAAAACAGGTCAACACAGGTCTGCCCCCTCCTCTCAGTTCCTCAGGGTTATCCTGTCCTCGAGGAGCCAGGGCCCTCCCTGTGCCTCTGTGCCCCACCCGCCAAGATTCTGCCAGCATGCATCCACTCACTAGTATACACGCACACAACTGTTCACTACTGTACCGGGGTGGAAGGAGGATGTTTGGGACCTTGCTGCCGATGGGTTCTGCTGGACTCTAGCACTGCAAAATGGTAGCAATCTTTTACAGGGGTAGATCACCAGGCCTTTCTTCCGTGGCAGTCTTAGGTGGGCTCCTACCACCTGCAAGGACTTTAAATACAGTGTCATGAAACCCATGGAGAGGTTGTGCTCAACAAAGATGCCTCCCCTCAGAGAGGCCACCATCACATACCCCATTTCACTTCCTATGGGCTTTTTTACCCTGGTGGTGTAGGGGTTATGCCCTGGGCTGCTAACCACAAGGGCAACAGCTCAAAACCACCAGTAGCTCTGTGGATGAAAGATGAGCTGTCTCCTCCTGTAAAGAGTTACAGTCTCAGAACCCCACAGGGAGCTTTCTACTCTGTCCCCCTGGGTCACTGTGGGTGGGCGTTGACCCCACGGCAGTGAGTTTCTCAGGGGAGCTTTTTGGGGGTGTTACAGAAAAAAGTCAGTAATGGAGGTGAAATGCACCTAACAAAAAGGTAACCGCCTTAGCGATTCGGTGGCATCCAGTGCTTTGACGATGCATCACAGCAGCACACCCCTCTCCTTCTGGGGCATTCCCTGCTCCAAAGGACGCCCCTTACCTACCCTGGAGTCCCCCCATCTTGCCTCCTCCCTCTGCCCTGAAAAAGACCCCTACAGGGTTGCCGTGAGTCAGAGGCAGTGAGTTTGGATTTTTGTTTTTTTGAACAAAGGCCTGGTGGTCCAGTGGT
>NW_022103922.1:2598618-2602956 GCF_000313985.2 Echinops telfairi
GCCATGGGAGAAGGAAGAGGCTTTCTACTCCTGGAAAGTTGCCGTCCCAGAAGCCCGCCAGGGCAATTCCATCCTGTGTCCTAGAGCTGCCTCGATGGCAGACTTGGGTGGTTTGGTTTATACATGAACGAGGCTGCTGGGTCCGGCACCCCCGTGTCCCTCCATCCCGTCGCCTGGCTGCCCTTTGTGCTGTAAAAGCCGCCAGGCCTGAGCACCTCCCACTGCACACTCAAGCTCAGACAAGGAACTTGTGCAGGGTCCACCCCACAGCGGCCCACCGGCTTTCTCAGCCAACGCTGAGCTCCTTGGGAGAAGGGCCTCAGTGGGGGTGCTGCTGCTCTGTCACATGGGGCTCCCCCTCCCCAACTGGAGCCAGCCACGAGCCACAGCAATGCTGACAAGCTGACAGACAGGCCTTTCTTCCGTGGTGCTCAGGGCGGGTCTGACGCACCAGCCTGGACATGAATTACTGGTGGCACGCCTCAGGGGTGGGCGTTTGGACTCTTGGAGATCTGACAGTGGAGGAAGGTGGAGCCCTGGGGCTTGCCCAGGGTCACACAGCACACGTGTGACAAGGGGCAGGTTCACCCGGTTCCTGAGCCATCCACCCCTGCAGTTGGCACACGGGCAGTCTGGGAGTCCTGGTGGCCCACAAGTTAAGCAGCGGGCCACATGCCCATAAGTCTGTGGCTCAAACCCACCCTGGGGCTCTACGGGAGAAAGACCCGGCCCAGGAGCCCACTCTGCCACCTGCCACGGGGTGAGGGGGACTGGGAATCCAGATCCCTGACAGGAGCAAGGTTCCATCAGCCACCTTTCCGACCTCGCCTCTGCGGCTGCACCCCACTTCCACACCCACCCCGACTCTCCCGGCCACCCATGGGTTCTTGGGGATACAATCCAGGGGGCCCTGCTGGGTCGAGAGGCAGGGACACTCTCCACAGGGACAGCGCATGCCAACCAGCCACCTCCCCACCCCCCACTCCCCACCAGCCAGGAGAGGGGCCTCTGGGAGCACAGGGGCAGGCATGCAGGGCTGGCCTTCCCGGCTTTCCCACAGGCTCGCTGGGAATTCCATGCGCAGAGGCAAGTGGTCTAAAATAGAAAGGCTGACCGAGTGAGGCACAAATGCAAGGGCCAAAGTCAGAGGCCCTGACCTGGCAGCCTTCCCCTCCCCCAACCCCAGGGCCTAGGGCCCCTCCTCTGCCCTGGCCAGCCAGCCAGGCCCCCTGCACACAGGGCCCCCGGCCCTGCAGAGAACACCAGGAAACTCCTGGCGGCTGGGTCAGCGGGACTGCTTACAGCTGTCCACCCTGCAGCCGCCCAGCCTCAGAGGCCAGATTTGGAATCAGGGAGTGGCCTCCCTGGCCAGCACAGCTGCCAGAACCCCACAGCAGCTGGGGTAGACGCGCCCCTCTGTTTTGGGTGGGGGTGGGGGGCTAGACACAAGTCCATGGGGGTGCAGTTAGTCTGGTCCCGGATATTGACTCCATGGGAAGGAGCTTCAATCTGGGGGGGACATCGGTGGGTGAGGGGTGTTGGGAACCAGGGGGAATAGGGGCTGTGAGAGCAAGAAGGATATTCAAAGACCAGACACCCCAAACCCAGCACCACACCCATGACCGCCCAGTTGATTTCCAGTCCAAGCCATCCCACTCACAGAGGAGCGCTGCCCCTTGGGGTCAGGCGGTCATCTTTTACGGGAGCGGATTGCCAGGCCTTTCTCCTGCAGGGCAGCTGGTGGGCTCAACAGCCACCCACCCCCTTCACTCACACTCCCCGCCCCTGTGCTCCCATGGTCCCCATAGGGCCACACTATCTACCCACTGCTGCCACTGGGCTTCAGGAAAGTGTCTCTGGAGTCAGCCTTCTAGGGCAGAGCAGAGTCACTCCACAGGGTTCGGGCGAGGCTGCGTGTCTTCACGGGGAAGACGGCCTCTTCTTTCTCCTCAGGGGCGGCGGGTGGATTCCAACTGCTGGACTTGGAGTTAGCAGCTCAACGCAAGATCCACGACCCCACCAAGGCTCTTGGCTTAGCCTGGGCCGCACTTAACTAGAGACAGAGATGGAGATGGAGAGATGGAGAGAGAGAAACAGATGGGGAAAGAGGGAGAGAGAGGGGTAGGCGTGGACTTGGAGACATAGAGAGTTAGAGAAAGATGTGTGTTAAGCAAACAGCCCACACAGTTGTCGTAGCGGGCAAATTCTAAGTCTGTGGGTCAGATGTCAGGCTGGAGGCTAAGTGTATTTTTGCTGCAGAGATCTTAAAAATGGTCCCAGCAGTTTCTTAACAGGGAGCTGCCAGAAGTTCAGGCTGGAACAAGGGACGTCATTGCCAAGGTCAGCTAGGTCTTGGCTCAAACCAGAAAACACCGGCAAGCTGTTGGCATGTGCTACTGACTACACCGAGACATTTGACTGTATGGATCACCATACCCTCAGGATCCCCTGGAGAAGAATGGGAATTCCAGAGTGCTCCGTCCTGCTCACGTGGAACGTGGCCATGCAGACAGAACAAAAGGCTCTCGTGTGGTTTACAGCCAGGAAAGGTGTGCTCCAGGGCTCCGCGGGCTGCCATGAAGAACAAGCTGATGCCCCGCACCCCCTTTCCTGAGGAAGATCAAAGGCTTCCCTGCGGATTGCAGCTCAAGTTGAAGAAAACCGGCATCCTCGGTGGAGGGACCAATCCGAAAGGCCAGGGCGACCAGAGCCCACCCGGCAGCGCCGGTTTCGTTCTCATCGTCAAAGGAAGAAACTAAAGGACAGACTTTCTGACTGTTGCGAACCAGCGCCCTCCACAGGGAAATCCAGACGGCCGGAACCCCCCAACTGGGATCTTATTAGGGACACGTTGGACAAAGGACAGTGTCGCCCCAGCCATTGTCCTTGTCAGAGGCCAGCTTTATAGTCGGTGTGTTTTTAAATAGATGTGTGTATTACAACATGCCTGTATGCTGATGAGGGCTTTGGCTTATGTCAGAACTGACACAGGAGCCAGAGCTGTCTGAATGGAGCTCCACAGTGAGTATGGGGGTCACGGCTGGGCTGCTAACTGCAAGGTCAGTGGTTCAAACCCACCAGCCTCTCTGCTCCCATAAAGAGTCACAGTTTCGGAAACACATAGGGGCCATTCCACCCTGTCCTGTAGGGTCGCTGTGAGTCGGGACTGCCTCGATGGCAGGGAGTCAGCACAGTTAGCACACAGCCCTTCATGGTGGTGACACCTCCCCATCTGATAGAGGCGGAAGATGAGGGACAGAGGGAAGGGAGGCCCCACCAGGGTGCACACAGGAGCCCCTGAACTGTGGACCCGAGTCCCCTCTGCTCCAGTGGCTGCAGCGTCCCAGGGAGAAGGAGCCAACTGATGTCAGATGTCTTGGACTCTGTTGGGGGTGTCCCTGCCCCGGGGAGTGGCAGATTCTAGCACAGTCATGGAGCCTTCTTTCTAGAGGTTCATGCATGCACAGAGCACAGAGGTTCATGCGTGCACAGAACATAGGTTCATGCGTGCACAGAGGTTCATGATCACAGAGCACAGAGGCTCATGCATGCACAGCGCACATACCAAGTACATGTCTGCTGCAGCTGGCCCTGCACCTGGTGACAATAAACCAGAAGCAGCAGGCAGATGGGGTCCTGGGGGGCAGGGGTACGCTCGCTCAGAGATAACTCCCTGACATACACTCACCATCACTAACTGGTCCTCACCCTGCCCCATGCCCAGCACTCCTGTACCAAAGACCCAAGACCTACAGGGGAAGAGGGCAGGCGGTGGACCCATGACCCAAGTTGGGGCACACCCCTCCCCACTCAGGCTTTCCATCTGAGGGTAGACTCAACTGGAGACCGAGTCAGGCACACGGAGCCCCGGCCTCAGTTTCACAGCTGCTCCCTCTTTGACCCATGCCCTCTGGCAATGATGGTGGTGGCAGCACCCTCTGACACCCGGAGCTCCGGATGCTTCAGTCAGTTCCCAGGGAGTCTCGTATCCTCAAACAAGCCGACTGCCTGCCTGGGTATCCACGAGACCCTGAGAGCCGGGGCAGTGGTCCGCAGCTTTGGCTCTGGGAGCAGCCTGCCCTCCCCCTGCAGCTGGCTGAGGCTGGTGGAGTCTGAGGCTGGTGGCCACAGGGCTACTCATCCGAGGTGGGCGCACACACACCCCACCCAGTGTCCAAGAGCTCTCCCAGACCGTCCGTCCCATGTACCCACTGAGAGCTCCCTTGTGCTACGCCTGGTCTCAGGCTGAGCACCTGAGGCAGCCACCACGTGACCAGCCCCCACTCTGCCACAGAGCCCTTGTGGACCCTGGTCTGACAAAGACCAGGACGGGGTCCC
>NW_022103922.1:2603185-2605373 GCF_000313985.2 Echinops telfairi
GGAGCGGGGATGCTGGACAAGGAAGGGGAGTCCACTAGACATGTTATTAGCGCTCCCACGTCTCCGACGGGCTCCACTTCCAGGTTCCTGTGGCAGCAGCCGGCCCCTGGGAACAAATGAGCTAAGACATCAAAGCCGGAGAGGGGAGTCAGGACCCACCCAAACCTGGGCCTCTGGCTAGAAAGGAGAGCAAAAAGCAGGAGCCTGGAGCCAGGAGACCCGCCCCCCCCAACCAGGCACCTCCAATTCCCTGTCCAAGTCTGGGGGATGAGGCCTGGGCCCCACCCCAGCCCTAGCAGGGCGAGAGAAGGTTCTGAGTGGCCCTCTGCACACAGGAGTGTCAGGTAGCCTAAAGGCTCGTGCGCACACAGGGGGTGTGCTACAATTGCTGCGTCTCCCTATCCCTTGGAGGGTGCGCTCCGAGAGGGCGGAACCCCCCACACCACGTCTTCTGAACCCTGAGCCTGACGCACCCTGAGACCTGTGCACCCTCACTTCCTGAGTGGACGACCACCATTGGGACACAGCCACATTCCTGGGCTGCGGCGGCCGGCGGGGCAGCCCACTGAAACCACCATGGGCCCTCTGGTCGATGCCACTCCGGCAAGCCGGCCGCATGCTCCAGAGGACTGGGTGTTTTGGCGTGTCCGTCTGTTGTCTGGCTTGGGAGATGTGCTAGGCCGGGTTGTCTAGGGAAACAAGACCGGTGATCCTTGTACATGTTCAAAAGAGCTTAATGTCAAGAAGCAGTTTTGTACCAAGAAGGCAGCCCCACCCAGTCCACCTCCAGTCCAGGGCCCTCTCCACAGACTCACGTTGCCGCAGACCGATGACACAGAATGGGGACGTGGATTTGGGGAGGTCACAGGCCAGTGGGTGCAGAGTCGTGTGGACCCGGGATTGGTGGGAGTGTGGCCGCCCACGTGGGACCACCCCCAGAGGCAGGCGCCAGTCCCAGCAGGATGGAGGTGAAGCACAAGGGAGAGAGAGGGGAGGGTCCCCAGTGTCCCGCTTATCAAAAGGCCACACCTCCCAGGCAGCTTCACCAGGCCGTGAGCTGGCTGATTGACAGGTTGGACTCCGTCCCTCCACAAGCCCAGGTTGACAGGGGGTCAACCCAGCAGATGCAGAGGGTCTTCATGGGAGAAGCCCCAGGTGTGGCTGCTCCATCTGTCCACCATCTGTCCAGACTGTAACTCTAGGGGATTAGAAAGCCTTCTCTTTCTCCCAAAGACAAGCAGCTGGTTTCGAACGGTTGACCTTTCAGTTAGCAGCCCCATATGTAAGCCCTGCCACCAGGGCTCCTTAAGGGTCCCTGTGCGGGGCGCAGCTCCTAGGGAGGTAAGAGACCCCGTCACAGGAGGAGGCACATGCAGCAGACTCCCCCAAACCAAACTCGCCACCCTCCAGCCCATGGTGACTGATAGCGAACCCCTGTAACTGTGGACGGGGGTAGAGAGTCCAGTCTTTCTCCCGAGGAGCGCCTGGTGGTTTTGAACTGCTGATCATGCAATCACAGCCCAACACACCACCCGGGCTCCCACACCTACAACAGCAAGCCGGCAGACACGTGATGGGGCAGTGGGAGGAGACGTCCATCGTCCATCGGAGGGTATGTGCGCACTGTGGAAAACCATGCAATGTCCCAGGGTGATGACAGGGCTGAAAATGCCCCCACACCTGGACGGGCCTGGAGGACACAGTGTTGAGTGACGTGGCTCCGCCACCCAAGGCCGGCTCTTGGCAGGAGGCCTCGACGCTCAGCAGTCAAGACACGCTCTTTGGGGGTTACTGGGTTGGGAGGGCAAAGTGGGGGGAGGATCGCTAACGAGAGGGTAGAATGTGTAACCTGGGATCGGGGGGAGGCTAACACCCAGACCACAACAAGGAACACAGAGGGACGAGAACTTTAGAGGAGAATCCCACACCCCCATGAACACTCCCCCCAAACAACAACAACAACAACAACAACAACAACGGGGAAGAGACATGCAAAGAGACAGGAACAAAGGTAACCAGCATGGTTCTGCAGCATCACAGCCTGTGTAAGTCCAGGTAGACCAGAGAAACAAATCCGGGAGACTCACTCATCGGTGTGTAAGAAAGAGCTTTATATACAAGAGCAACTGAATATCGAGAAATCCCAGCCCAGTCCAGATCAAGTCCATAAGTCCAATATCAGTCCATA
>NW_022103922.1:2605606-2607283 GCF_000313985.2 Echinops telfairi
GGGCTCTGGCTGCATCAGGGTAGCTTCATGTGGCTTCTCGTCAGAAATGTCTCGCAGGGAGTGAGCCAAGAGAGAGAGAGAGAGGTTTCCCGCCTCCAAGGAGGAATACCAGAGTTCCCGGAATCCTCAGGAGAAGGCCATGCCCACACAGAGCCCTCATTGGCTATGAACCTGATTGACACGCTAGACTCCACCCCTTCACTCTGAATCCTCAAATTGACCACAGATGCTGTAACTTCCACACAGCCCAAAGAATAGGCATCAGTTCATACGGAGAGAGACCACTGTTGGTGGTCGTGGTGTTGGTGTTGGTGTTGGTGGTGTGGCGTCATTGTGTCTGTCTCCACTCACAGTGACCCTGTGCACCCCAGGACAAAACGCCGCCCTGCTCACGATCCTGGTTCTGTCTGAATCATGGAGACCCTGCTTCACCAAGGACAGTGTCCTTCTGAGTGGGAGAAGTGACCAAGCTTCTTTCCTCCACGTGCCGCCAATGTATGCAGCCTCTACTGCCCGCCAGGAGGGGACTCCTAGCTCCCTGCCCCCTTTGAGCCTGGGTGTGCTTGGTCACCCCAACCCAAGAACAGAGGGTGGGAAGGGGAGTCATACCTTCACACAGAAGTCACCTGGACCCGTAGGCAGGCACGCAGCAGATCCACCCTACAGCTGCACGAGATGTGGCCAGAAGGAGCCGTCTCTCTGGGGTCCTCTGTCCCTACCCCCAGGCTTTGCTTGGGTGCCATCGAGCCAATTCTAACTCGGGGTGGCCCCACACCCGACAGGAGGGACCTGCCCAGGGTGTGTGTCCTGGGTGGGCATCTTTTCAGGGGTAAGCCTCCAGGTCTTGCTCCTGTGAAGCTGCTGAAAGGATGTGAACCACAGACCTTTCTGTTAGCAGCCAGACTGTGCCCCGGGCTCCTTCCAAACCTGCCGTCTCTGTGGTGGACTCCTGAGAGTTTGCAGAGCACTTGCCGCGCGTCCTTCCCGACCCCACCTCAGTCCTGAGATCCGATGCCTAGACGGCACACTCACAGGAAGGCTAGCGAGTACCAAGCAAAGCCCGGGGCACTGTGCCCGCCCTGAGTTCTCACTTGTGTCCACATCAGGTGCCACCCAGACAAGCCGAGGGGGGCGGGATCCACAGAAACACACCAGGCTGCCTGGGCCAGCTCTCTCAGGGGCTTTGGCCAGCAGAAACGATTCCCTCGCAGGAGACGAGTCCAGAGCCGGGGCACCAGCCTTAGGGGAAGTTTCTCTCTCTCTGCTGCTCGGAGGGAGGTCCCTGCTTCCTCTCACCCTCTGTGCGCCCCCAGTTCCTTGAGCTGCTGCACCTGTCTGGACATCAACCTTCCACCCCTGGGTCTAGGAGGGTCCCAGCACGGGGTCCCTGTGCCCAAAGAACACGTTCCACTCCCACCTCTACTTTCTCAGTGGTTCCGAAAAAGCAAACACTCCCTGCCCTCAACTCAACTCAACTCAACTCACAGAGACCCCACTGGGAGGGGCAGAGCTGCCCCTGTGGGTTCCCGAGACTGGCACCCTTTATGGGAGCAGGAAGCCTCCTCTTTCTCCCACAGAGCAGTGGGTGGTTTTGAACTGCTGATGCTGTGGTTACAAGCCCAACACATAACCACTGTGCCACCAGGGCTCCCACTGAAGGTCCTCTCGTATTCACGT
>NW_022103922.1:2608364-2609775 GCF_000313985.2 Echinops telfairi
ACTGGAGCAAAAGGGTGGAGTCCAGCCTGTCCATCAGATCACAGCCAATGGTGTCTCCGTGTGGGCATGGCCTTCTCCTGAGGATTCTGGGAACTCTGGTCTACCTCCCAGGAGGCCGGATACACACTCTCCCTGGGAGACATTCCTGCTGACAAGCCACAAGGAGGTCAGCTGATGGAGCCAGGGCCCTGGAGTTGGAGTAGCCACATGGAGACCCACGCCAACAGTGAGATGTTTGGATCCACAAGACTTTCCCCCCACTGGCCTGTGATCTTCCTGCATTCGGCGTCACTGCATGTGCTGCGTGAGTCTGAAGAAGAATTTACAGACTGGTATCAGACATATGGGCCAATATCGGACTTATGGACTTGGTCTGGACGTTTTCACGATATATAATTGCTCTTTGATATAAAGCTCTTTCTTATACACATGTGAATGTCTATGAATTTGTTTCTCTAGTCCACCCGGAGTCACACGGGGGTGGGGTGGGGGGCACCCTCTGAGGCAGGGCAGGCGTTCACCAAGGAGACTCCAGGTGGGGAGTGGGCCACGGGAGAGAGTCGGAGGCTGTCCGAGTGGGGGTGCACCGCGGCAGGAGGAGAGCGGAGGCTGGGGGTTCCTGGCCGGTCCTCCCGCCCCGCCCTGCGTACCTCCTGCCCTTCCCCTAGGAGTGTGCACACACAGCCATGCATGTACACATGCTCCCCTGTAACACGCACAGAACATTCACATGTGTGCACGGGTGCCTGCACATAGGTGCACACATGCATGTGCACACAGTGAACACGGCGCACACGCTCACGCATGTGAATATGCACACACAGATGGATGTGTATACACACGCGTACTCGCACAGACTGACTCTCGGACCGCTCTCTGCCAGGGACGGTGCAGCCCGGCTTCTCCTCCGGGAGCTCGGAACGAGAGCCAGGCCTGGGAAAGTGGGTGGGGGCCCAAGGGGAAGCAGCCATCACACCCACTGCTGAAGCTGCATTTCCAGAGGGGAGTGACAGGCAGGCACCACAGGGTACCTGCTGGTGCCCACCCCGCCCCTGGTCCTTCTCCGCCTGGCAAGGGCTGTGCTGGCTCAGCACCCCCACCCGCAGGTTGAGACCCCACCCTGCCAGCCAGGCAAAACACTGCTTTCTGGGCTCCTTATCTGCACCAAGCCCCGGGGAGCACAGGTGCCTGTGAGCTCAGCTGGTCCAGGGGGTGGGGGGTGGGGCACCTAGAAACACAGGTGTGGTCGGGGCAGGAGGCCCAGGGGAGGAGAGCTCTGGGGCCTTGGGGAGGCCAGGAAATCAGGTGAGGCGAACAGGTGTCCCAAGCCCAGAGGACAGCTTACCCAAAGGCCCTGGGGCAGGAAGCAGTGGGGCAAGGCTGGGGGACTGTGGGGGGGCTGGGGGCAGTC
>NW_022103922.1:2611003-2612529 GCF_000313985.2 Echinops telfairi
GACCACGATGGGTTTGGGTTTCTGTTGGCTTCTTGTATCAATAACCGTAGTCTAACCAATTAAATAAACTCAAACGAATCCCCCAAACTCACTTCCATCGAGTTGATCCCCACTCAGAGCGACCCTGTGGGCAGGGCGGGCTGGCCCTGTGAGTGTCTGACCCTCACTGTTTCCGGGGCTGTGTATCCTTAGAGCAGTCTCTTCTTTCACTCAAGGAGCGGCCTGGGGGCTCTAACCACAGACCTTGTGATTAGCAGCCCAACAATTCACTAAGCGTGAGGAAATAGACACCGACCTCGAAAAAGTACCAAGACGAACTCAGGAGGAGAGAGAAATCTGCGTGGACCTAAAGGCAACGAAGAAACGACATCGGTTGTCAAAAGCTCACCACAAAGAGACCAGCTCACCACCTGGACCCGATGGGTTTCCCGGCCGATCCCACAGACCATGGAGAAGAAAGAGCTCCCGAAGAAATTCAGAGAAGGGAACGTTTCCTAACTCATTCTGTGAGACCAGCAAAGTCTAATACAAAGCCAGACGAAAACACTGCAAGGAAAAACAAACCAACCACAGAGCAAGATTGTGTGTTCATTTAGATGCACACTTTCCGCAAAATACTGATGAACTCCAACCAGCAGCAGGTTAGAAAGACACGCCAGACCAAGTGAGTTTTCTCTCGGGAATGCAAGGTTGGCGCCTGTACAGTGGCAGATGCGATATACTAAATAATGGCATCGAAACACCCCAATACGATCATCGCAATAGATGAAGAAAAAGCCCGAGGCAAAATGGATTTTATCATAAGCAGGAGCCCCGGGGGACACGCTGGGCTGCTAACTTCAGGGTCAGCAGCTGGAAGCCACCAGCCGGTCCTCAGGAGAAAGATGAGGCTGTCGGCTCCTGTGAGAAGTCGCCCTGATACCTGAGAGATGCAAATGATACAGCAAGCCTGCTCGCTGGCAGTGAGCAGGACTCGAGGCACTTGCTGATGCAGATCAGGGAGCACCCATAAAGAAGAGCAAAACCCTCACACCTGGACCCATAGGGAAGCTCAGGATGGATGGAGAGAGGGCTGAAGTCAAGGGTTTCATCTCCCCTGGATCCACCATCAAGGCTCACAGCAGCAGGCGCCACGAGACCAGAGGACACCCTGCATTGGGTCCGTCTGCTGCACAAGAACTCGATTAAGTGTGGAAAAGCAAGGATGTGACTTTGAGGACGGAGGTGCACCTGACCCAAGCCATGGTGTGTTCGATAGCCTCGTAGGCCACTTCAACCAGGAGAGACCTCTGAGCATGCCTAGCAAAGGCAAGTCCTGCAGCCTGGCCCCAGGGAGCTGTCAGGCAGGTCAACGGGCACTGCCTTTGAGAACAAGGCCAACAAGGCCTCCTCCTGCCCTAGGGCCCTGGGAGCCCTGGGCCACGGTGGTTACGGGTTGGGCCGTGGTTCACAAGGTCAGCAGTTGCGCTGACGGAGGAGGACGGGGCTTTGTCCTCCCGTAAAGGATTACAGTCTATCGGGGACTC
>NW_022103922.1:2612744-2615844 GCF_000313985.2 Echinops telfairi
AGAATCTCGGCCACATTACAGTGTGACTCCCTCAGTCATAAGCCCCGGTTCCAAACACCATCCACGGTCATTTGTCATTCAATACCACCCACGTTACCCTCCACACCATGGCAACCTCCAAACAGCGGGTTGGACCCCCTTTTGGCCACATTTAAAAGTTCCAGCAGTTTAAAAAACAAAAGGCGGTGGGGGTGGGGGTGGGGATACATCTGGATGAATCTCCTCTGAACAAGGTCCAGGGATGTGAACAGCCACCTGGTCACACAGGTCGCATGGCAAAGCAGAGGATGGCAGAGAGAACTAGGCTAAACTCTAGCCCCTTGTCATTCCTTCTCTTTTGACCCATTTTACAGTGGTTCTAGTTTGTAAATGATTCTGTTTGCTCTTCAACTGGTGTTTTCCCCCCTCCATGTCATTTTGTTGTTGTTGTGGCTGTTAGCTTTTACGACTCCTGGTTCTATGTAGTTTTCGGTGTGTGGAATTCAGGATGTGATTCTGTGGGACTGTCACTGGATGGAGTTTCTTGGGGGCCCAGCAGGGGAGGTTGGGGAGCAATGGGGAGCTAAGAACAAGGAGTCCAAGAAAAAAGATGTTCTAAAATGGATTGTGGTAATGGTCACAAATGCTTCCAGATATTACTGAACCATTGAATTGTACAGAAAGAAAGAATGGTAGCGTGGGCCACCCGCAGGGGCTGTGGGGCACTGTCAGTGGGGTGGGCCTCTATGGTGGGGGTCGGGGAGTTTGGGTTCTGGTTTTTTTCTGTACCCTGAGCCATGCCAAGGATGAGAGCCGTCTCCATGACTGCCAGGGGGGGTGGGGTGGGGGCAGAAGCTGCTGTTGGGTGCCATCGAATGGAAGGACACACTGCGCGGTCCTGGGCCGTCCTCACCACTGTTCCAGCGTGAGCCCGGTTGCAGCCACCATGTCCGTCCAATGTGTTGAGGGCCCTCCCTTGTCAAGGGGACGCTAGACCAGCAAGTAAAATCCCCACAAGCTTCCCTTCCTGAAACAGAGCGCCTCTGTCTTCATGCACAAGCCCAGGTGGCGTGTTGGGCTGCGGTCTCAAAGGCCCGTAGTTCAAAACCACCAGCCGCTCCTGGGGAGAAAGAGGAGGCTTTTTACTCCCATAAAGAGTGACCGCCTCAGAAACCCACAGGGGCCGTCTGCCCTGTCCTGCGGGGTGGCTGTGAGGGTGTGCTTTGCTGTCTTTCTTCAGTAAACACTCCCTGCTGGGATCAAAGCTTTCTCTTTAAGTTAAAAGTGTTGAACACACTCCAGGGTTCTAACAGCGCTGATTCTGCCATGATCTTGCCGGCTGGGCGATGGCTCTCGTGAGGGAGAGGTCCTTGGAGTGGCCCACACTGTCATCTTGGGGGTGTCCGGTCGTCAGCTTTTTAGTCTTTAAAGAAAGTAATTTTCCTTTGTGTCTTGAATCATCTGAGACTCACTTAGTTTACCTTCTTAGGATCCCTTCTCAGAGGTAGAGCGCTTCGGGACTGGGCGCAGGCAGGGCCATGGCACATGGGGTTGGGAAAGCCAAGAGGGCTGGTACCATTATCTGTTAACCCTTCGGAGCCCAAGGGTTTCTTGAGCAAGGAGTCCAGGGAACTCCCAGGCTAGCGCTCCTCCCACATCAGGAGTTAAGAAGCCACTGCTTGCTTCTTAAACCCTTCCATGACCCACGGGACCTATAACCCCCACCTACACTTCTCCCCCTGGGGTTTATGGGAGGTGGGGAAATAGCTGCTTTCCCACAAACCTTACATGCCACCATCAGGAGAGGACCTGCCTAACGGTCTGAAGTGACGCTCGGCTGCCAATCATTGTGTTTCCGGGTCATGTGCATCTTGAGGTGAGCTTTTGTGAACTTTTGCTTCCTTGGGCATTTTGTTTTAAACTGGGGGGTAAGTCTATTTCTGGGAGCCCGCGTGCTGCTTCTCACGATGACTGCATGTTTGCACGCCACATTTCCAGAAGCCTTGAATTGCAGGCATGTGTGCAGGATGCCAGAGAGCCGTGCAGAGCGCCAAAGAACACGTGTGCCCACGAATCCAATCCCTGATCCGGAGATTGGACACGTGCCCTGCAGAACACGTATCCCATATTTCCTCCATGCTCCTGGTTGTGGTAGCCACAAGGAATGCAGGGCAGAACATAGTTGGACCATGAAGGAGTTGAAACTAAAATTTTCACTCTTTTCTATTGGCGATATAATTTCAGTGATTGATTGATTTTTTAAAAAAGTATTTTATTGGGGGCTTGTACAACTCTTCTCACAATCCATCCATCCATCCACTGTGTCAAGCACTTTTGTACATTTGTTGCCATCATCATTCTCAAAATATTTGCTTTCTACTTGTGCCCTTGGTATCAGCTCCTCATTTTCCCCCTCCCTCCCCGCTCCCCCAATTGATTGATTTTTTTAAGAAAACTTTTTCTCTGTGATACAGGCAAAGTTCTACTCTCATGCCAACAATCTGGACGCCTTTTTGCTCCACGTCATCCATGGCCATCCTCACCACGGGACCCCCCCCATCCCTCTGTCTCCCTTCATTCCCATCTCTCTTCCACTCTTGACCTTCTGCACGGTGGCCTTGGGTCAGTGCTGCCCTGTGGCTCATGACCCTAAGGTACGTGTGCCTCCCTGGCGTGACCTTCCCCTCCCAGACCTGCCTGTCCTCTGGGCGGCTAACTGCAGGGTCCTCAGTAGGAAACCACCGGCCGCTCTGGAGGAGAAAAAGGGGCTTTGTCCTCCCGTAAAGAGTGACAGTCTCAGAAGCTCACAGGGGCAGTCCTGCCCTGTCCTGTGGGGTCACTGTGAGCCGGCATCACTGGATGGCAGGGAGAGCTTGGAGTCCGGTTTCCTGTCTGGGGGGGGTGGGGGGGCACAGAGGGGATGAGGTTCATTCTCGACCTGAAGGGAGCCAGGGGCTGTGGTCTCAGGGCTCCATGGGCAGCCATCTCTCCAGCCGGGAAGCTGGCTGTTTTGGTGATGCTGAGCCGTGACCGCATTTTCCTGCCATACTCGCCAGGACCACCAAGGGTGAGCCCCTTCAGGGCAGGTGGGCTCTGTAGCCGGGCACCACCCATTTCTCCC
>NW_022103922.1:2616161-2621178 GCF_000313985.2 Echinops telfairi
ACGACATGGAAACACCTGTTTGCCATGGAAAGCGAATGAGAATGTGGCAGTGATCAGAAGGAGAATGATCCCCAAGGTCATGACCTCCCCCAAGCCGCCTCCACATTCCAGCCTGGTGCTCCGGCCCCCTTTCCTGTCCACCTTTGTTCCCTGATGTGGAAGGCCACCAGGCCCGGCATCAGGTCCTCTGCTCCGGACGCCTGTCTGTCCTCGGAGCACGGCAGCGCCATCATGGCGGTGCCTGTGCCACGGTCACTGTGTGTGTCCTGCCGGGAAGGGACAGCGTCTCGCTCAGGAGGAATTAAGTGCTCCTTCGACGCCTGTGGACCAGTGAGAGCAAGAGCCCTTTGTCCTCCCTGCAGTCCCACCACGAAGGGACGGTGCCCATTTTACAGATGGGGAAATTGAGACCAGGGCACCGCCTCCTCTCCGAGCGGCCCACTCTTGCCTGCACCTGAGCCCTGGGATGAACAGCCCCACCACCTCGGCCCTCTCTGTTCTAAGGACTTCACTATTACTTCTGTCGGAATGACCTCCTGGGGGGGAGGCAGGAGAAAAGGACAGTGAGAAGGCTGAGCGCCAGGAGTGCGGCCACGGTGGGCCCCTCCCCATCCCCGCCGCATCTCTGAGATTGGGGTGTCAGCTCCCCCAAGGACGTACTTGTCTCCCCTGTGGGGTTGGGGCTGCTGGACGAACCCTGCAGGTGACAGGTGGCCCCACAGCTGGGCTCACACCACAGCCTGCAAGAGTGCCTCACTGGACCTCCGTCTTCATCTGTAAAATGGACATAAGGATCCTGACCCCATTAGCATCGCTCTGGGGAGTCTGGGAATGCATGCATGCCGTAAGGATGGGGTGGGGTGGGCGCTGGAGACAGAATTATGGTCAGCAGCCCAAGGCTGGTGATCTCCGTGAAGCAGAGATCAGACACCCATCCCCTCCCCAGCCTCTCCGCCAGCCATCCCTCCCATGACACCCTCCCCTTCTGTGCTGGACTCCATAATTCATAGAAGTCCCAGACCACCCTCACGATACTCACAACTCACCCACAGCAACCCTGTAGGACACAGCAGAACAGCCCCTGTGTGTTTCTGAGGCTGTAACTTTACCGGAGCAGAGAGCCTCATCTTTCTCCCATGGAGCGGCAGGTGGTTTTGAACTGCCGACCTTGCAGTTAGCAGCCCAATGGGTAAACCCAATGAGCCATCGGAGCTCCTCCTATTCATGATGGTGGGGGTTCACCAGGGAGATAACAATGAGGCATCGGGAAGCAAGTCTCCTCTGTTGGGGACAGGAGGGCTCTCCCATTAACTCTCGGTCGCCGGAACACAGGAGTGTTCTGCTCAGACAAGTCTTCCCACAGCTGTTAGCTCTGCTGATGCAACCCCAGGACACCCCACTCTGCTGGTGAGCCTCCTGCCTGAAAGCACTCAGCTTTCTTGCCAAGTGGGTGGGAGACCCCTTGTAGTCCACTGGGCAGACTGGGAAGCCCAGCACGGCCACCTGCACCGATCTCCTGGACCAGCTGCCCGGCCTCTACACTGCTCTTCCTGCGTCTCCCTTCAGCTTGGCACTGTCTGCAGCAGGGCTGTCTTGCTCTGTCTTCTGGGTCTAGGAGGTTCTCAGTGCACGGACCCCCAGGCCTTCTGCCCTTCTCCTGACTCATGTTTTGGAACCCATACCTCCAATGTTAGTTTATTGAATTAGAAAAAAAGACAGACCACCCAGGGCTTACACAGGTCACAGGAACACTAGATTACGACAGCGGGGCGATCTAGACGTGATTGAAACTAAAAAAGTGGTTCCTAGCTTCACTGCAGGAAAAAAGGGCTACTTGTGGCAGATGGCTCGCGAGGCTCCCCAGACAAGGCCTAGTCACATTCATTGTTGTCTGGCTTCTCGGTCTCCCTTGGCTTCTGGACTGACTCCCTTTAAGACAGCAGGGTGCAAAACCTACCAAGGCTCTCCTGAGGCTTCCCTACACCTCATCTGCATACTTAGAAATGTGGTCCAATCCTCTTGGGGGACCACAAGCACCTTATTTACATAATCCCACTGATCACTTTATAGGTTTCACAAGGCCATATCTAAAGGAACAAACCACACACACAGAGCCCACGCCACAGCCGTTGTCAGGTGGAGTCCGACTCACCTCGACCTCACACAGTAGAACTGTCCTGTCGAGTTTTCTGTTTTGAGGCTGTGGATTTTATGGAAGCAGGCAGTCTTAGCTTTCTCCTGTAACCTCTGACCTTTGGGCTAGCAGCTGGGGGTGCACCCTGCTGCACCCGCAGGCCATACTAAGTTGCTTCACTGCAGAGCTTATGTAAATCTCTGGTCATAGTGTCTGGCCCCCAGCAGCTGCCCAATAACTTGGCGTCTAATTAGAAACCTCTGGGCATCCACTCCCCCCCCCCCCAAAGGGTTTGCTTGCCCAGCCTTTTCTTGGCAGAGAAAAACTCCACTTTGTTGTTGTACAACCAACGGTTTGCCGGCCTCCTGAGGAAGGACTCATGGTAGCTGAACCTTCAAGAGACTGATGTATAAATCATAATGCAAAGTAACTGCTTGGTGCCTCGCAGGGTGGAGGACTAAGGTAGCAGGAAGTGGAGAAGGCAGCTGAGGTCTTGGCCCTGACCTAGCAGGATCATGGCTCTGACAGGCCCACCTGGTGGGGTGGGGGTGGTGCTCCTCAGGATCCCTGCAGGAGAGCAAATAGCAGGGCTCCATTTCAGGGAAGCTGCGGGAGTCGGGCAGGAGTGTGGGAGAGGACTTTAGTCACTGGACAGGAATGTACTGAGCTCCTACTAGGGGCCTGTGTTAGACAAGGTTCTCTAGAGAAACAAAACCAGGACACTTATGACTATAGATATATTTATACAGAGAGATGCACAACAGAAGAAATAAACAGCTAATTAGTCTATAGAGCAGTACAAATGGCTCAGTGCAACTCACTTCTGTGAGACAGCTGGTACACTGGCAGTCCTTCAAGTCTTGAGGGCCACCGGGAGCAAGTCAAGGAAGCAGACAGCTGAGGCCTCTGTAGAGCAATCCAGGCTGTCCAGCCACAGACAGCAAACAGCAGGGCAGGTCACCAACAGTCAGCCAGATGACAGGGCACGACAGTCCCCAGCTCAAGCAATGTATACATCAGCAGTGTGGCAAAGCAGATCTTGAAAGAACCTCAAATTACAGCAACACAGTCTGTGGGTTGGGTGTCCCACAGGTAGTGTAGCTCGCAAGTTGAGGCAGAGAACCAGCTAAGGCAGCCGCACACTGGTCCGATCACCAAAGAACAAGAGACAAGAAAGATGAGGCTCACCAAGCCAATTATCTACCTTTCAATTAATTCCACATGTGTTCATTGGCCAGGTTGGCACAATAAACCTAGCTATCACAGAGCCACACAGTTTTAGGCCCAGGGGACACAGCAGTAGACCATGCGCCCTGCTGGCCTGGAGCTGGGCGGGTGACCATCCACAAGCAGGCCAAGAAAGTGAGCATCAAGGCAGAGAGGGGAACAGTGGCAACGGGGGTGGGGGGGTGAGGAGGGGGTAGGCAAGAGCCTGCTTGGACCACAGCCTGCCTTCCACATACTAACCCCGCCCCCACCTCTTTGGTGTGAGGGCACCAGGCTTGTGGACACTAAGTGGACTCACCCAAAGCACTCCAGGTCACTGGAAACCCACCGTCAGGGGTGTTGAAACTCCAAGAACCCTTGGAGCTCAGAGAAGGAAAGGATGGTGGGTTTGGGGCAGGCAGGACTGCCCGAATCCCTTCCCTGGGCAGTGTGCTGGCCCCTGCCTGTGTACCCCTTGCTTCAGAGAGGGGGTCACTGCACTAGGCTCAGAGATGCAAACTCAAGGTTCCCATTAGGTTTTGGTGGTGCAGTGATTGCACGTTGGGCTAACAGCAAGGTCAGCAGTTTGAAACCACCAGCCGCTCCACAGGAGAAACACAAGGCTTTCTACTCCCATGATGAGCTACAGTCTCAGAAACCCACAGTTCTCCCAGGGTCCTTGTGAGTCGACAACTTGATGGCAGTATTAGATTCTGCTTCCAGAATCCTGTCTATTCCGGTAGGTAGTTCATGCCACTGAGCTGCCTGAGCAGGCTGGCCAAATAGGGTGTCGGGAAAAGGGTAAGGCAGGGATGGGGTCCTTCCAGCAGAGCCAGGCCCCTGCCTTGAGCCCAGGGGGGCTTCTTGGGTGGGTGGAAAACCCAACGAATGGGCATCTTAGCCCTGGGCACTTGGCCTGCCTGGTCCTGGCAACCCTTGGTTTTGGCCGGGGGGTGGGTGGGGGTGGGCAGTGGGTCCTTTTAAAGCGGTGAGGGGGGTCACCCTGCCCACACACCAACACAGCAGTCTGTACTCCCAGGCTCAGGCCCGGCCTTCCAAAGGCCACAGCCAGGAGAGAGGGTGTTAGGAGTCTCTGGGGTGTTCAGCCTCCCTGCTCTTCCGCAGGCCGGACTGTAAGCGGCTCCCTGGCTCCAGGCCGGATCATGACAGGTTCCAGCTCCTTCTGCCCAGCGTCTGGAGGCTCCTGTTCTTGGGCTCTGAGACTCAGGACAAGTCACTGGGCCTGCCTCACCTGTAAACCTAGGCCTAGTGGGTGGGTATGAACGGGCTCTGGCGAGGGCACTTGCTTGGCTAACATTGTAGACAGTGCATTTCAAGGGAGCCCCTGCTTCACCAGAGAGCAATTGTGGCCTCTGGGTTGCCATGGGGTTTAGGGGAGCAGGGGGGCCACCTTCCTGGCAACACTCAGCAACTAGGGGTGCCTTGTGGCATTTCTGATGTGTAATCAATCTAACGCGGGACCCGCATCCCGTCTCCCCCAGCCCCATTCCGATGGAAGTTTACAGGCGCACGCTCCGCAGTAATCACCCAGGGTCCTGCCTTCCCGGAGGCTCCCTCCCTGGGCATGGGGGGAAACTGAGGTTGGGGGGAGCGAACGGCTGCTGGGAGACCTGGAAGACCCCCACAGGCGCCAGCTCCGAGCATCGGCGCCCCCAC
>NW_022103922.1:2622536-2624781 GCF_000313985.2 Echinops telfairi
TGGCCCCTCCGTGAATGAAGCTGCAGGCCTCCGGAAAGTTCTCCACCACCACCCCCCACGCCCGCCCCACCAGTTGCACACTCGGAGGCTGGGCCGGGATGGCGGCCTTGCGAGGCCCCCTCTGCCCGAGTGCTGGGGCCAGTTTGGGAGAGGTGGATTGCGGGGTGGGGGGGGGCCCTCCGGGGAGGGACCAGGGCCCATCCGGAGGGTGCTCTGTTGGCCCCCCAAAGTGAGCGCGCTTTACTCTGGGTCCAAAGCTTCCCGCGCCCGTGCATAACTGGCGTTCTTTCTCTTTCATTAAACTTGAGTACACTCAGTTTACCCCCTTCTTCCTTTTAGGGGGTGGGGGACGGGGTGCAGGAGGGCGGGGAGGAGGGCCAAAGGAAGCGGCCCCTTCCAGTGCGAATGGAAGAGAAAACGGATTTCTTCTGAGCGCCTCTTTTGTGGAATTTGTGCCCACGGAGAGTCTGCAGGCAGAAACTGGAAGGGGGCATTTTCTGGGGAAAGGGCCTGTGGTTTTGCGCGGGGTGGAAGCCGGGGCCTGGACGTCCTGTAGGGCCCTGGCCGCTGCACTTAGGGACGGAGCTTGCTTTTCCCTGGGCCTTGCCCTGGCGGCCGCCCCAGGCCCTGCGCCTCTCATTTGCAAATAAAGCTGCTGTTTGCCCGTCTGCTGGAGGTCTGCCGTGTCCCCGAGGTTAAGGGGCAGCGAGATAGGGCTCCGGGCGTTGTGCCGCCTGGTTAGTGGTGGTTTTGGAGAGCTGAAGGAGGGCTTGGGAAGTGAGACTGGGCGGCAGACGGATTCGGAATCCTAAACGGCTCCCGCCACAGAAAGTGAAAGTGTGTGTATAAAAGTGAAATGGGACGACGCCTGGCCCCCTGCGCCCTGCTGGGGAGTCGCCAGCCTGGAGCCCAGGCCTGGCTGTGTGGACTTCCTCCCGCTCAGGGGCAGGCAGGGGGCCCCAGAGCGGACACCAGTCTCCGTCCAGTTTTCTGCCCTGCTGCTGGTGGGGTGCTAGTTTTTCCGGGGGCTTCCTGGGAGCTTGGGGCGTGACGTGAGCAGGGCTCAGGCCGACTCCAAGCCCACCCTGGGGTGGGGGGCAGCCGCAGTGGGGAACCTGCCCCCTGGATGTTGCACCAGGGAGGGTGACTAGTGCATCAGTAATTTGGGGTCCACTGCCCGGTCTGATGTGCCTCAGGCTTCTGGCTTCTGACCCTAACTTAAGTGGAGCCCCTGGGCTTGCTGTGGACCGGGAGGGGGCTCTGCGTGGGGGGCCTGTCCTGGTGCTGCCCCTGCCCCCTATGCCCCTACTCTCTCCACCTGCCCACTGTGTCCTGCCTCCCCAGCTGCTGGGTATCTGGCTGGAGCGACTGCACCTTGGTGCCCTTTTCTTCAGGGGACTCTGGTCCCTGGGTCCTGCCCGGCCACCTGGGTTCAGGCCATACTTTTAAAGGCAGAGCCCCACGTTTGGGACCACTCCCCACCCAGGGTTACAGATTCAGTGCTCTGGGTACTGGCAAGGGTATCTGTGGGGGAGACGTGTGTGTGTCTAGAGCAGCGGTTCTCAACCTGTGGGTGGCCACCCCTTTGGGAATCCAGCGACCCTTTCACTGGGGTCGCCCGATTCGTAACAGTAGCAAATTACAGTTATGAAGTAGCAATGAAAATCATTTTATGGTTGGGGGTCACCAGCACATGAGGAAGGTTGAGCACCATTGCCCTAGAGTGGTGTCAGTGGTGGTGTGTGTTGTGTCTGTGTGATGCGTATGTGTGGGACAGCTCTGTCCAGAAGGGATGTGTGTGTGTGTGTGTGTGTGTGTGTCTGATGTTTGTGTGGTGCATCTGTGGTCTGTGCGGGTCTCTGTGGGTCTGTGTGGGACGTCTGGTGTGTGTCTATGTGAGGGTGCTGGTGTGTTTGTACTGTGTCTGGTCTGGTATGTGGGGTGCCTGGTCTGTGGGGGTGTTATCTCTATGGTTAGTCAGTGTGGGGAATATATATATGTTGGGGTATGTCTGTGTGGGGGTTAGTGTCTTTGTGTTGTCTGTGGCCTGTGTGTGGGGTGTGTAGTGGCTGGTCACCATGTGGTGTGTGAGGGTCTGTGGAAGATGTCTATGTGGTGTCTGATCTGTGTATAGTGTCTGTGGTCTGTGTGTGGGGTGTGTGTAGTGGCTGGTGCCACCATGTGGGGTGTGTATTGGTGTCTGTGTGGGGTGTATTGGTGTCTTTTGGGGTGCTGTGTAGGGTGT
>NW_022103922.1:2624926-2632900 GCF_000313985.2 Echinops telfairi
GTTGGGGTGCTGTGTGGGGCATGTGTTGGTGTCTGTATTGGGGTGCTGTGTGGGTGTGTGTTGGGGTGCTGTGTGGGGAGGGTGTTGGTGTCTGTGTTGGGGTGCTGTGTGGGGCATGTGTTGGTGTGTGTTGGGGTGCTGTGTGGAGTGTGTGTTGGTGTCTGTGTGGGGTGCTATGTGGGGTGTGTGTTGGGGTGCTGTGTAGGGCATGTATTGGTGTGTGTCAGGGTGCTGTGTGGGGTGTGTGTTGGTGTCTGTTGGGGTGCTGTGTGGGGCACGTGTTGGTGTGTGTTGGGGTGCTATGTGAGGTGTGTGTCTGTGTGGGGTGTGTGTCACGGTGTTGTGTGGGGTGTGTGTCAGGGTGTTGTGTGGGGCATGTTAGGGTGCTGTGTGGGGTGTGTGTTGGGGTTCTGTGTGATGTGTGTCAGGGTGGTGCTGTGTGGGTGCATGTTGGGGTGCTATGTTGGTATGTGTCAGGGTGCTGTGTGGGGTGTGTCGGGGTGCTGTGTGGGGCATGTGTTGGTGTGTGTCGGGGTGCTGTGTGGGGTATATTGGGGTTCTGTGTGGGGTGCATGTCAGGGTGCTACGTTGGTGTGTGTCGGGGTGCTGTGTGGGGTGTATTGGGGTTCTGTGTGGGGTGTGTCAGGGTGAGGTATGTGGCATGTGTTGGGGTGCTGTGGGGTACATGTTGGGGTGCTGGGTGTGTCAGGGTACTGTGTGGGGCATGTGTGGGTGTCTGTGTCGGGGTGCTGTGTTGGGGTGCTGTGTGGGGCGTGTAGGTGTCTGGCCAGAGGCTGCCCGTTCCCACGCTGTGCCTGGCGGCACGTTACTAGCTGTGGTTCTTCGGTGAGAGCACAGTTGAGCCCAATCTCCTGTTTCAAGGACTGCCTGGAAACTGGGCACAATGAGGGTAGTTTGGGGAAAGCCCTGCTCTGTGAGGTCCCTAATGCAGGGTGGCTTGACCAGGGGGGCGGGGGGAGGTCTTGGGCACTGGCCCCCGAGTCTGACCCTGCATGTGCTAGGAGCTGTGGCAGATGTCCCGTTCAGATGGCCAGAAGTGGGGTGTACCAGGGCAGTGGGGGCACACCTGGCCTGAAGGAGGCCGTAGCCTCCCGTCCAGCACCACATTCCGGCACCTGAGAGGGTCGCGGGCGCAGGTGGTGGTTGGTTGCCTTAAAGTTGGTTTTGACTCCGGGCAATCCCGTGTGGCCCATGTGGCAGTACCTGCGGGCATCCTTTAGCGGAAAGCCCATCCATCGAGGCTCCCAGTGACGTCCTTTCCCGGTGGACAGCCTCCTCTTCTTCCCTTGGAGTGGCTGCTGGCTTTGACCCGCAACCAGGACGGACCCAACCCACAAGCCTGTTGCTGTCAAGTCAGCCTCTAGTCCTCCCCCCTCTCCCCCGGCCCCCTGTCTGCCCAGGCTGGTCCTGAGTCCAGGGCCGCTGCCCCCCACCCCGGCCCTAGGCCCCCTGGAAGGCACAGGCTCCCCAGGCAGCAGATGACCCTGTCTGTCACCCAAGCTGGCCTGCCGTTCTGGGTCTGCTGTCCCCGAGGCAGGAGGTGGGGGTGGTGGGGGTGAGCCGCAGCAGGCCCCTCCCCACTCCCCCACTCAGTACCACGTGGTGTTGGCGATCTGGGCTGTTGATCTTGTGCCTGTGCCCTTTGAGCTGGAGAGCCCCCTCCCTCCCCCCACCCTGCTCTCCTGGAGGAGGGCCCCATGCGCCCCTCCCCCCAGCACACATGCACGTGCCTCCAGGCTGGTGCAGGTCTGTTGAGGAGGCGGGGTGGGGGCTTCCCTGGGTGGTGCCAGCAGGCGCAGATGTCCAGCATGTCCCCTTAGCCCCAGAGACTGCCACGGACCCCCAACTGTGAGCTCCCCATGTTCCTGGAGTCCTGGGGCACCCCCTCTCTGAGGTCACCAGCCCCCAAGGCTTGTCTCACCCAGGGGCTGCTAGAGGCGTGGGAAAGGCAGGCCAGGCCAGGTCTAAGCAGGGAGCCGGTGGCTGAGGCCCACCATGGTCAGGTCTGGGGGTGGTCAGGACAGCCTCCTGTCCCTCCTCTCCTGTCCAGCAGGCTCGCTGAGCAGTCTCCTGACCCCCCTCCTGGGCCCTGAGTGAGTTCCCCAAAGTCAGCTTCTGCCCCTTCCCCGCTGCCCCCATCAGCGGCCACCCTGGAGGCCAGTGCCCATGGTACTGTTGCTGTGCTGGTGCCTAGCCGCTTCCGGAGGGAAAGGGGGTGCCCTCGACCCACAGGTGGTCTTCTAGAGACAGGGAGGGGCTGCCGCTGCTGCCCTTGGATGTTTGCCTGGAGGGGCAGCTGGACGGAGGCCTGTCCACCTCTGAGGGTCCAGCCCTCAAGATCCCCCCAACTCGGGCCTGCCTGGGTGGGGGCTGGCTTCCTGCCTTCTGCTCAGCGCCTGTCCCTGCAGGGGTCCCTAGGCCAGTCTCCCGGGAGCAGGTGGGAAGTGGGTGCCCCAGTTGTCAGTTTGGGTTCCAGTGACTTCTGGGGGTTGAACCAGATCTCTGCCATGGTTGGGGCTTGTGTGCACCTCGGGGTGCCACACCATCAGGCATACCCTGGCAGGGGACGAAAGAGCCTCCAGGGTGCTTCCCGCCTCTGCCCTCCCCAGAGCCCGTGTGCCCGCCACTCCCCCCCACCCCAGCACGGTTCTGCACGTGGGTGGGCCGGCAGCACCCGTCTCCGGCCAGGGGTGGCCCTGTGCTTGGGAGGCCTGTCCCAGAGCACACTGCGGATGGCCCGCAGCAGGCAGTGGTGGGGAGGTGACCTGGGGAGGCCCTGGGCCCAGCCTGCGCTGACCTCACTCACAGGGGCAGCTTCCCCAGGAGGCAGGTCGGTTCCCTAGGAAGGCTCCAGGGATGGGGAGGCTCAGAGGGACACCCCCGGGGGGGGGGGCTCCTGACATGGCCACAGTTCCCCCAGGAGGCAGCTCCTGGTGAGGCTCTGGGGGCGCTTACAGGGGTGCCAAGAGGGTAGGGAGCTTCCAGGGGGCCCCGAGTCCCCCTAGGGCAGTGGTTCTCAACCTTCCTAATGCCACGACCCTTTGAGACAGTTCATCATGTTGTGGTGACCCCTCCAACCATAAAATTATTTTCCTTGCTATTTCATGACTGTCATTTTGCTACTGTTATTTATTGGGCGACCCTTGTGAAAGGGTCGTGACCCACAGGGGGCAGGGGACTGTCAGTTTAAATCTTAGTGTGGAAGCAGTTTGACCAGGGCCCCCCAACATACACACACACCCAGGCCTACCAAGTCGGCCAGCCCCACAGGCTGCGGGCGGGGTGGGCTTGGAGCGGTCTAAGCCTCTGTCCGTCACCCTAGTAAGCGGGGTGCTGCTTGCATCTGTTGAGGGCAGGTGGGTGCTCCAGACATGGCCGGCTGGACCCTGTGAAGGAGAGTGGACCTTGGGCTCCTGGTGGGTGCCTGTGTTGGCCATCAGAGGGGGCTTACAGGGGCCCCAGACAAGTGCCCAGGGCCTACCCCTCAGCCCCAGGGCCCTGCTGGGGTGGGAAACCTGCATGCGGCCCAACTAGATGCGCTGGGCCAGATCCGGCTGAGAGTCTGCCCGCCCGGGCACCCAGCCTACCCGTCTGCTTCTGCCGTGGGAGTTGCCCAGCGGGGCCCTTCTCCATTCCGCCCCAGCCCGTGGGGCGGCTGGTGGTGGCAGTGACGCCGTGCCCCCCAGATGCTCCGACAGGGCAGCCCTTGGGCCACCCTGGGCACACCTAGGCAGGTGTGCAGGGGCCAGGTGGTAGCCTGCAGGGGCTACTGGGGCAGCCGTGGGGAACACGTGGCAGGCACCCCAGGGAAGCCCTGCCGTATGGCGCTGCCAGTCTGTGGCGCCGGCACACCCACGGTGACAGTCCCAGGCACTCACCACAATGTCCCCATCTGCTCTCCCGCCACCGCCAGCCCGCTCCCCACAGCGCCTCGGGCCTCGCTCACTCACTGCAGAGGTGGGGCCTCCCTGTCCTCACCGGCAGACTGCCTGCAATTTGAGGGTCCGGGTCCGCTGCCATCAGGGTGCAGGAGTGGGGCGAAGGTGCTACCCTGGGAAGTGGAGATGGGGGTCATGCTGGTGGCACCCATGTTCCCTCCTCAGGGTCCCGTCTCCCAGGGGGCCCCCAACCCCTGGGCCACCAGCGCCCCTTTCCTCACTCTGATTGGCCGAGGCCGCCTCCCGCCCTCCGCCATCACAAACCCCTGCAGTTCTCTGGGTTACCTGGAACCCCGAGGGCCTCCTGGAGCCGGCTGCCGCGCCGTCTGCCCTGCGTCTCTGCTCTGCCGGTTGGTGTGTGCGTCCTGCAGAGAGCTGCCTGGGGCCAACGACAGAGGAGTGGCCGGCCACTGTGACGGTCAGCCACCAGCCAGCCGAGGGGGCTGGGCACAGGTTCCAGCGACTCCCGCCACCCCGTCCATGGGAGCAGTCGGTCCCGTGCGGCCCACAGAGGAGGGTGGCCCCTGTCCTGCTGCCTTTCGAGGCAGGGGCCGGGAGGGGGCACTGGCTGAGCGTCCGTGTCTCTGCAGCTGCTGCTGGTGGAGCCTGGACATGGGATGCCGAGTGGCCTCGGGGAGCCTAGTGGGAGCACAGGCACCTGCGGGCCGCGGCCGTGACGGGCACTGAGCGCTCAGGATGTCCACGACGACGACCGTGACCTCCGCGGGCATCCCGGCGGCCCCGGGCCCCGTAAACCCGCCCCCGCCCGAGGTCTGCAACCCCAGCAAGCCTGGCCGCAAGACCAACCAGCTGCAGTACATGCAGAACGTGGTGGTGAAGACGCTGTGGAAGCACCAGTTCGCCTGGCCCTTCTACCAGCCCGTGGACGCCATCAAGCTGAACCTGCCCGTGAGTACGCTCACTGTGGGACCCCCGGGCACGTCGGAGTGCCTGGAGCGTCCAGCAGGGGGCGAGGGCGTGGCTGTGCCCAGGAGCCCAGTGACCCGGCCTCTCTCCCCTAGGACTATCATAAAATAATCAAGAACCCCATGGACATGGGGACGATTAAGAAGAGGCTGGAGAACAATTACTACTGGAGTGCCAGCGAGTGTATGCAGGACTTCAACACCATGTTTACAAACTGTTACATTTATAATAAGGTGAGCAGCCCCACCCACCCGGAGCTGGGGTCGGGGCCAGGGAGGGCGGGCATGCAGGACTTCAACACCACGTTTACAAACTGGGACAGTGACGATAAGTTGAGCAGACCAGGGCGGCACAGAAGGGCTTCCCACCTTGGGTGGGCCTGGGCCCGTACGGCCAGTTGGCACTGGCTGGGCCGGGCGGGGCCAGGTGGCTCGCAGTAGCTCCTGAGCATTGGCCCTTACCCAGGAATCCAGCCCTGCCTCTCTCAGGGCTCACAGGCACACATACATGTGCCCACACTTACACACTCACGCACACGTGTGTGCATACCCCCACACACTTACACATACATGCTCACACACTCATGCACATATTCACACACAATAGCACCCTCATATTCACACACATTCTCACACACACACGGAATGGTAGCCTTTGTGAGGAGTGCTAGCGGTGGTGGATCAGTGGTGTGCCAGGGGTGGGGGGTGGGGGAGGGTGCTCCTGGAAGAGTCCCAGTCCAGGTCCCAGGAAGCCCACGGAGCAGTTCTGCGCGGCCACACGGGGCCACAGCCACCGCCTCTCCTGCCCGAGGGCCTGTCTGAAATCAGAGCAGCCCGCTCGGAATGAGGTGGTGCAAAGCAGGGGCCTGGACGAGGGTGCTGGGCGTCCCGCATCTAACCTTCAAGGTCCGATTCTTTTGTTTCGAATTTTCTGTGGAGCCAACTGCTTTCAGCTATTGGAGGCATTTTCAGTGAGGCCGGGGTACTTAAAATATTTTAAATTTCAGGTAACACGGCAGTTGCTACCATTAGTGGGACATGTATGCCCCTGGGGTCTCTGGTGCTAGGAGTGGTGGCATGAGCCCCGTGTCTTCAGATCCACGCGGTGATGTGGGCCCCCACCAGGTGGCAGCACACACTAACAGTTGGTGGCACTGTAGTCTACTGGCCCCAGAGGCAGGATGTAGGTGGGCACCCGGTGGGACCCCAGGGTCCGTCTGTAGAGCTGCTCCGTGTGACGAGGATTAGGCAGCCCAGGGGCCCGGACCCCTGGAGGGGGCGCTTGGGGTGATGGCTCCTGTCCCACCAGCCCCCCCTCCGGCCGGTGTTGACGTTCGCTCTTGTCTCCAGCCCACAGACGACATCGTGCTCATGGCCCAAGCCTTAGAGAAGATTTTTCTACAGAAAGTGGCCCAAATGCCCCAGGAGGAAGTTGAGCTATTGCCCCCTGCCCCGAAGGGCAAAGGCCGGAAGCCAGCTGTGGTGGCCCAGAGTACAGGTGAGGCAGGGGCCTGGAATACCTGTCAGGGCGCCCCCAGAGTGGGGGGCCATGGTGCGACGTGGGGAGAACCCCATGTGTAGGGAGGGATGGACCCCACGTACCAAGGGAGGGGGACCCACTGTGCGGATATAGGGTATAGTGTGCACCTGGAGGGGAGGGAAACCCAGTGCGCACCTGGGTGGGCTCTGCCTTAGGGGGGAGGGGACTCCGAGTGAGGAATGATGAGAGGCTCAGTGTTGGGGGCGGGGGTCACCCAGCATGCATCTGGGTGGGCTCAGCCTGAGGGGCAGGGGCCCCAGAGTAAGAAACCAGAGTGCGGGTGTCTGGCGTGCAGCAAGGGTGTCTCCCCTGCAGTGTGGAGAGGGGCAGGGAGGGCCTCATGTAAGCCCTGGAAGCTTGGGGTCAGGCCCCCCCGGGCTCCAGGCCCAGCCCTCTGCTCACTGGGGAGGGGCTGGTTTAGCCCCTGTGAGTGACAGCCAGCTCAGGAAGGGCCTGGCTGTTCGCAGCCTCGGCTCTCAAAGCCGCCCCTCCGTCCAGCCCATCTGCTCGCTGTGGGCATCTATGTGGCCCCTGCCCTTGGACTCAGCGCTGTGTCTGGGGAGTGGGGGTGGCTCCAGTCACAGGTGCCGGTCACCATTGATCACCGATACTAGCCACTGGTCACTGGTCATCAGTACTGGTCTCTGAGGCTGCTCACTGGTCACAGGGCTGGTCACTGGTCACAGGGCTGGTCACTGGTCAGTGATACTGGTAGTGACCACAGATGCTGGTCAGTGGTCATCAGTGCCGGTCACTGTGCCCTGGTGTTCTCCCCGGCCTGCCATTCCAGCTCATAGACATGCATACCTGGGGCCCCGTGTCTGAGCCCGGACCCCGGAACTCTGGCATTGAGTCAGCTCTGTGGCCTGCCCTGTTGATGCTCTCTGCTGTGGTGCAGCCGGGTGTGCACCTGGGGAGCCTGTGTGCTGACCCTCCTCCTGGTTTTCAAGGGACGCAGCAAGTGGCGGCCATGTCCTCTGTGTCCCCGGCGACCCCCTTCCAGAACGTCCCTCCCGCTGTCTCCCAGACGCCTGTCATTGCTGCCACCCCTGTGCCAACCATCACTACCAACATCGCCACGGTCCCCGTGCCCCCCTCTGCCGCCCCACCGCCCCCCGCTGCTCCCAGCATCCCCGTCGTGCCCCCCACACCGCCCGTCGTCAAGGTGAGCGCCAGGGGTGGGGCGGGCCTCCCTGCAGACGCTGCCTGTCTTGGGCATGGGGGAGCCACCATCCATGGGCTTGGCACCCGAGCCTGAGGTCACACAGCTGGTGGGCGCAGGGCTGAACTAGAGCCCAGGCTTGGATGGCCCACAGCCCTGGCCTTCACGGTGCCTATCCAGTGTGAGGGGAGCGGGGTGAGTGTGTCCCCCAGTCAGCACCGCCCCCTCCTCACCCCTTGTCCTCGCCCCACCTGGTTTGCATGGCTGAGCTGAGTGACCCCATGCATTGGGGGCCCATGAGAACTGACCAGCCTCCTGCTGGGCCAGCCTGGGCCCTACTTATGTGTGTCATCCCCTCCCCCACCTTACAGCCAAGACCCTGGGCGG
>NW_022103922.1:2634006-2647445 GCF_000313985.2 Echinops telfairi
GCCGCCCCATCAAGCCGCCGCGGAAGGACCTGGAGGAGGGCGAGGTGCCGCAGCACGCGGGCAAGAAGGGCCGGCTGTCGGAGCACCTGCGCTACTGCGACAGCGTCCTCAAGGAGATGCTGTCCAAGAAGCACGCGGCCTACGCCTGGCCCTTCTACAAGCCCGTGGACGCCGAGGCCCTGGAGCTGCACGACTACCACGACATCATCAAGCACCCCATGGACCTCAGCACTGTCAAGGTGCATGCGCCAGGGGACCAGGGGGGCCTCCGCCTGCCGCTCCTGCACCCCCAGGGCTGTCCTGAGCCAGAACGGCTGGCAGCCAGACAACACGCCGTGCTGCCGAGCCTAGCACGCTGCCCCAGGGGTGGGGGGCACTGCGGCCTCAGGGTCGGGCCTCTGGTGAGGCAGCCTGCTCTCGGGAAGACGGACAGCCTCAGCACCCCATGGGGCAGGTCTGTGCAGTCCTGCGGGGTCGCTGTGAGCCCGGATCCCCAGGACAGACAGCAGTGGGTTTGGATTTGAATCAGCAGAGCCGGGAGCCAGGGTGACGCACTGGTTAAAGCGCTTGGCTGTCCGCCAGCCTGGGGGCACGGGTACCTCAGCTGCAGGAAGATGCTGTCCTGGGGAACTGGGAGGGCCCAGCTCTGTGTCTCCCTGACCTGTTGTCCAGGCCCATCGTCTGGGGGCCCCAGGCTCTAAGGTGGCTGCGGAGGGGAAAGGTCAGGGGCCCGAGTGATGCGTTAACTGCTCCCCTCACCCCCTCCAGTCTGGTCTTTGCAGCTGAGGGCTGGTGCTGGTCCCAGCTCACTCTGCCTTCCGACCCCTTTCTCGGCTTGGGACCTGCCTCTGGGCCTTCGGGTGCTCCTGGGGGCAGCAGGCTGGTGATGGGAGCCGGCTGCTTCCGGCGGGCTCGGGCACAGGGTCCCGTAGACCCTGGAGCTGTACATCCTTACGGGAGCAGGCAGCCTCCTCACCCTCCCTCTGAGCCGCTGGTGGGTGTGAACCACCCACCTTGCCGTGGGCGGCGCAGCACCAGCAGGGCTGGCGATAGAGAGGTGAAACTTGCTGGGGAAGCCGCACCCGGAGTGTCCTGTGGGCCCCAGCTGCCGCGCAGTGGGCTCTGACGCCGGCCACCCCATGGGTGCCCCGCAGGACTGCACCAGGGCCGATTGTCGGCCCCTTTTCAAGGTGCCCTGAGTGGGGGTCCACCCAGCCTCTCTCTGGTTACCTCACACTGGACACTCAAGCCCCATCCCCCGCCCCATTCAAGTTGGTAGTGGAGCCTTGTTCCCCAGAAGGTGGCCCTGGGCCCTTCCCGAGTCCGAGTGTGCAAAACTGCCCAGTGTGTACACACAGACGCTTTGGGCAAGCCCTGCTAGGGGCCCTCCCCGGCATCCCTGGCGCTCACTCTGGCATGGCGGCGGTGGGCTTGAGCACCCAGGGCCCCGAGAGGCTGGCCTGGCCCTGATGGCCCCCGTGGTATCTTACAGAAGAAGATGGACAGTCGGGAATACCCAGACGCACAGGGATTTGCAGCCGACATCCGGCTAATGTTCTCCAACTGCTACAAGTACAACCCCCCGGACCACGAGGTGGTGGCCATGGCCCGAAAGCTGCAGGTAATGGCCAGCATGAGACCTCCAGCCGGGCGAGCCGGCCGCTCACGGGATGCTGCAGAGCCCTTGGTCATGATGGTGGGGAGACCGGCTGTGGGGGCGGATCGGGCAGTGAGAGGAGCGGCCTTCACACGCCGGGGTCCTGCCAGCCTCTCTGCTCACCCACCCCTTGCCAGCACGCTCCACAAAGGCCTCGCCTAGGCCCAGGGGGGCCACCCGTGAGGCTGCCGACCACAGCTTCCTGCCCAGACCCTGGGTGCTGTGCACACTGGTCCTAGGTCCTCTCCCGGGTGCTGTGGCCCCGCAGGAAGGGCAGGCCTGGCCCTAGCTGATCCCGGGTGAAGGGAAGGGGTTCTGGACAGGCCGAGGCCACGCTGGCTACCGGAAGCAGTTCAGGGAGGACAGCATAGTGGGGGTGGGGGTCCCCTGCCCCTTTGGGTTGGGCCCTGCGTGCGTCACCCCATGGGTCAGAGTCTGGAGCGCCGTCGTGGGGTCACCCTGTCATGTCAACGCTGGGGTGCTCGTCCTGCCTGGGCAGGGGTCTCTGCTGAAAGGCAGGTTGGGGACCCATCTCCCGGCTGGCACACAGGAGACGTACGTCCCCTGGAGATGGCGGCTTCGGTCCCTGGTGTCTGGGCTCCCCCGCCGGTCAGAGTGACAGAGCCTGGGGGTGTCGCCTAGGGTGGGACGTGAGCTGGGGCACAGAGACCAGAAGCGACCACTCACTCCTAGAACAATGGCGCCCTTAGCCTTGTCCAACGCAAGGAGGCCACACCCTCTCCTGGCGAAGGGTGCAAGGTCTTGGTGTGCAGTGTGGGGTGGGAGCAGGGCTGGGGGGGCCGCCTGAGCCCCAGGCTCCCAGGGAGTGGGCGCAAGTAAAGCTGCAGGGTGTCGGGCGCGACGTTGACGAACAAGGAGGGGAAAGAAACAAAGAGAAGGAGGCTTGCTGCAGGCAACGGCAGATCTTGGTGTGCAGTGTGGGGTGGGAGCAGGGCTGGGGGGGCCGCCTGAGCCCCAGGCTCCCAGGGAGTGGGCGCAAGTAAAGCTGCAGGGTGTCAGGCGCCCCGGGGTCTTGACAGCTGAGCACTGTTGGCTCTGGACAGGAACTTGGGCTCCTGTGCCCCAGCCCTCCATGTGGTGGGTTCCAGGCATTCGGGGTGGGAGAATTGCCCACCCCTGGGTGCGCCAAGTTGTGCTCTCATGCTGTGCCAGACCCCTGGGGCTGGGGGCTGCCTAGGCTCTCAGGTTCCCCTGTCCCCCACAGGACGTGTTTGAGATGCGGTTCGCCAAGATGCCTGACGAGCCCGCGGAGGCCCCTGCGCCCCCCGCCCCCGCCGCGCCTGCGGTGAGCAAGGGCGCCGAGAGCAGCCGCAGCAGCGAGGAGAGCTCATCGGACTCCGGCAGCTCCGACTCGGAGGAGGAGCGCGCCACCAGGCTGGCAGAGCTGCAGGAGCAGGTGCGGCTGGGCTCGGCTGCGGGGCCGCTCCCCCCACTCCCAGGCCTTCGGGAACCACGGAGCCAGGAGTCTTGCACTCTCGGCACTGGCCCTTGGGGACCTGCCAGCCTGCACCGAGGAGCCTGGCTGGGGAGGCCCCCAGGGAGCTGTGGTGCAGGTGCTGGCTGTGTCCCGTCTGGGTGGAGGGCCTCTGGTCTCGAGGTGACTGGCCCATCTTCACCCATAGTTACACCTCCGTCTCTCTCCCCTCTCCTTCATTAACTGGCTCCTTAGACTCGGGGTGCAGAACTGAGAGAAGCGAGGCCTGAACCCCCAGGCACCCGGCAGCTAGTGAGATCCCATTTCTGGGTCCCCGAGTGGGTGAGGGAGGGGGGGTGCAGTAGAGTCAGGTGGAAGGGCAGTCCCGGGAGGCCCCGAAGTCCCCACAGTGGCCTGGACCTTCTGGCCGGGGCCCCTAGAGCTCGCTGGGACACAGACTGGGAGGGACAGCATGGAAAGACAGCCTCGGGTTGGGCGGGTCTCCCCTGCCAGCCTGGACATGGGGCACCCGGGCACCAGTCTCTGTCCTCCCGCCTGCCCACTGGGACCGCATTGAGACCACAGAGATTCGCAGGGACTGTTGGCCTGCACCTATGGGCTCCTCCAGAGACCAGGCGGGAGGATCAGGACACACAGGGCCCTGGTGGGTACCGCGTGCATCTCAGCTGCTGCATGGAAGAGCTGCCCTGTGGTAGCCATGTCCCCTGCCCCAGTGTCATTGCTGGGCACCTGATGTGTGTGGCCATGCAGCCGCCGGACCTCCCCCTCGGGCGCCAGGAAGCCGGGCTGCTGTCAGTTGGCTCCCACCCGGCCCTGGGGTCGCCAACCTGATCTTTGACATGAGCCGGGGGCTCCGGGCGAGGTGGGGCCCCAAGCCTGGCCGTGGCCACTCAACCTCCCGGGCACGTGCTCCTCTCGTCCAGCTGAAGGCTGTCCACGAGCAGCTGGCCGCCCTGTCTCAGGCCCCCGTGAACAAACCAAAGAAGAAGAAGGAGAAGAAGGAGAAGAAGCGGGACAAGGACAAGCACAAGGCCAAGGCCGAGGACGAGAAGAAGGCCCGGGCGGGTCTGCCCACCAAGCAGGCCCAGCAGAAGAAGGCCCCTATCAAGAAGGCCAACAGCACCACGCCGGCCACCAGGTGGGCGCAGATGGCGCGGGTGCCAGGGGGGAGTGGGTACCAGCCCCGCCCTCCTGCGGGTGATGTGGAGGCTGGGCTGTTTTTTGTGGTGTCAGTGTGGGGTGCAGTGCCCTTCCCAGCCCACCCTGCAGGGCCACCACGAGGACCACGGGAGACGTCTTCCAGGAAGGTGGGGGCTCTGCTGGTGGTGGCTGGCTGAGGTCAGAGGCATCGAAGCAGTCCCGTAGCCTCTGGGCTTGAGGGTTTGTCTCTGGGATGCTAGGGCCTTGGGCACACCTCCCCTGGCCCACGCAGTAGGCAGAGGGTCAGGCAGTGGAAGATGGCGTCTTGGCACAGACCCAGCTGTGTGTCCCTGCACTGTGTGTCTGAGGAACGCCTGCCGGGAACAGGCAGTAATTACATGGTGAGGTCAGCCAGGTGCGTGGAGCTCAGAGATGGGGCAGCTCTCCTGGACAGAGGAGACCTGCCAGAGGAAGACTGCCCTACAGGGGGGCGGGGTGGGGGTGCCAAGTCGAGTCTGCCGAGGTCAGTCCACTCCATGAAGGTATTTGGACTCTCACAGGGACTGAGCAGAGCAGTGGCCCTGTCCTGGTGGCCGGGGCTCGTGGATTGGTGACGTCAGGATTGAAGGAAGGACCCCTTTGGGGATTGTGGCTGAGAGGCGCGTAGGCCATGGAGGGAGGGCTGGGCAGAGCCGGCCCCAGGGCTGGGAGTTGCAGGCAGTAGGAGCACTCAGCGGTTTGGGCTTGGCTGCCAGGTGGGAGACTGTCAGTCAGTCCGCCGGGAAGCACTGGGAAGAGGTAGGGTTCTGTCCTCCTTCCCACCTCCCTCCCTCCTCTAAAAGTCAGCAGTTCAAAGCCTCCAGCAGCTCTCTGGGAGGAAGCTGGGGCTTGCTTCCCCCGTAGAGTCAGTTTTGTCTCGGGGACCGCAGTGCAGCAGGGCGTGCTCCCTCTCTGCCACCTGCTGACCAGTCTCACCTCATGCTGGCCCACTGCTCACAGGTGACAGACCCTGGGAGACTAGAAATGGGTGACCTGCTCCTGTGGAGCATGTGACCTCACTGGGTGGGGGAGGGCGGGCATTGGGCTCACCAGCCCAAGACTGCGTCCCATCACGAGGCATGTCAAGCCTGCCCCCACCCATGCTGTGCCCCCAGCCTGACAGCAGACATCCCTCCCAGGGCTCTGTGTTTACTTGGGCCTGTAATTCACGCGGAACTCGCGGACAGTACCCACACCTACAGAGTTCACTAGGGATGGTCTCGGGCTACTGACTCTTCCGGATCAGAAATGCTCCGAACACAGTTCTTCCCGTTGGGAGCACCCCTCCTCAGTTATGCCTGCAGGCGGCAGCCTCTCTCTGGTCCCCTTGGCCTCTGCCCTACCACCCGCCTAGCCGTGTTACCGAGCTCTCTCAGCACTGCCCAGAACTGCCCAGTGGGCAGGCACTCCATTGCTCACGCGCCTCAGCCCAGAGGCCTCTGGCTCTAGCTCCGTGGTCAGCAAACCCAGTGTCCACACAGGCGAGCCTCCTGCCTAAAGGCACTGGGTCCCCTCCCCCGGGGCCTGCAGAGCCCCCCGCCACTGCTGCTCCCCTGGCTTCCTGTCCCTGGACTGAGGGGGTTCAGTGTGTGCAGCTCTTCTTTCAAGGTGGATGCATGGTCCGCCTGCTCGCTCTGCAGCTGACACGGCTCTTATGGGCAGCAGGCTGGCACACGTGGCCATTCCCCGCGGTACAGTTCCACGTCACTCGCACTGATGCTAAGACCCGGGCCTACCAGGGAAAGGACAGGCAGCCATCCGCATGGCCCTGCCCTGTCTTTGGGGGCTCACAGAGCCTGCCGCTGAGCAAACCTGCAGCCCCCCACCTCTGAGACCTGCCTCTTCTGCCCGCTGGGCACGGGTGTCCGTGTAACACTGGCCCAGAGACTGCCTTTTCTGTCCCCAGCACGAGGCCCGAGAATTGGTGTCCCGTCTGAATGCCTGGTAGAATTTACCAGAGGGAGGGCCTGGCTGTGGAGCAGTGTTCTCAGCCTTCCTCACGCTGAGACCGTTCCTCTTTCGTTGCTACTTCATCACTGTCATTTTGCTCCTGCTGTGAATCGGGTGACCCCTGTGAAAGGGTTGTTCGACCCCCAGGTTGAGAGCCGCTGCTGTGGAGTTTTGCTGGCTGGGAGGTTTCCACCCGAGCTCAGTGACCGCCCAGCTGTAGACCTCGCTTGAGTCCACTCCCCCTGAGTGAGCTGTGGATGGCTCCCTGGCTCCCCGAGTCCTTGCTGGCCACCTGGTCTTGTGGATTGCAGAGAGGAAAGGGCTGGGGTCGCTGACCATGAGTGTGGACTTTTCTGTTGTTCCTTTGGCTCTAGGAGGTGGGCTTTTTGTTTTTTTAACTTTCGTCTTTGTTTTTTTAACTCACGTGACTTGGGTGAAAGTTTGCAGAGCCAAGTGGTTCCCCATTCAGCAGTCCAAACCCACTTTGTGTCTGACGTCGACCCCCGATGTGTGACATCTCCTCCCACACACACACCCCTCCCCTTTTCTCCTGTCCTCCCTCTGCCTGCTGAAGTGTGTCTCTGGACAGAGGCTGCCCTGCTGACCTCGTCAGAGCCCTGCTGGCGGCGCAGTGGGCTGCTGACTCCAAGGTCTCCCGGCAGCCCGTGGGGGAGAGCGGAGGACGGACGGCACTCGAGGAAGCCTGTGGCACCGTCCTGCTCCGCCCTGGGGTCAGGACGTGGGGTCGCTGTGAGCTGCAATCCAGCAGGTGGCAGGGAGGGTGTGTGCTTTGGTTGTTGTGAGGGGAGCGTGCACCCCCTCGGTCTCCTGAGCTCGGAGCCTCGGAGGGTGGTCCTGAGGATGGTCCTATCGGCTTTTGCTTCGTGCATTTGGAAGCCTCATCTCTACACGCTTGCACATTCAGAGCTCAGGCGGCTTCTTGGTGAGGTGACCTTGGTCTTACTACATGGCGCCCTCGTTCCCAGGCTAACGGTCCTTGTTCTGACCAATGTCCATGTATCCCGGTCAGCTTTGTTTTCTTTAGTAGTTGCCTAGAAGATTCCTCCATCTTTGTTGATTTTTAAAAAGTTAATTTGAATCATTGTAGTGGGGGCTCCTGCAGCTGTGACAACAATCCACAGTTCCATGTACCAAAGCCTCGTCTTTCCCCCGTCCCCTGCAGTTAGCACCCTTTTGTGACCACTGGGCTACCCGGTCCCCTTGCTGGTAGCTTAGCTGGGTGATGATTTTCACAGGGTTCAAGTGCAGCCTGTAAGTGGGGTCTTGTTTCTTATATCCAATCTGAACGTGTCTGTCTGTCTGTCTTGGTTGCTGTGTGGAGTCAGAATGGGCTGTGGAGTTTGAGAGCACCTGACTGTTAGAATGGTCTCCTGGCCAAGACCTGGACACACCCCACGTCCCCTGCCTCCACCCCCTGCGTGGGGGCACCTGCCTGGGGGCAGGCTCCACTGGGACCTCCAGAGCCGTGTCAGCTGGGCCCCTCCCTGGCAGACCTGTGGGGAGTCCCTGGGAGCTCTCCTGTCCCCAGGTCCTGGTGTGAGAGCCTGGATGGCCCCGGGCGGGGGGCAGGCGCTCCGCTCTGACGTGCCCCTGCGCGTGTCTCCTGCTGCAGGCAGCCGAAGAAGGGTGGCAAGCAGGCCTCGGCCCCCTATGACTCCGAGGAGGAGGAGGATGGCCTGCCCATGAGCTACGACGAGAAGCGGCAGCTGAGCCTGGACATCAACCGGCTGCCAGGGGAGAAGCTGGGCCGCGTGGTGCACATCATCCAGTCCCGGGAGCCCTCACTCAGGGACTCCAACCCCGACGAGATCGAGATCGACTTCGAGACGCTGAAGCCCACCACCCTGCGGGAACTGGAGCGATACGTCAAGTCCTGCCTGCAGAGGAAGCAGAGGAAGCCTCTCTGTGAGTGTGAAGCCTCTCCTGCCCCCACTCCTCCTCCCCACTGCTTCTCCTCCCCCAGATTTGGGCAGGAGAGGGGTCCTGGGAGCAGGCAGTCCACCCCATCCTGGCCCCTCCTCCCCTTCCTCCACCCTCCTAATGCCTGAGTCCCACTCCTGGTCAGAGGAGTGGGCCGCCAGCCCCCTCATTCTGGCACTGTTCAAGGGGCTTCCCGGGGACCCCACCTGCAGCTGTCTTCCAGATGGGTCCCTGTCAGGGGCAGTGAGCAGGATGTGGCTCCCAGAGGGTGGGTACAGAGCCCCTCCCTCCCTCGTCCCTGCATACCTGGTCACCCGGAGAGTCCTCTGCCTGCTGTCAGGTGAAGCTGGACCCCCCAGTCGCAGAGGCCAGGCCAGAGGGGTGGGGGAGACCCTAAGAGGGGAGCCCGCAGGCATGGTGGCAGGGGTCCTCACCCTCAAGCCCGGAGTCCTTGGGGGGTGGGAGGAGAGAAGACCGCTGGGGCACTGCCCAGCCGTGTCAGGCAGCTTGCCCTGCCTGCCCACTGCCTTGGTGCTCCCTGCCCTCCCCAGCGACCGGCGGGAAAAAGCAGGCGGCCAAGTCGAAAGAGGAGCTGGCGCAGGAGAAGAAGAAGGAGCTGGAGAAGCGGCTACAGGACGTCAGCGGGCAGCTCAACAACAAGAAGCCTGCCAAGAAAGGTGCTGCCTGCTGCTGCCCGGGGGGCGGGGCCGCCAGAGGGCGGGGCTCCGCGGGCCGGGGGCTGCTGGGAGCAGGGCTACGGGGGAGGGACACAGAACCAAATTCCCTGCCATGGAGTCGGCCCTATAGCACAGGGTAGAAGTGCCCCCACGGTCTCTGGGACTGCCACTCTATGGGAGGAGGAGGCCGTCTCTCTCCTGACCGGCCGGCCGTCAGCAGGAGGGGGATGATTGTGTCCTGGCACCTGAGGCTGGGTCTCCTCCGTCATCGGGGGCCACACCCCTGCCCACGGTGGCTTGTGCAGAGGGGCCGCTGTGTGTTGTGGGGCTGGCTGGTCAGCCCAGGAGACGGGGTCCGACCCCGCCCTGCTGGCTGTCCCATGGGCATCCAGCTTGGCCACCTGCTGGCTGCCCCCTGTGCTATGCCACTGCCCGCCGCCCCAAGCGGGGTGATGGCTGTGGAGGGGACTGGCCCCAGCCTGAGCTTTGTGGCGGGCTGTGCCTAGCCCCATCGTGAGGGAGAGCTCTGAGAGCAGTTGGCAGCTGAGGTCAGGGTGCAGGGTGGGCAGGCGACCCTGCTGGGAGCTGTGTTGGCACCTCAGAGTGAGTGTCCGTGTGCTGGCAGCCGGGGGTGGGCGCCCAGACCTGTTCGGCGGTGTCGATGAGGGGGGAAGTGGAGGGAACGTGGGGTCGGCTTGCTGTCCTCGTTGGAGACCCGAGAGCTGCTGTCTCAGGAACCCAAGGAGCAGTTCTGGTCTGTCTGTAGGGTCACCGGGCGGACACCCCTGCTGTTCATGAGAGAGCCACTGCTGGTTTAGCCCAGCCTGCACTGTTCTATAGTGATGACGTCACTGGGGGGGGTGAGCCTATAGCGGCCCTGCTGGTGGGGGGGGCACCTCTCAGGTGGTCAGGGAGCAGTGGAATTGGGGTGAGTCATGGAGGGTGGGGGAGACCTTTCACATGGTGGGGTGGGCATTGGGGCTAGGGGACCGCTTCTCATAGGGAGTGGATGATGGGGGGGGAGCTCCTTTTACAAGGGGTGGGTAATGGGCCCGGGGGGCACCTCTCACGAAGGGGGTGGGGGTGGGAATGTGGGCACCTCTCACGGGTGCGCTGCATGTCTCCACAGAGAAAGGTGGCCCTGCGCCCTCGGGCGGCCCGGCGCGGCTCAGCAGCAGCAGCTCCTCCGAGTCCGGGAGCAGCAGTTCCAGCGGGTCCAGCTCGGACAGCAGCGACTCGGAGTAGACGCGACCTGCGTGCAACCCCAGCACCCCCTCCCGTGGTCAATAGAGCCCCTCTGTCTGTGGCGTGCCGGTCTCCTTGCTTCAGTGTCCCGGGCTCCGCCAGGCTTTGTTCACAGGTCAGAGACCCTGTGCGTGGGCATCAGCATCCCCGAGGGGCCGCTGCCCACCCGGAGCCCTGTGGCAGGGAGAGGACAGCTCCCGGTGCTGCCTGGTGCCGCAGAAACAGTGAGGGGGACTGCAGGCTCTGAGTGCCCCATTCTTCTGCCCGACCCAGCCTGCTGTCCCAGAAGAATTTCTGGGAGCCGGCGGCCCGGGCGGGGAGGCGGGCGGTGTCTGGCCGGCCCCATGCCCACTGCTGTCCGCTCTTCTGGAGGGGCGAGACCCAGGGCTGGAGTGGAGGGCCGAGGCTGGGCTGGCAGGGTGGCATTGGGAGCGCTGGGCAGGGTGCCCACGGTTCCCTGGGTTCCGGTTCCCATACACGGAAGCCTTTACCTCAACTCAAACCCGAGAAGGAGAGAAGATGTAACGGAGGAGGAGCCTTTTGTTTGTTTGTTTGTTTGTTTGTTTGGTAAGGTTCTGCAGTTTTCTACAACAAGCCAGCCCAGCCCCGTGTGCCCCAGCCAGTTAGTGCTGCTGCAGCCCGCTCCGGAAGGTCCCTCCCAGCTCCGTGTATATAGAAACTATTTATTAACATCATTGGTCATTTTTTAAAAAAGGAAAAAGAAAAAAAAGCAAGGGAAACCAAACCTTAGAAGACACGCAGTTCACGCAGAGACGGGCGCAAGAAGCAGGCCTTGGGGCGGGCAGGGGGCGGCCCCTCCCCCGCAGGTGCTACAGCTCTGGGCCCCCCGGCTTGTCACAGCTTGGGGGCGCGGGGCCCTTTGTGGGTGGGTGTTTGGTGGCCTCTGGAGACTCGGCAGGTGTAGAAGACTCCCGGCTGCGGCACCATCTCTCTCTCTCTCTCCTTTGAAAACTGTTTGTTAGGTCTTTTGTATTCATGCCTGGTCTCTCTAGGACTGCTCTAAGTGAAAACAATTTAGGGAGCTCCCCTCCCCACTTGCCCCTATCCACACCCCCTTATATAATATAAACTTTGTAATCCGAGAGGGAAAAAAATGTATAGTAAATCTAAGTCTTGATTTTTAACTTTCTATTGTAAAGAAAAGTAATAATAATATACAGAGTTTAACAGAAGGTTGGGTTGGGTTGGGTTTCTCAGAGGTGGCCGCAGGGCTACCCGGCTGCGGACCGGACTCTGCCCTGTGCGTGGTGGGTTGGCCCAAGAGTGCCAAGGTGGCCTTCCGGGCAAAGGTGGGCGCATGCCCCAGCTTCTAGGGGACGGGCCAGCTGGTCAGGAGTGGTGACAAAGCAGGTGGGCCCACCCCCCCAAGCCTGACATCCTCACCAGCCATGTGTCTTGGGGGAGGGCAGGGAGCTGGCAGTCTCTGTGATGGGGCTGGATGTGGCGGCACTTCTGGGCAGATGGGGCCTGGCTGGTCGTGCCCAGCAGCTCACTGGATGAGGAAGCCTCTGCTGGTTTCTGAGCCCTGAGCAGGGCGGGGCCGAGAACAGGCCCTATTTCCTCACCTTTGGGGACATTGACACTTGGTGCGTCTGGAGCCAGTTTGTTAAAACGTCTGTTTGTTTGTAATAAAAATATAAACGGACTGTAAACTTTCCATTTTTTTACAGTAACCCGTCTTAAAGGTTTTACAAAGGACTGTCCAAATTGTGACTTTGAGGACATTAGCAGGGGGCAGGTGGGCCCAGAGCCAGGGCCTGAAGCTCCAGCACCTGCCGCCAAGATATGGGGTCTTCCCTGTGGATCTCAGATGGGGGGCGGGCTTTGGCCCAGGGGCTCTGCCCTGCCCAGCGGGCTCCCTGCAGCTGTGGGGCTGGGCTCGGGTCCCACTGAGCAGCTGCTTTTAAGACTGTCCAGGCTGCAAAGCTGATTTCAGGGTGTTTTTTGTTTTTGTTTTCGGGAGAGGGTCTGTTAACAGCCAGGATGTGGAAAAGGGGGGCAGTGGGGAGATCTATCTGCTCATTCTGCACCCTGCACCCCCATAAGCTGCCAGTTAGAAATGCCCTCATGCAGACAGCGGCCTGGTGGGGATGTTCCACGGTGGTCCCCAGTACGGGAGGGTGTGAAGGGGCCTCTGCAAGTCGAGGGAGCCCCCAACCCCCCTACGGTCCATGAGCGTGCTTACAAAAACTAACATACGTTGTTTCCATTGCTTGGCCCACGCCACCTGCAGTCCTGGGGTGGGGGTGGGGGGCTTCGTCAGGTGCTGTTGGTGAGCTGTTGCAGCTCACTTCATAGCAGCAGCTTCCGGAAGGGTTTGTCCTTTGTTTCTTTGTTTTATATTTAAAATGTTACTTTTCTGTACCATGTGCATGCGCGGTTTGCCGTACCTTTTCTTAAACTTTTTAGTGCCGTTCCTAGTAGATTCCTGTACTGCCAGTTACTGACGAGTCCGCTGTGCGTAGTTTTAGCTTGTGGATTGCAATGCTGGCCCCGACACACAGTCACAATGGTAGCGTTCTCTTCGATGTTTCTGGTCATCACGGACCCTGCTCCTGGGGCATTTGCCTTGTTTTCATAATAAAATGGAAAATTCAAAAAGTGCCCCTGTGTGAGACTGCTCTGAGGAGGTGGGGGCCGGGCTAGGTGGGTGGGGGCTCCCTCCCGCAGCACCAGGGTGGGTTGGGGGGTTAGAATGGCTGCCCTCTCACCGGCCCCACAGGTCAGGGAGCAGCTGAGAACACACCCCACTTACTGGCTGCTAGGTCTTGCTCGGCGGTCATCCCAGGAAGGGTGGCAGTGCAGTGCTGGCTGCCGTGCACGCCCACCACCCTGCATGTGCCCATGAGCCACACCGGATGAATGCAAAGTGGCCAAGTGGGAAACAGAGATGAAAAGTGCCACCAGCCCTTGGGAGTTCCCTTGAGCAACCGCTGTGCCACCCAGAGCCTGGCATGTGGTGGGCAGGCATGTCTTTAAATGGCTTCGGCTGCTGGCACGTGGCTTGGAGGAGACACGGGCACAGGGGGCTCTGTCTAGGATCTCTGGCCTGGCCTGCTGGTGGCCCCACTTGGTTGTGTGACTCCTGAGGGCCTAAACCAACCTTAGCAGCCGAGTGCCCTGGGACACAGGGGCCTGCTGCCTGCTCCGGGCCTAGGGGAGGACTCCCCTGCCCATCTGCACTCTCTGACAACGTGTTCACTCCAGGCCTGACCCAAGGCAGCTTGCAGGACTTAAATCCAAACAGCATTGACAAAGGCCCCCTGTAGAGGTGGGTGCTGTGTGTGTGTGTTTCCCTCCACATCAACTCAAA
>NW_022103922.1:2647652-2648641 GCF_000313985.2 Echinops telfairi
GCTGGCTTGGCTGGGCATGGAGTATCAGACCTTCCCTGCTGCCGGACATCAGTGATTTCAAAAGAACACCAATGGACCTGGGTCAGCAGACAAACGTCGTGGGGACGGGGACAGTCCCAAAGGGCCTTTATTCAGAGACATCCTCTCAGTCCTGCTCCTGTGCATGCTCAGCACAGACTGCGGCACACCTGGCCCCAGTGAACGCTGACTGTTTACCAGGAGACCGGGTGACATGCGACCCTGAGTGTCCCTGGGCCAGAGGCCAGAACCCCCAGGGTCCACCAGAAACCGCCTCTGTCACTTTGGGACGCAAATTTGAGATCACGAGGCTTGTGGGCGGGGAGCCTGCTCAGTGCTGGTTCCCCCCAGCTCTGAGGGTCTGCACCCCTGGGGTGGCAGGTCGTCCAAACACAGCACAGTTCCCTTGGGGTCGGCAGTGGCAGCCAGCGACCCCACATCACACCCAGAGGTGGCAGGGCCTCGACCAGGCCAGCAGGGCCTGGAGGAATGGCCACCGAGCTGCAGGAAGTCCCCTGACTTGGTCTCTAGGGGAGCCACCACACCAGGCGCTTCCTGGTTTCCATGACAACAGCTCAAAGGCTGGGCCCAGCCCTGGGTGCTGACGGTTCAAAGCCACCCACAGGAGGCAGGAGTAGGGCTGATAGGTCACGGGGCCGAGTCACATGACGGTGCAAAACCTGGACTGGCCCGTATCCCGCGGGACCGGCGGGACCTCCGGCTTGTTCTTGTCCCTGACCAGGATGGCCTCGTTCCCGTACTGCGAGTACCACATACTCCGGCTCCGGCTGAGGTACGTGCCAGGGGGCCCTGCCTCCAGTTTGCTCTGCTCCTGCTGCCAGATGAGCAGGGAGGTGTCCCGGTAGCGGAGGCGCGCGTAGCCTTCGGACAGGGCTTTGTCGGCCAGAGGTGGCCGGCCACTCATCACTGCCCGCGCTCGGCGGCCGGGGCGGCCAGGAAGCAGGGAGCCC
>NW_022103922.1:2650493-2663462 GCF_000313985.2 Echinops telfairi
TGCCCATCCCAAAGAAAGGTGACCCAATAGAATGCTCAACCTATAGACAATATCATTGCTTTTGCACACAAGTAAAATGTTGCTTTAGATCAGCCAACAATGGTTGCAGCAGTACATTGATAGGGAGCTGCCAGAAGTTCAGGACGCATTCAGCAGAGGCTGTGGAACAAGGGATATCATTGCTGATGTAGGTGGATCTTTGCTCAAAGCAGAGAACACCAGAAAGATATTTACTTGTGTTTCATTGACTATGTAAAGGCATTCGACTGTAAGGACCATAATAAACTATGGATAAACTTGGGAATAATGAGAATTCCAGAACACTTCATTGTGCTCATGGGAAATGTGTACATGGTTCAAGAAGCAGTTGTGTGAACACAACACAGGAATACTGCAGGGCTTAAAACCAGGAAGGGTGTGCGTCAGGGCCGTATCCTCTCATCATGCTTAGTCAACCTGTACACTGAGCAAATCATCGTAGAAGCTGGGTTCTATGAAGAAGAGCGCAGCATCAGGATTGGAGGAAGGATTGTTAACAACCTGTGGTGTGCAGATGACACAACGTTGCTTCATTTTCTCCCCAGGAGGAAATGCAGCACTTGCTGATGAAGATCGAGGACCGCAGCCTTCAGTGTGGACCACAACTCAATGTAAAGAAGACCCACATCCTCACAACTGGATCAATAGGGAACATCATGATAAATGGAGAGAAAGTTGCCAAGGATTTTGCCTTGCTTGGATCCACCATCAATGCTCACCGAAGTAGCAGTCAAGAGATCACAAGAGGTATTGTATTGGCTAAATTTTGTGCACAAGACCTGTTTAGAGTTTTGAAGAGCAAGGACCTTGAGGACTAAATTGTGCCAAGCCATGATTTTCTCCATTGCCTCCTGTGCGTGTGAAAGTTGGACATTGAATCAGGAAGACCGTAGAAGAATCCATGCATTTGAGTTGCGGTGCTGGAAGAGAATGCTGAAAGGACCACGGGTGATGGCTAAAAGGACAAACTGCTCTGTCCTGGAAGAAGTAAGGCCAGCGTGCTCCTTGGAAGCTCGTCTCACAAGGGACCAGTCCTGGGAGAAGGACCTCATGTTTGGTTAAGTGGAGGGGCACCTAAAAAGAGGAAGGCTCCCAATAAATGATTTAAGAAAAAAAAAGAAGGAAATAAAAACAGTTAAATAAGTGTTAGGCCATTTTTCTACTGTCTAACCAAGAAATACCTTGCTGGCGGAAAGTGAGGAGAACTTGGAGCACTTGCCAATAAAGGTCAAGGGTTGCAGCCTTGTAAAGAAATGTAAAGAAAACCCAAATCTTCACAACTGACCAATAATTGGTCGCTATGATAAACCTGAGAAACGGAGAGAAAAACTGAAGTTGTCAAAGATGTCATCTCTCTTGGATCTGAAACCAATGTTCACTGACGATATCAAAGGATACATTGCATTTGGTAAATCCAGCACTGGGATTCACATAATTTAATTACAGGTTCAATGTCCTAATGACCGTTTCAAATATAAAAAAAGATATTCTGAAATGTAATTTAATATTTCAGATGGTTAATACTTAAATAATAATACTATAAAAGAGGTACACAAGCTAGAATGAGTTTTAAGATATTAATGATGATATAAAAGATGACAAAAAATAAACTGTTATTTAAGATATTCCTCCCACCCCCCAAAAAAGAGGAAGGCCCACAAGGAGGTGGATGGACACGGTGGCTGCATCAGTGGGCTGAGGTGTGGGGACAGCGATGAGGATGTGCAGGACTGGACAGTGTTCCCTTCTGCTGCGCGGGGTGGGGGTGGGGGTCGCTATGGGTCGCAGCTTGACTGGACGGCACCTGACAAGAACCATAACGGAGGTTACTCGTCAGGCTGCTCACCACAAGGACAGGACAGTAGAACCCTGGACCTCGACCCTCATCGTCTAGAAGGAGGGTCGAGATTCGCGATGCAGTTGAGTTCTGAATCCATTTTTCCCATAAGAAATCACTGGAAACGGGTTAACCGGTTCTCCACCACCAAGCTTTTACCCTAACCTTGCCTTTTTATAGAAAACATTACACTGAAATCTCCAAGTAAATAAGTTCAGAGTTATAGAATGTATTTAAATAAGAAACACAAGATTTTAAAAGTTCTTAACAACTACGGTATGGCCCATACCTTGAGACGGATGAGGATCTGGATCGTGGACACGATGTGGAGAGGAGGGATGGAGAGAGGATCATTGCTTGGAAGGGGCATCCCCTTCCATCAAATCAACTGGTAGCTGCTTTTCAGTTTTTTCCCCTTCTTTGTCATTTTTCACTAGGACCAGGCTGACTTTCTCTATAAAAAGCCTCTAATGTGGTCTGCTGTTAGCATTACCTTAACTGTTTTCTAAAAGGGTTTGCTAAATTATCACCAACAATATCGATAACATGGTTAACCAGTTCCTTATCATGATGATTCTTTTCAAAAAACTCTTTCTTAGGACCCATGTTTTTTTATTATCTAAAAACAGTACAAGAAGCCACAAAAACTAAGAAAATGATAGCAAAACGCTTGTAACACAGCGCGAAAGGCGTCCAACAACGCCAACGAACGCCGAGCAACTGGAACATGAACTGCTTTCTTTTACGAAAATCACGCGCATCGGGTCAGCTTCCGACGTTTTATTTGAGCTCTGATGCAAAGTTGTCTCCACGTTTCACGTCGAAATCCGATGATGTTGAGTACTGATGCGGTGAGGATGGGGTGCTACTGCCGCTGGAAATCCCAGCTGCTCCTGGGAGAAAGAGGCGGCTTTCTACTCCCATGAAGAGCTACAATCTTGGATGTCCTGTGGGCGGAGGTCAGCTCACTATCGTCCTCCCTGCTGCCAGACCACTGTCTCCCCATGTCATAGAGGTGGACCTGCTCCCTGCTGCTGGAGACAACGGATTACTTCTCTCTGACGCTTGTGACCCTTAGCTTGGCTCCTGTAGGCAGAGTTCACATCCTACTGATAATGGTCTCTAGCAGTTGAGCCAGGGACTCTGTGATATTCCAAGTTAGGCTGCCATCCTGTACCCAAGACCCACCCATCTTGCCACGTGTATACCGCCAGTCCCTCCTCTTCCTATTGCATGGATACCCCTAGATCACCCCCTCCCATTACTGTAATACCTATAGCACAACCCTTTCCTGTGACGTATGTCTTCACCTGTAATTAGGGAGCTTGCACGTCCCCAGAGAATGTAAAAACTTGGGAAGCATTAAAGATTCTCTCCCCCCACGCAGACCACCAAGCGGGGCTGAGGTGAGCAATGCTACCATGTAATGTGTCTGACTCCATTTATTTCTATATGTATCTCTTTTATCTCATGCTCTCTATAACTTTACTATAATATTTACTTATTATCGCTGTACAATTGGGCCTACTGAACCCGTAATGCTGTGCTAGGAGCTGGCTTCTCCTGCAGTCCTCCAGGGGCACTGAGCGTCAGAGGCGACTCAATGGCAGTGAGGTTTTTGGTTCATTTGCTCTAATACTGTTCCGGGCACTCGCTCTCCAAACCAGATCTTGAATTGGCCAAGGTCACCCAGTGGGCCAGCCTGCTGCCTGCACTGCAGGTGGCAGTTCTGAGAGGACCGTCTCTCATACACCCCATGCCACCTCCGATGTGTATCCCTCCTTTTGCTTCCGACACAGGGAATCTTCGTTCCCCCCAGTGCCGATGGACAGGACGGGCGGACACCAACCACGATCACAAAACGGTGCAGGACACCCCACAGATGGCCTTCTTCCCCTGCCCAGGCAGGGAGCCACGCTAGCACCCATGCAGGTTTGTGGGAGAAGGACCCTGCCAGGGGAAGGTGTGGGGGGTGGGGTGGGGGAAGGTTGCTAAGGCAACACAGACCAAGGTCTCACCGATCAAGGGAAGAAAGCCAAGAAAGCAAGCTCACTGCCATTGGGTCAGGTTGACTGGAGAAACCCCTTCATAGACGGCCGGTCATACGTGTGTGGGAAAGAGCTTTCTATCAAAGAGCAATGGCCAGATCAAGTCCATCAGTCCGATATTAGCCCATATGTCTGATACCAGTCTATAAATTCTCTTCAGACTCACGCAACACATGCAATGACGCCGAATGCAGGTAGGTCACAGGCCAGTGGGTGGGGAGTCTTGTGGTTCCAGTGGCGGTGGAAGCATCTCAGCGCTGGCATGGGTCTCCACGTGGCTCCTCCAGGGTAGCTCCATGTGGCTTGTCAGCAGGAAGATGAAGCAGAGAGAGTGGGTCTGGCCTCCAGTGAGTTCCTTAGCTCCTTCGTGCCTCCCAATGAGGTCATCAAGCTGGGACCTGATTGACAGGCTAAACTCCACCCCTCCACCCTTCATCCTCTCAAGTTGACACCAGATGTCATCACCACACCAGCCATGGAGTTGAGGACTCACAGCAGCCCTACAGGAGAGAGTAGAGCTGTCCCCGTGAATTTCTGAGGCTGTAATGGTTTATGGGAGTAGAGAAGTCCCATCTTTCTTCCCAGGAGAAACTGGTTGGTTTTGAACTGGGGACCTTATGGTTAACAGCCCAACTTATAACCAGTACAGCACTGAGACTCCTTCAAGGGAAGAGGAGAGGTTTATAAGGAAGTGTAGGCAGGAAAGACATTGTGTTTATTCATGAACAGAGGAGAGGATTCTGGGAATTGGGATCCCCATGGGCGGGGTTACGGTAACGGGGTGTGCATACCACTCCCAAACTCCGGACTCACTCCCGTTGAGTTGACACCGACTCATAGTGACCCTATAGGGCAGAATAGAACTGCCCCTGTGAGTTTCCAGGATTGTGACTGTTTTCAGGAGTGAAAGCCCTTCTCCTGAGGAGCCTTGGGTGGTTTTGAACCGGCCACCTGGCAGTCAGCAGCCCGCAGTGTAACCCGCTGCGCCACTAGGGCTTCTGGCACAAAGGAGAGGAGACTCTCACTCAAAGTCACATCCTTGCTCCTGGACACTTTAAACACAGATTTGCCCCAAGCAATGTGTCGTTGGATCTCCTGACTGCTGCCCCCAGGGGCACGGACTGTGGACCCAAGTAAAATCCACCCCTTAACAGCTGCAATCTTCTCTTCGTTGGTCACGAAGCTGCCGATGGGTCCCGTTGTGAGGATGTTGGTGTTCCTGACGTTGACACATCATCCACACCGATGGCTGCCGTCCTTGAGCTCCACCAGCGAGGGGCTCGGGTTCTCCCCCCTTTCAGCGAGGAAAGTGGTGTCGCCCCGCAGGTTGTTCATAAGCCTTCCTCCAATCCTGACGCGGTGTCCTCCCTCATAGAACCCAGCTTCTCTGATGTTTGCTCAGTGTGCAGATGGAGTGAGTCTGCTGAGAGGGGATCACCCTGGGACACCCCTTTCCCGATGCTAAGCCACTAGCTTCCCCGTATTCCCACAGGAGTGATCATCTCTTGGGCCACGTGCAGGGTCCACAGGAGCCCGGGAAGTGTCCTGGAATTCCCACTCTGCTCACGGTTCTCCACCCTGTGCTCTGCTCCACGCGCTCAAATGTCTCTGCAGGCGAATCAAACACCAGTCCACACCTCGGTGGTGCGTTCCTGCTTGGGGCTCAGATCGGCGCGACGCCTGCATCAGCCGCGATGCCCCAGGTCCTTTTCTCAAGGGCTCGCCCCTCCGGCAGCTCCGGGCGACGGGCGGCTGCCGCTGTTGCGTGGTCTTCAGCCACAGTGTCCTCGCCCGGGACATCAACGGTGCTCTCCGATCATGCCTGCGCCTTGTTAGGTTCCCTCTCTCTGGAACGGGCACAGATGTGGGCGGCTTCCCGTTGGCGGTCCAGCCAATTGTCCGTTCGTGTGTAATCCGTGATTCCGGGCAAGTCGCCAAGCACTGGCACCGGGGTTCCTAGTCACAGGCGCACGGTGCCCTTCCTCCAAACCAGACCTGCCCCAACACCTCCCTGCCTCGGGTGGATGGCCACAGGCAGGTTCTCTCAGCAACATGTTGGTCTAAGTCTTTTAGAAAGGCCTCATCAAAACAGAGGCCTGGGGGTGGGGGGAGGGACATTTACGAGGCCAGAGAAACTCAGGGCAGAGAGGTCAGCTCCGAAGGTGATAGGCGTGTTTGGGGTGTGGGGAGGGGACTCCAAAGGGCTCATCTTCATCGATCGCCTTGCAGGTCTCTGGATGGTCATAAGGGCTGACCTCGTGGGAAAGTCCCAGGGAAACGGAAAGCGCGTCAGCAAAAAGCACAAACCCATTGTCATGGAGTCCACTGCCGCTCTGGCGACCCCGGCAAGAGTCACGACGGCAGGTGGCCTCACCGTCCCCCGTGGACCAGCTGGCGGGCTTGAACCACTGACCTTGTGGCAAGCAGCCCAAGGCTGGAGCTGCACATGGGTGAGAAAGAGGCCATGGGCCGATAAACACCACAAGGTCCCTTGTCACGCTACGACTTCAGCCAGTGATGTATCCCCACCTCCACCCCCAAACTCAGAGAACATGGAACAGGAATCGCATTGGAGTCCCTGGAGGGAGCTCCAAGGGCCGCTCGGAGGACGCAGACTTCCTCAGGGATGGGGTGGGGTGGGGTGGGGGTGCACACCCTGTGCGGCACAAGAGCAGCACGGGAGCCACGTGACGTACAGTCGCGCACTCTGATAGTCTTACAGCTCCGCGTCAAGGAGACCCCAGGTCCTCACAACTGGACCAATAGGCTAACCACAAATGGAGGGATGGGGGCGGGGAGGGGGGGACGAAGTTATCAGGGATTTCCTCTTGTCTCGGATCCGCAATCAACGCTCCTGGAAGCAGCAGGCAAGAAACCAAACACGTTGCACTGCGCACATTCACCGCCCAAGACCTCTTTAAATGATCAGAGAGCAAGGATGTCACTTTGAGGACTCAGGGCCACCTGACTCAAGCCCTGGTGTTCTCCACTGCCGCCTCTGCACGGGGTGTTGGACCCTGAACAAGGAGAGCTGAAGTGTGTGGATACTGGAAGTGCCGCGAGCTGTCGGAAAAACAAAACAAACCCCTAGCCAGATCCTTCTTGGAAAGTACAGCCAGACGGCTGCTGCTTAGACGCGAGACCTCATTCCATGGACGCCGGACATGGGATCGGGAGAGACCAGTCTTCAGAAATGGACACCATGTTTGGAAAAATAGAGGGGCAGCGGACAAGAGGAAGACCTTGACCCAGTGAGCTGAGATGTTGGACGCAGCGGCTGCAACAGGGGCTCCAACATAGCAACGATCGTGCGGACAGTGCTTGGCTGGACGGCGAACGCGGGGTCACTGTGAGTCAGGACCAGGTCGCGGCGGCAGCAGCAAGGGCAGCGTCTATGAGCACGGACTGTGGAGCCAAGTCAAATGAAATCCTGGACAACTTCGGTCTTCTCTCCCTGAATCATGACGCTGTGGTGAGAACGGCCATCGTAGATCGCCACAGGAGCAGCTAGCCCCCATCCTTCTCCTGCGCAGCACCTGGTGGGTTTGAGTCCCCATCTTGCAGTTAGTGGTCTTGACATTTACCAAACCGCACCACCTGGGCTCCCTCGCAAGGAAGAGTGAGGAACAGGAAAGGCTCACGTCAATAAATAGTCCAGGGGCCTAATGGTCTCTCTGAACCTTCGCTCACAGGTCCTGGAGGCCAGACCTCAATGGTGTGCAGCGGCCACTACCAAGTGCTCTGAAAGGGATCCCATCAGACAGTCCTGTACAGACTGACAGACATGTGGAGCAAAACTCAAAACCACACAAACACGGCCAAGCGCCTAGGTCGGATGAAACGGGGGTGGGAAGTCTCTGACCATGGCCGCTTGTCACCTTTCAAGCTTATACCTGAACTCCCTCAATGACTCTACTTGCAGTGGACCACTAGACAGACCTGTGAGGTGAATGAACCATGACACCTGCTAGGCACACACTCCCCGAACCAGCCAGGCGTCGGCATTTCCCTGGATGAAGCTCAGGAGACAGGAAGTGTGGATGGAGATGGCAGCCACGGGGCAGAGCAGGAAGAGTGTGGCCACACGCCGTGGCGATTGTGGCAATGTTACTGAGCAAAATGCACGTGGGCTGCTGAATGGACACCAAGCTGCTCTGCAAACGTCCGCTTAGGTAATAGCAAGAAGAAAACACAACAGAGGAAACTGGGAAGGGGGGAGGCAGCAGCAAAAACCCAACCCACCCACCCATCAACCCACCCACTCACCATCTCACCCACCCACCCACCAACCCACCCACATGCACCACCAACCCACCATCCCACCCACCCCACAACCAACCCAACTCACCCACCCACCATCACCACCCAGTCACCAACAAACCCCCCAACAGCCACCCCACCCACCCAAACATCCCACCCACCTAACCAACAACTCACCCACCAATCATCCCACCCACTCACCATCTCACCCACCCACCCACCAACCCACCCACATGCACCACCAACCCACCATCCCACCCACCCCACAACCAACCCAACTCACCCACCCACCATCACCACCCAGTCACCAACAAACCCCCCAACAGCCACCCCACCCACCCAAACATCCCACCCACCTAACCAACAACTCACCCACCAATCATCCCACCCACCAACTAATCTACCAACCCAACCCACTCAGCCACTGCCACCCACTCACCAGCATCCCACCCACCAATCCACCCACCCATGAACTATCCCACCAACCAAATCACCAACCATTCTACTTACCCACTCACCTACCCACCATTTAATTTACCAATCACCCCACCCACCAACCCACCCAGTTCCCCAAAGGAAGTATGTCCACAAGTACAGGGGTAAGGAATGACAGCACAGAATCTTGGAAGAGATAATCCATTCAAGACAACCCCAAACCTCTGTTTCCTGACTCAGACTCATGCCAACAAGTGCCTTCAGTTCTGCAAACCGGCTTCCTTCCCCCAAGGCCTTGAGGGAGCACCGCGTACATGGCATCAGAGGTGCCCGTTGTTGGAAACTGCTCTGCGTGCCCAAACACACGACAGCAGGTGATCCACAATGGCCACATGGCGGGGAGGTTTCAGGGATCACAATTTGGGGTGCAGTCTGCAGTCCTAATCAACTCGACTCCAACAGTGAGCAGCGCGTATTTCCCCTTGTCTAACAGAATGTGCAAGCCCACTCCCGTGAGCTGGTGGGGCGGACTCTGATTCCACGATAGACCAGATGGTCTTTTTCCACACCTACGATTTCCTGAGAGATGGTGACAGCTGAATTTGCATGACGTATCCACAAACGGTATCTGCAAAATGTGTGTGTTGATGTGGCTTAAATAAGCGGAATTCTTTCGTCCAGTTGTGTTGGAAAGAGTCAAAGCATTCACTTCCCCTCCCCCATGAACAGAGCCTGCGCTCCATCCATTTTTGCTGAGTGCATGGATGAAGAGCGAGTGGAAGGTGGAGGGATGGATGGGCGAAGGCTGGATGGTTCAGGTGGATGGAGGGATAGGTGAATGGCAGGTGGGTAGAAGGTTGGACAGATGGAAGAAGGGATGGATGGACGGATGCAAGGGGGTGGGTTGAGGGACGGGTGGCGGGGTGAGGATGGGTGGAGGATTGCAGTGAGGAGGTGGCTGCATAGTGGGGTGGGTAGGAGGTAAATGGAGAGGTAGGTGGAGAGATGCATGGGTGGGTGGGTGGAGGGGTCTGTGGGGCCATGGAGGAGGCGGCACCGATGGCAGGCAGCGTGGTCCCCAGCCTCCTGTGGAAGGTCTCCGAGGGACAGCATGAAGCGAGTCTCTGGGCTCCTGGTGGTGAAATGAGGCCCCCACAGGACATGGACACGTTGATGAGAAGTACCACAGCCACTACAGATAATGCCCTGGGCTCTAGGGAGACCCAGCTGAGGCCCTGAGCAGGAACACGGGGGCTGTAGGGTCGTGGGTGACTCTTTAGCAGGATGGTGTGGAATGGAGCCGGCTGAAGCTTGGATGGCTGTGTGTGTCTCTCTCCACCCTCAAGCGAGGGCCATTACCCCCAACACGAGCTCTGTCCAGACCAATCCCGGAGCGGTGAGTCCAGCTGAAGCCAGCCCCTCAGACTGGGACTGTCCTGCACTGCTGCCCCTTGTCCATGTCATCCGTCCAAGGCAAGAGCAACACCACTCAGCTGGATCGTGACAGGAACCGGACGCTGCAGGCAGATCTGGGATCACATGCTGGCTCTGTCCACCACGGGGCCTCGGGCAGGCCGGTTAAGCTCCGAGGCAGAGACACTCAGCGTAGGGCCTGGACTGCAGAGAGGGCTGGCCACCACCCTCTCCACCCCCACTGCCAACACCACCGGGTTTGCAGGACAAGCCCTGGTCCCCAGTGGCCACTTTGGGGCAGGCAGGCTCTGAGGGTGCTGAGGAATATGCCCTGGGACTGCAGCTGGGTGTGTGCGCATGTGCGTATCTGCTGAGTCAGCCGCACCCGTGTGATTTTAGATGCTGCTGCATGGGACCCCGAGCCCTCCCCACTGTCATCTACCCACTCAGGGCAGTATGTGCAAAGACGGCTGAGGGTTCTGGGCCAGCGAGCAGAGGAGGCCCGACCTTCAACCTCCCACTCCAGAATGATCTTGCGTCCTCTGCTGTGAGCACAGCCGCTTCCTCATGCAACCAGCTCAGGTCTTTAACGGCTGTGGCAACCACAGGGATTCCTGGATGCAGTGCTTAGCCTTAGAGCATCGGGCTGTGGACCACGAGGCCAGTGGTTCAAACCCACCCCCAGCTCTGTGGGAGAGAGCCACGCAGCTGACTTCCGGAAAGATGGCAATCCTGGAAGCACTCCGGGCCACTCCACTGCTGTGGCTTTTGCCTGTTTATAGGGAACAGTGGAGAGACCCACCTCTGAGTCGATTTGGACTCCCAGGGACTCCGTCGGACAGAGCAGAACTGCTCATGAGGGTCTCCAAGGCTGTCAAGGTCTACAGGAAGAGCCTCGTGGAGCCACCGACCCTGTGGTGAGCAGCCCAATGCTCAACCCACTGTGCCACCAGGGATCCGTTAACCACAGGTGCCTATTTTAGTAAGTCATTTTCAATTTCTGCCGCAACACTGCACACGCATTTTAGTCACTTCCACGTCACCCCTCAGTGTCACCAGGTGTGGTCCCCACATCCTCCCAGCTTGGGGATTCTCCTGGTCTGGAGGACAAACATGGCGGATCCAGGGCCAGGCCCAGCAGGCCGGTGGTGCTAGGAAGCGGGCTGGGCAGGTACTCTGGGTTGGGGAGGAGCACCAGGCAGGCGGACTGGCAGGGGCTGGGGTCCCAAGGCCATGAGCACTAGGCTTCTCTGAATCAAGGTGTCTGTGTCCTGGAGTGTCCCTTAGGAGTGGGGGTGGGGGGCAGGGGAGAGGCTGGTGAAGGGGTGGGCTACACTCCGGGGAGGTGGGAGTCACCAGGGCTCCGTTTGCGCTGGGGTGTGACAGTGTCAAGTTTGTCGGAGCCCCTCGCTGGTTGCACAGGACACAGTGATGGGGGATGGGGTGGGGGTGGGGTGAGGGCCGTTAGAAAGACCCAGAGAGAAGCCCCTACGGGTGGACTGCTGGGGGCGGAGGTGGGTGAGACAGACGGAGAGAGGTCACTTGGCGTTGATCCCTGCTGTCTGTGAGCCTGGCCAGGCAAAGGTTCTCTGGGGTTACGAACGGCCCCTCGTCCAAAGCCCCATTCCAGTAGGCTTCCCTCCTCCACCTGCCCTTCATAGCACCCACTTCTCTTCACCATCCCCAAGGACAGAGCCACTGCCCTGAGTCCATTCTGACTCCATTGACCTCAGGGGACAGTAGAACTGCTCCCGTGGGATCCGAGAATGTCTCTCTTGATGGGAGCAGACAGTCTCATCTTACCCCCCAAGGAACCGCTGGTGGATTTGAATTCCAGCCTTGCCGCAATCCACCAGGGCTCAGCCTCAATCTGTGGATGTCAACTGGAGCCCCAGTTCTCCAGGGAACCAGGCATGCCCCTACTACCTGCCAGCTGCCTGCCTGTGACCCCCCCATTCCATCCACTGGGGCACGCGGCTGGTTTCCTCGGCTCCCCTCGGGGAGGGGTCTCCCTAGGCTCCTCTGGGCTGTGGCTTGGAGCAGACACCCCCGCCCCCTCCCCTCCAAAAATCCAGCCATGGCTCCAGCGCCTGGAGCAGCACTCCTCCCTGCCCAAGCGCCGATTCCAGCGGCAGCCCTTTCAAAATCACGAGGCGGTGGCCTTGCCCTCTGCGCCCACCTGGCGGCAGCAGAGGAACGCCTGCACTGGCGGTGTGGAGGCTCCCAGGGTCTCCGCTGGTCTCGCCTTCCGGGTGGGTTCCCGGCTTGGCCTGCAGAGCACGGTGGTGTGGACTGAGGTCCTTTTCTGAGGGGTGAGACCAGCCACTAAGGTGAGGGGCTGGGGAGGGCGAGGGGGCTGTGCTGGGCGAAGCCCCTGCATCCCCTGATAAGCAATGCTGCCGGGTGGGTGAGGGTCTCCGGATGGCAGAGGTAGCTGCACCAAGCAGAAGCTGGGGGGCTGCAGGCCTGGGGAGGGGTCCCCTGGGAGCTGCTGGGGGCTTCCATCTGTTGCTGCTACATGCGATCCTCCCAGGCGAGGACAGCTCGACCCCCGTGGGGAGACCTCTAGCCCTGGTATTTTCCAAAGAAAGGACCACCGTGGGCGCGGTGGGTGGGCTCACCTGGCCCCCAGCGAGGCTGGGGCGTGCCTGCGCGTCAGTCCTGTCCCCATTTCTTTACACGGCTGCGCTGGCCCACGCGTCCTCCTCTAGCTGAGAGTGGCAGGGCTGAGTCCCGGCAGAGGTGCCCATAGGTGTTCCCTGGCCCTGGCGGTAGGCAGGGAAGCCAGGCGAGAGGGGCTTTCCCCCGGCGTGGGCTGAGCGGTCCTGCCAGGCAAACAGGCCCAGTGGTGGGGTTCTGCCTACAGACCCTCAGGGTCACCCAGACAACTGCGGGGGGCCCCAGTTCTTTTTGTCCTCGAAGCCCCTCCCACTGCCA
>NW_022103922.1:2664723-2666918 GCF_000313985.2 Echinops telfairi
CCACCGCGTCGTGTGGCCCTCGGCCGTGGTCTTCGACCTGGCGCAGGCGCTGCGAGACGGGGTCCTGCTGTGCCAGCTGCTGCACAACCTGTCCCCGGGCTCCATCGACCTCCAGGACATCAACTTCCGGCCGCAGATGTCCCAGGTGAGGACCGGGCGCCGCGGGAGGGCCCGGCACGCGGCTGTCCGTGCGTGCGCTCGGGGCGCCCAGGGCGCCGCCGCCGGCAGGGACCGCGGGCGGGAGCCGGGAGTGGGGAGAAAGGGCGCGTTCGGGGTCGGAGCCGCCAGCTCTTGGGGGTGCGCCCAGGGGGCCTCGAGTTCGCCAAAGTCCCCCGAGCCCCGGGTGCGCCCCGGCCGCCCTCGGGCACTGCTGCAGGAGCGCCGCACCGTCTGCACACCTTGGGTGGGAGAGGGGGACTCCAGCCCCGGCCCAGGCGCTCAGCTCAGCCGTCACTGACCCCCAACCCGCCCCACCGGCTTCCCACGGCGCGTGACCTCACGGACCGACGTCCTCCGGTGCACACCTGGTGCCTGGACCGAAGGAGGACCAGTCCGGCGCCCCAGGGCGGTGGGCCGGGGGCGCGGCCCCTTGTTGGCCACTGCACTGTCGCCGGCCCCTCGGGGCTGCTTCACTTAGCAGAGTCCCTCCCGCCTATCAATGCCGTCCCCCCTCCGTCGGGCCCTCCAGGGTGGCCTTTGTCGCGGAGGAGGCGCGCTTGTGGCCGCCGGGCAGGAAAATGTCGGCGGGCCGGCGGAGCGGCTCTGCTTGGGCTCTGAAAGGGAACTTGGCAGAGGTTAAGCCGCATCGCGCCCCCGCGCCCCTCCCAGGGGTGGCGGGACGTCCACCCGCGCCCTCATTGAAGGGGCCCGGGACCAGCCGGCTCTGGCTAGCCCAGTCCTGGCGCGGCCATCAGCAGCCCTCGGCAGTTCCGCCGTGGACAGCAGTCATTGACAAGGGGGACATGGGGACGCTGGTGCTGGGAGGGCCCGGCGCGATGAGTCACCTCCCGCCTGCCCAGACTGCGCCCTGTGACCTTTGCCCCTAGACCCGTCCTTGGAACCCTTTGCTCTTTCCTGACAGTGTTTCCGTGGTGATGGAAAAGGGGGAGGGGGTGGCGGCGGCAGCTGCGTACAAAGGCGAAGGGGGAAGGGGCCGGCCTCCCTCGGTTGAGTAATTTCCCCGCCCCAGGGGCAGCTCCTTGAGGGAGCCACTGCCCCAGCCTGCACAGCGCGCGTCTGCTCCTGGATGCCCAGGGCCCTGGGGGGCAGCACTGTGGGGGTCTCAGTCTTCTGACGGTGGCAAGGCCCAAGAGGGGTGGCCAGGTGCCCGGGTCGGGGGCAGGATGTGTGTGTGTGGGTGCTCGATTGGGCAGGATATCACAGGAAGATAGAGGTTCATTCTATCTCACAGTGGACACACTAAGGGCAGACAGAGGAGAGCTGGTGGCCCGAGGCTGCCCAGGCTTGCTTCCGCTGGGCAGGGTTTCTGGCCCCGTTGACAGGGAGGCTGAGGCACTGGGGCTGGGGAGGGGAGGCCTGAATGTCCCTGCCTTGCCCGTCTGAGTGACCGACCAGGTCCTGTAACTGCCCCTTCCTAGGCATGGTGGGGGCAGCAGGGTGGGGGCTGGAAGCCCGAATCTTTCCTGGGTACCCAGTCAAGGGGTGGAGGGCCAGGTGGGTGCTCTGGTATGTTGGATCAGATCCTGGCTCTGCCACCTCCCAGCAGGTGGCCTCTTCTCCGGGGCCTCAGTTTCCCCATCAGTGCCCAGGAGGCTGAAACACAGCCAGGCTGCAGGTGCTGGGTAAAGCCATCTCCACGCCCACAGAGTCCCCTGTAGTGTGGGACTGGAGGCGCTGAGAGCTGCGTGCCCCCTGTGACCCACAGTGCGGTGGACACAGCCGGCCAGTCCCCTCTGTGTGCTTTAGTTCTCTATCTGGCCAGGCTGCCCGGGCTGGGAGCCTGCGCCCACTGGCCCTTTGCTCTTTTGCTGGCTGGGAAGCTTATAGTGCTGGAAGTGGGGGGCTCAGAGGATGTGGTCCCAGCACAGGGTGGGGAGATGACAGTGAGGTGCCTGGGGGAGGCAAGACCCGGACCTGGGAGGGTGCACCGCCTCCACCCCCGCCCCCACTCCCTATTTCTCCCCCCCCGCCCCCCGCCCTCACCCCACAGACACAGTGAATACAGCCATACAGCC
>NW_022103922.1:2667025-2675852 GCF_000313985.2 Echinops telfairi
CTGAGGCTCCTCTGGCTGGGGAGGGGTTGCTGCCAGCTGGGCTGCTGGGGTGTGTGTGTGTGTTGGGGGAGCTCCTTGGGCTTCCCACTCCTGCAGGGCGGGGCCTCTGCCTTCCACAGTGCTGCAGGTGTCTCAGGGTTACCTCCTAGTCGTCCCCCCTTACCCCCATCACGGTGCATTGTTCTCGGCTGGGAGCACCGGGGAACGTGTATTTATTAGGCACCTGCTGTGTACAGAGCCAGAGGTGTCCACAGTGGGCACTCAGTCACCCCTCGGTTGTGTCCACCAGGAGCCGCCAGGGGATTGTACATACATTGTCTCACACACACATACATGTGTGTGTTTTATATGTGTCTTTTTTTAATTAAAAAATGCCTGGAAGCTACCTTGGGCTTAATTAAACTAATTAGGTGTGGCTTTCTCGAGGACCCGCTAGGAGAGCAGCTTCAGTGGCCAGGCTGACAGTGCTGACACAGCAGACCCCTCTGACCTTCTGGACCTGACCACCCAGCCTTTACCTCCCTGACCCGCCTTGTCTCCAAGAGCATTCTAGAGCGTGCCCTTCATGAATCAGGCCTACCTAGGCGATGTGTGTATGCAGGAGCATGTGCAGGTTTGGGGTCAGCTTGCTAGCGGGCCTCACCCTTACCTCCAGGCTCAACTACCCCCCTTCCACGCCCCACCCTTCCTAAACTCCCTTTCTCTTCCTGCCTGTCTTGGGTGGGCTGTTGCTGGAAACCCTCCCTGTCTCACTTGGGCTCAGGGCTGGCCTAGTGCTCTCCACTCTGCTTCAGGGGTCGCCATGCTCCGAGCTGGCTCTTCCAAACGCTTGATGGAGAGATATAGGGCGAGAGCCGGAGGGGGTCCAGGCAGAGAGGAGTGGGGTGGGCACGGGACCGCCCTGGCCCGCCCTGCCCAGGGCGCACGTGAGGTGTGTCCTAGGGAGGAAGCAGGTGCTGCTTCCATCGTCCTGGAGGGCACACCCTGTCTCCTGAGTCCTCTGAGAGCAGTGGGTTGGGGTGGGGGTTGGGGGGGTCCGGCACTCCTGATTGGTCGGGGTAGGGGGACATTGGCTCCTGAACTCATTTGTCCTCCTGCCCCCTTTTGGGAAAAACAATTCCTCAGCGCCCCCAGCAATGAGCCCTACCGTCCAGGATGAAATGTGGGTGCTCTCTTGTTTCTGCCGCTCTCCCGGTTGCTCCAGCCAGCCCTCTGCCACCCCCAACACTGGTTTAGAGTGTGTTTCTGACCACATGGACGTTGTGGCCCTAGGACAGCCTAGAAATCCAGAATGGGCAGCCACCCATCACCTACCACATCTGACATCCTCCCAGGGCCAACTTGGCAGTGGGGGTGGTGGGTGGGCAGGGTGGCGGTGTCTCTGGGCCTCTCTCTGCCTTCTGTGACCTTGGCTCTGGAAGGTCACAAGCCCCTGATGCTGCAGAGTGCCCCGCTCCACTTTGGTCTGTCTGATGCCCCTGCACGGGGTGTATCGGGGTACCCCAGGACTGACTGCTGCCTTCTCTGCTCCGCACTGCCATTTGGCCCAGGGCCCCAGACGCTCGCTCGCTGCAACCTCTTGGTTAAGGGCCCTTGCTTCTCCACTCTCAAATGACACCGTTTCCTTCCAGATTGAAGAAATGGGTTCAGCCAGGCACTTTGAGGCGACATGAGACACCCGTCTTTTCCTCTGTGTGGCTCATGGTCCCCGTCTCACTCCCTGGATGGAGCTATGATCAGTCCTGATGGATCTTGATGCCTGGTTTGAGATGGCCAGCGGGAGCGGCTGCCAGTTGGCATAGATGATTCCTGGAAACTTTCTCGTCATTCTACGGACACGGCCTTCCAGTTGGCACCCGGTGTGCCAGGCGGGTATTGGGCTTCTCCTTGGGGCAGCTCGGCCCCCAGCCCTGTCTCCATGGGGCTCTGCCTCTGGGTAGTGGAGAAAGGGTAGTGAGACGCCAAGGGGTGCGTGCTAAGGCGCTCATTGCTAGCTGGGGACCCTGACTTCAGGCCCCCTCGGTAGTCAGACCTGGGGCATCACATGTGTGTCTGTATGTGAAGTGTGGACCTCTGTTTGTGTGAGTGTGTATATGCATAGGGTGGTGCCCTGGTAGAGTAGTGATTAAAATGTTTGGCTGCTAGCTGCAGGTCAGCAGTTCGAACTCATGGGAGAAAGATGTGATTGTATGCTCCCACGAAGCCCCACAGGATGGAAACCGTGTAGGGACCCTCCCTGCGAGTCGGAATTGATTTGCTGGTGGTGGGTTTGGCCTGTGGGTTCTAGCATAAGAACCCGGGTATACGTCCATTTACATCTCCTTTAAAAATACTGTGACCGCGCTGTTGGGAAGCATCACGTGAGGCACACGCTGTCACTGCCGAGTCACAGTGACCCTGTGGGACGTGTAGAACCGCCCCTCTGATGTCGCTCTTTATGGGAGTAGAAGGCCCGTCCCTCCCCAACGGAGCGGCTGGAGGTCTCTAACTGCTGACCTTGAGGTTCGTAGCCTGCGTGCATTGCCGGTGCCCCACCCAGGCCCCTGAGTCCCAGGTGGTGCGATGGTTTCTGGTAGTCGTGTTAAGAAGTGATGATTACAACAGAATGAGCTGTGCTGTGAAGACTGTGTGGGAGGGGCATGGGAAGGACACCTCTGAGAGGGCCTGTCGGGAGTGAGGAGGTTGGACCTGAAGAGGTGGAGGAGGGGCACTGACTTATGGGAACACGTCCCGTTCATGGGCCCCAGGGTGTCCTCGTGGGAAGGGGTCTGGAGGGGCTGGGTGGCTGGGTGTTGTGGGGTTGGCTGTGCTGGCGGTCAGTTCCAACCCTATAGGACAGAGTGGAATCACCCCACCAGGTTTCCGGGGCTGTCAACCTATAGCAGAAGCAGTCTCGTCATTCAAACCACTGGCCTTGAGGTCAGCGAGGCGACGCCTACCCCCATGTGCTTGCCACCAGCACGCCCTTGATGGGTTCCGTACACAATCTGGCTGTCGGGTGACTTTTGGCACCGTGGTCCTGTGGGACGTTGTTGAGCTCCTCCTGTGAGTTTCTGAGGCTGGACATCTTTAACCGGAGTAGGAAACCGCATCTTTCCTCCCACAGAGAGGCGGGTGGTTGCGAAGAAGCTCCGGTGTCCCTCCGATTCCGTACAGGTAGTTCTCAAGGGAGCACAGTGCTGAGGGCAGGAAGGCCTCTTTTTCATGAGTTAAAACTATTGGTTCAAGAAGACTCTGTTAGTCTGGGAACTTACAGAAACAAATCCTCAGAAGGTCATGCATAAGAGAGAGTTTGAATAGGTAAGTGCACATCAAGAAAACATCCAAACCCAGTGCTGCCCAAGCCCACAAATCCAACATGAACCTATATGTCTGATGCCAATCCACAAAGTTCTCCTCTATCTCACAAAACACACACTATGATGCCAACTGCAGGAGGAAAGCTGAATCAGTGAACGTGTAAGCATCTCAGCACTGGCAAGGGTCTCCACACGATTCCTCCAGCACCCAGGGCTGCATTGGGGTTGGTCCATGCGGCTTCTCCTTGGGGATGTCTTGCAGAAAGTGAGCCTTGCCAGCCAAAGCAGGCAACTGGCTAAGGCAGCTGCACCCTGGTCCGACCATCAGAAAGCAAGAGACCCGAGAACTAGAAAGGTGAGGCTCACTGAGCCACTTATCCCTCCGCCCTTCAATTAACCCCACAGGTGTTTAACGGCCAGGTTGGCACAATAAACTTTAACTCAAAGACCTCAGGGGTCTTTTTGGCTTAAGGTTTAAAGATGCTCTTGGGCGATCGTTTTAGGGGTTTCTTTTCTCTCAGTGGGGCCCATGAGAATTTGAACTCCTGTTGTGAGCTGCTTGCCCCCTCTCTCTAGGATTCTCTGATGGAATCTTTGATCCAAGTGTTCCCTAATGGTAGCCGGTAGCTGGGCACCATCTAGTACTTCTGGTCTCTTGGCAAAGGAGGCCTTTGTTCATAGGGACAATTCATGGACAATTCATTCCACTTCCTCCTCCTCCTTCCTCTGTGGCTTCAGGTCAACAGAGACCAATGGGGGGGCTTTGGATGGCCACCAGCAAGCTTTTAGGAACACAGGTTGATGAGCTAGGAGCTGGAACAGAAGCACTAGAAGTGCTATTGAGCCAATTAGCACTGAGATGTCTTGTGAAACTACGAACCTAATCCAGCGGTTCTCAACCTGTGGGTCTCGACCCTTCTGGGGGTGGAGCGACCCTTTCACAGGGGTTGCCTAAGACCATCGGAAAACACATAGTATTTCCGATGGTCTTAGGAACCAAGACACCGCTCCTCTATCTGTCTCCAGGTGGGTCCGCCCACATGCAGATACACCTACATAGGAGTATCCTGCATGAAGACTTACCTGTGCTACACCATGCTTCCAGACAAAATTTCATTTATTTGTAATTAGAAATAAATATTGCACGATATATGATTACATACTGTTTTTGTGATGAATCACTATTCTTTAATTGTGCTCAATTTGTAACAATGAAAATACATCCTGCATATCAGATATTTGCATTACGATTTGTAACAGTAGCAACATTACAGTTATGAAGTAGCAACGAAAATAACGTTATGGTTGGGGGAGGTCACCACAACATGAGGAACTGTATTAAAGGGTCTGGGCATCAGGAAGGTTGAGAACCGCCAAGGAAGAAGCTCCCAGGAGGTAGCTGCCAGTTTAAAAAAAAAAAAAAGATTTCTCACACCGCTTTTGCTGTTACCAACTGACTTTGTAGAGGTGTACAACCCACTGACAGTCATTGCCATAGCCAGCTGTGCCACCCAGCTCACGTGGGCTTTTTCTACCACCGGGACTGTTCTGCCTCCTGTCCGTGAATAGGCGTTGGTCTCTGTTCATTTGATTTTTCTTGTCTTCTTGATATCAGTGAGGGCATTTGGTATTTGTCCTTTGGTGACGGACTTCTTTCAGCCGGCATCTCGTCCTCCGGCCCCATCCAAGTCCTACCCCGTCCGGTCCATCACCGCGACCTGTAGCTTGAACCAGGCCTCCTTCCACTCGGGCGTCTGCTCCACCTGCTGGGTACCCAGTCCTCTGCCGTGGGCACGTGGGCAGCATCCACTTTCTGACTCTTGTGCGCTGTGCCGCCTTGGGCCCTGGTTGGTGTACAGTCTCTGCCTTGGGGCCTCAAAAACTATTTTTCTTTTTTTTCTTTTTTTTTACTATTTTTCTTTTTTTAAAAACTTTCTGTTGTGAACTGATGAAGGTCGAGAGAGGAGTCCGCAATCCCTTCAACAAGTCGGACGCATGGTTTTTTGCACGTCATCGATATCATCAATGACCCTCACGATGGCACTTCACTCCTCTCTTCCTCCCTCTGTCTCCTGCTACCGTCCCTCCGTCTGCCCGGCCCTCTGAACCGTGCTGGTGGGGACATGCTGCCCTTTTGATCGGAGGTGGTTGGTTGTCATGCCCACACGGTGAGTTCATTCCAGCCCTGGAGGGTGTGACCAAGGGCCCTTATCTTGGGGGTCTTGCTCGTTTGCATGACCAGGGCACCTAGTCTCTCTCGTGATGTTAAATCCTTTCCCTCCCCTCCATCCAGGACCTTCTCAGGGGATCCTCTCTGGAGCAGGTGGGCACAGTGGTCGCCGGGCACCATCTCGTTCTGGTCTCAGGTTGTGGGCCATGGCGCTGGTGGTCCACATGTGAGTCCACTGGGCTCGCTGTTTCCGGCGTCTTTTGCTTGCCATCGCTCCTCGTTCCTCTGGGTTGTTGGTCTTTTGGGAACGTCTGCCAAAGTGTCATGTCTCGGCTTTATATCGGCAGAGTCTTATTGATGAGATTCTTGTTGGGCATACGGTTTCTGGAGCTACTCTCTGAGTTGGTGGCGTGTCTTTTCGCTCCTGTGGTAAAGTCTTTTGATGAGCAGAGGTTTTTCACTCTTAGGAGACCCTATTGGTTGATTGTCTCTGGGTGCCTTTGTTGTTATAGCCGACGACCCACTGTCGGGATCGAGGCCTGACAGCGTTGCCCCTGCTGTGAATAGAATTTTATGCCGTAGACACATGCCTGTAGGCCCTTAGTCCAGGTGGAATTTGTTGTTTGTGTGTGGTGTGAGGCACAGGTTCTGTTTCATACTTTCTGTTTGTGAAAACCAGTTTCCCCAGCAATCTATTGAAGGGACCCCGCTCCCCTACTGTGGCAGTGACGTCATCTCCTGTCTACTTGAGTGAAGGGGTGGAGTCTAGCCTGTCAATCAGATCATGGCCAATGAGGCCTTGGTGTGGGTGTGGCTTTCTCCTGAGGATTCTGGGAACTCCTGTCTACCTCCCTGGAGGCAGGGTGGCCGTGGGGTGGGGGGGGAGGCAGACACACTCTGCTTCACATTCTGTTGATAAGTCACATGGGGTCCCCCTGATGCAGCCAGAACCCTGGAACTGGAGGAGCCACATGGAGAGCCACGCCAGCGCTGAGATGCTTCCACAAGACTTTCCACCCACCGGCCAGCGGTCTTCCTGCTTTCCGCGTCATTGCATGTGCCGCGTGTGTCTGTAGAAGGATTTATGAACCAGTATTGGACATCTGGGCTAATACTGGACTTAGGGGTAATATCGAACTGATGGATTTGATCTGGACTGGGCGGGCATGTTTTCTTCATATGCAATGACTCTTAGACATAAAACTCTGTCTTATACACATATGAGTGTCTCTGGATTTGTTTCTCTAGTCAACCCGGCCTAACACACCCACCCTCCCATCAAATATATGGACTTGACACCCTCGTCAAAAACCAGCCGGCTACAGATGCGTTCACTTATTTCTGGACTCTCAATGAATTCCAATCCATTGTTCGATGTGCCCATTGTTATCCAAACAGGGACCAGCCTGTTCTGATAACTGGAGGGTGTTTTAAAATCAGCCAGCCCGGTCGTCCAACCTCCTCCTCCTCTTTCAGCATTGCTTTTGATGTCTGAACCTCTTCCCGTTCCACATGAAGTTGAGGATTGGCTTTTCAGTTTCTGTAAAGATGGCCATTGGGATTCTGATCGGATGGTGGTGGATCTATAGATGTCTTTGGGTAGAGCTGACCTTTGGACGATTTCAGGTTTTCTGATCCTTGATCATGGGCCACCTTTCCGTTCATCCAAGTCTGCTGTCATCAGCATTTTATCATTTTCACGTCTGTGCAAGTCTGGGATGGCTAGAGAGACACCCAGGGAGGCTCCTATGTGTGTTAAGAGAGAACTTTATATCAAAGAGCAATTGAATATGGAGAAAACATGCCAGCCCAGATCGAGTCCATAAGCCCGATATTAGCACATATGTCTGATGCCAGTCTGTAAATTCCTTTTCAGACTCACTCAACACATGCAATGATGGCTGACTGCAGGAAGATCACAGGCCAGTGGGTGGAAAATCTTATGGATCCAGTGGCGGTGGACGCATCTCAGCGCTGGCAGGGGTCTCCATGTGGCTTCTCCAGCTCCAGGGCTCTAGCGTAGCACCATGTGGCTTGTCAGCAGGAAGGCGAAGCAGAGAGTCTGTGTGTATCTGGCCTCCAGGGAGCTATTTAGCTCCTTGGTGGCTCCAAATGAGGTCATCAAGCTGGGACCTGATTGACAGGCTGGGCTCCACCCCTTCGAGAGTTGACAGGAGATGATGTCATTGCCACAGCGTCCCTGGTTGGATTGGTTCCTGGGTGTTTCCTCCTCAGAAAATCGAATGGCCTTTCGCAGTTCCCTTTTAGATCCCTCCTTGACCGTGTGCAGAAACCCCGCTGATTTCTGCTGGTCGACCACGAGCCCCTCAGCGTTGCGAAGCCCCTCAGCGTTGCGAAGCCCCTCTGTCAGCTTCAGATGTTCCCTTTTGTCCTCTTGGGGTTTCTGCTGCAGGATCACCTCCTCTGTGAATAGAGATCATTTCACGTCTTCCTCAGTCTGGATGCCTCTTGCTTGTTTTCTTGTCTCACTGCTCTGGCTAGGACTTCTAGAGTGTGGGCATCCTCGTCCTGTGTGTGGTGCCTTCCCTTACGGAGACCCACAGGGGAGCATGTTTGCCCTCTGCCCTGTCCCCCCCGGTCCCTGTGTCCAGGCTGCTTCTGGGCTGTGGCACCTGGTACTGGAGGGGGGTGGGTGCCTGGGACAGGGACAGTGCTGTCAGTGTGGGCAGTCAGTCGGGTGGAGGGTGGGCTCCTGGCTGGGGCAGATGCTCCCGCTGAGATCCTTGGCAGGCATTCCTCCTATTGCCCCTTGGTCTGTCTTCTTGCCCCCTCGCCCCAGCCTGGCCACTGGGTGGGCCACCCGGCCAGGTCAGGGTCTGCAAACGTTTTCTGGAGGCCAGAAGGCCCCTGTCATCTGGTGGGAGCCGAAGGGTGTGGCCATGGGTGGGTCACATTGTATCCCACAACCAAACTCAAATTTCCCATCATTCCTACATGTCACAAAATACTACTCTTCGTTGGATTGCCATTTTCCTCTCCAATTGTGTAAAAGCGTAAACATTTTCCTTAGCTGTGTGCTGCATAGAACCGGATGCTGGGGCCCATCTGCTGAGCTGCGTTCTAGGCCCCTCAGGTGCTGCTGCCCCTGCCTGGACTCTTCCAGTCCTCTCCACCCCTCTCCACATCCCAGCCAGCCTGACCTCCCATGCCCTTTTGTTACTTTCTGCGGGACCCCTCAGTGTTTCTCCCCAGCTCTCAACCTCCCGGGACCCCCTCCCGTGCTCCCCACTCAGGCCCCTTCCTCTGCAGCCCCCTTAGAGGCAAGCCCCGGGCTACTGGGGCCGGCCAGTTTATCCCCCCCCCCCCCAAAGAATCCCCTTGCCTAGGGTATCCTTCC
>NW_022103922.1:2675968-2678581 GCF_000313985.2 Echinops telfairi
TGTATCACTCCTGGGTTGCAACTGTGTATCACTCCTGGGTTGCAATTATGTATCACTCCTGGGTTGCAACTGTGTATCCATTTGCCGACCAGGAAGTCCTACTTTCCCAGAGCCCCCGCTAAAGTGCTCTCTCTCGCTGGGAGCCATTTCCGGTTGGGCCGGCTCTCTCTCAGCCCTGGTTACAGATCAGAAGACTGAGGCTGGGAGTGGCTAACATCCCCACCCCCAACCCCCACCCGCGTCTGTCATCAGTCGGCATTGGAAGCATTTAGGGCACAGAATGGATGGTCTGAAATTGTAGGGTGGGGGGGCGGGCACTCAAGCTCCGTTTCACACCAGCTGCCAGCCTCACCAGGCGCCCTGGTGGCGCTGTAATTACGTGTTGGGCCGATAACCGTAAGCCCAGCAGTTCGAAACCACCAGCGGCTCCTGGAGAGAAAGAGGAGGCTTTCCCATAACCCCCCAGGGGCGGATCTACCCTGTCCTGTAGGGGCCGCTATGGGTCCGAGTCAAATCAACGTGGGTGGGCTGAGAGAGTTTGACATTTTCAGTGGCTGGACCACTCAACCTGGTGGACCTGTGGCTTCCCTTCCTGGCAAATGGGGTGTCAGTGCCCCTGCGGACGATGGGGAGCTACTGCCCCCAACCCAGGCAGTGCTGGGCATTCGTCCCAGATGCTGGCCAGGGGTTCGTGGCGCCTGTCCACCCCTCCCAGGGGTCTATGCCGTGCAGTGGTCGGGCCCTGGGTGACAATGCAGTTCTGTGGAGGAGAGCTGGCCACACAGATGCCCAGTGGGCAGGGGATGGAGGGCGCCCTGAGGTGCCTCCACTGATGGCAGCCTGACCCCGGGTGGGGCGGCGAGCTCAGGTGATGGGCCAGGCCCTTCCCTCTCATACTGTGGATGGAAGGGCCAGAGATGGCTGCCCTGTGTTGCTGACCATCTGGTGTGCAGCGGGGGACAAGGAGATGGGGGTGGCCTCTCTGTGGAGCAAACTGTCTCCACAAACAGGCTTGCCCTGCCCTCACTGCCCCCAAACGCTGTGTCAGCTCCGGGCAGGGAGGACCAGAATTGCCCGCCTGCACTTGGCCTGGACCTGTGTGGCGGGTGACTGGGGGCAGGGAGGCCACCGGCCACGTCTCACGAGCTGCATGGCTTTGGGTCTCTGCCACAAGGAAGTGTGTGTCTGTCCGCCCGTCAACATCCTCTGTCCGTATCCGGCTGGCCGCACGGTGACCGCCCCTTCCGGCTGCCCTCTGCACCCCTTGGCCCCTGCTCCCTGAGTTGGCCACCCCACCCCCTCTGGCCTGGCCCTTGCTCCCTATGTTGGTTCCCCCTGCACCCCAGGACCCTGCTCCCTGAGTTGAGCCCTTGCCCGCCGCCCCCTCCAGACCCCTCTCCTTGAGCTGGCTCCCCTTGCACTCCAAGCCCTTGCTCCCTGAGCTCACGCTTCCTGGTCCCCCTGCCTGTGCTCCCTGGGGTGCCCTCCACCCCGAGTCCCAAGACCCCTGCTCCCTGGGCTGAGTTCCCCCTTGCAGCTCCTTCTGGGGATCTTCTCCTGGGCCTGCCCATCAGTTGGGGTCTCCTGAGACACATGGGTGGGTGGCCGAGGTCTCACTGCTGGGCTGTGTGGCTGCCCTGTCTTGGAAGGAGGTTCCGAGCTGCTGCCCTCATGGGCTGCTTTGAGGACTGTCTTCCAGGGACAGAGGGGCCTTCAGCTCCCAGCCCAGCGCCTGGTATGTGACGGGGCCCAGGGATGCTCCCCAGTACCCACCCGTGGTGTGGAACTGGGCCCTCTGCTCAGTGCCGAGGACTGTCCGGAGAGATGTCCATACCATGGCCTGCTGAGCATGGCCCAACGAGCCCCCTAGGGCAGGGAGACCCTCTTTCACCCCCGCTGCACCCCCACTCCGGGCCTAGGACATCCCAGGCATGGGAAGCGCCGTCCCCCAGGGCCTCTGACCAGCTGTGGGGCTGCTCTGGATTCAGAGCCAAAAGCTGCTGTGCTGGCGGGTGGCAGTGGATGCGGACAGTGGGCGTGGGCAGGGGGGCCCCCCGGGCCAAGTCCTCTGCCCCAGCAGGTGCTGGCCAGTCTTGAGAGCCCTCGGCTTCTGTTTGGCGGGCTTGTTGATCCGCCTTTGTCTCGTCTGAATGAGCCGCAGACACAAAGGGGCTTGGCTATTGCCTTTGCCTGGCGGGCACCCGGGCCGGTAGGAAGGTAGTGCTGGGGTGCCTCCCCAGCTGCGTGTGTGGAAGCAGGGCCCCAGCCTGGGGGACATGGCATCCCTGGGGACAGCTTCTTAGACTCAGTAGCCCCTCCCCAGTGGCTGCACTGCAGGGTCCCACAGGCCACTCCTCCATCTGCCTGCCACCCCTGCTGTCCTCCCATGGTCACTGCCACTTGGAATTGTCCTGCTAAGGTTTGGCCCAGTCAGGAACGCCTTCCTACTGTGGCTGCTACTCCGGCCTCAGTTTGTGCACACGCGTGTGGGACCATGTGACCGTGATGGTGGAGGGAGGACGTTTGGCATAAGGTGACCAGGCGTCCCGCTTTTGGCGGGACAGTCCCGATATTTGGCGCTTTAAAAAAGTCCCAATTTTTGGAAAGAATGTA
>NW_022103922.1:2678711-2681187 GCF_000313985.2 Echinops telfairi
CAATGGTGTCCCGCTTTAAATCTGGTCACCTCAGGTTTGGGGCGCCATCCTGCAGGGACTGTGACCCTCTGCACCTTCTCCAGGTGCTGGCCTGGCCCCGCTGCAGGGAGCTGCCTTGTCTAGAGACCCAGGGGGACACTGTCCATGGCTATGGGCCTTTTTCCCTGGGGGCACCGTTGGCTTCATGAGCGGTGTGACCTGACCCTCTTCCCCCATTGCCAGTGCTGCCCGGGCAGGCAGATGGATGGGTGGGCAGTGCCTCCCTTGATTGCTTAAATATCGGGAGCGGAGGGGTGGACCCACCGAGCCGGCCTTGTCTGGGAACGAGTGCAGAGTCCGCAAATCCTGGCTGCAAGGCTGGCTGTCGGCACGTGGCTCTGGGCTCCTTCCAGCCCTTCCCCGTCTGCCCCATCTCAGCAGTGGGTGGTCAGCTGGCTTCGCCACAGCATGACGCGTGTGTGTGTGCTCCCACGTGTGTGCATGCGTGGGCTAGGTGTGTGTGCTAGGCATGCACATGTACAACGTAGATATACATATACGCATATTCTAGCTCTGTGTATGTGTGGTGCATGCAGGTGCACGTGTGTATTAAGTATGTCCTATGCTCATACATGGTTGTGTAGTGGTGTTTTATATGGCTACCAGGTATGCTGTGTGTGTATGTGGTGTGTGCACTTGGTGAGTTGTGAGTTGTGTGCATACAAACCTGTGTGAGCTACGTGTATTATGTGAATGTACGTGATGTATGAGTGTGTGTGTACTAGGTGTGTTCGTGCATTGTGTGTGTGCATTGCCAGTGCACAGACACTTGTGTACTTAGTTTGGTGTGTGTGTGTGAGTGTGTGAATAGACTGCACTCGGGGGCAGGATGGGGCTGTGTATGTCCTTGTGGTGTGTGACCGGTGACAGCGTGCCTCTGACGTGTGGTGGACAAGGAGTGACCAGGATGCAGGGACTGAGGGCTCGGCTTGTACAGCTCGAGGACCTGGCTGACCCAGGAGTGGGGGTGAGGGGGTGGCCCGTGCCCACCCTGCTGGGCACAGCGGAGTGGCTCCTAGCCTTGATGTCCTGGGCTGCCCCTCGGCCAGTCTCTGCCTGCGTCCTGGACCACACGGGGTCTCTATCAGAGGTGCCTGCTCCAGGTACTCAATGGCCACGTGGTTGTAGTGACCATGGCCTCCGTTGGTCAGTGAGCCTGAGGGAACAGTCAGGGGCACAGGACCAGTTACTCCTGATGGTGGCCGTGGCATGTGAGCGGCAGCTGTCCCCACTGGATAGTTTCTGGGACCGAGCCTGGGAGAGCGCGGCCGTGTCTGGATGTAGGGGCGTGACAGACCCCTGGATACCTGGTTTATGGTTACAGACACCCCCGCTCCCACACACGTGTGTACCGCCCTGGTATCTCACATCGTGCGTGCCATGAAACATGTTTTATCCACAGAAGAGAGGGGTGATAGCTCCGACGCACCCCTCCCTCCCCACGCTGGGAGAGTCGCCCTGCGCCTCTGGGGCGGCAATTCAGCTGCTTAAATGAAACATCTGTTCGCAGGGCAGCTCGGGTCTCCCAAGCGTGGCAAGTGGTCTGCTTGCTGCCAGCATGGGCGCTGGGCCAGGCAGGACCCCTCTCTGTGCCAAGGGCCGCGCGGAGGGCACTGTCCCACCTCCCCAGCCTGGGACGTGGCAGGGACCCCTGACAGGCTGCCCTCCAGCCCATCAGTGACCCTGGAGGAAAGACAACTGCCCGGGAGGATTTCTAAGGCAGACCCACAGCCTCGGGGCTTCGCTTGCCGTTCTTTGAGTGCTCTAAAGGGGTGGGGTGGGGAGCCCCAGGGCAGATCCGGGCCGTGCAAGCTGCTTCTCCCTCCCTCTCCAAGCCTCAGTCACCCCATCTGTGAAATGGGCCTCCGCATTACGTGGGTTGGGGGGCGTGAGGCCTGTGCCTCCCTGGGAGTAAGCGCACACACCTGGTGCTGGAAATGGCCTCCTGACAGGAAGTGCCTTTCATGACTGGGCGGCCAGCGGTTGCCTCCGCCCCCAACCCCCAGGCCCTGCCTGTTAATGACGGAAGTCACCTCCCAGCTTGGTGTCCCCCTGAGACTGATGGTGACCTTTCACCTGAGAGGGTGCTGGGAAGTGGGGTTTCCATGTTGAGGGGTGGGGTGGGGGACCTTCCTTCCCACCCCCTTTCAGAACCAAGCTCTTCCTCTGAGATGTGACGCGCCTGTCACCTCCTCCCAGGGAAATCCAGGAATCCGGTCCACCTGGATTCCACCAGCCTGTCCGGAGTCCAGGACTCACACCTGCTGTCTGTGCTGACTGGCCCTCGGGGGAGCAGGTGGTCTCTCTGTCAAGGAACCTGGGGCGAGCGTGGAGGGGCGGGGCCATGGGGCGTGGGGGGCATGGGTGGATGAAGAGGGCCGGAAGAAGGGCTGGTGTGTGATCGCTGGAGGTGCAGACTGCCCTGCACATGTGCGGG
>NW_022103922.1:2681287-2683015 GCF_000313985.2 Echinops telfairi
GTGCAGGAGCCGGGACCACGGGAGAGGGCTGTCTCGGGTGGGGTTTGTCCACTGGTGTGGGGGGCGATGGGGCTGGAGAGAGACAGATGGGCTTCTGCAGCATAGTGGGGATAGGGGGACAGCAGACGGAGGGGGATGATCTGAGGCCTGAAGCCCCTGGAGCCCTGACCCTGGTTAGTCCTGGCCTCGGGGGCACTGGGCACCCTTGAGGCAATGCGTGCTTGTCAGGAAAGACGCTGGGTTAGACATTTTCCTCCTTCAGTGTCCCCCACACGCTGGTGGGGGGCTGCAGGCCTGCCCTTAGGTTCCTGATCACGCCCTGACCCCTGTCCAAGGTGGCCTGGCCTGCCTGGCTTCCATAGCCAGGAGCAGAAAGTTTCCTGTGTGTGCTGAGGAGTGACTGGTGGGTTGGAACTGTGGACCTTGCGGTCAGCAGCCCCGCACATGGCCTGTTTCTCCTCTGGGCTCTGAGTCAGAGTGGACAGTGGAGTGCTTGGATTCTGTTTCAGCAGGCCTGGGCTGGTGGGGACAGGGTGTCCTGTCCTGGCTGTCCGTCCCGGGATGACGCAGCAGCAGGCCAGCCGGCCGGTGGGTAGTGTGTGCGTCAGGTTGTCTGGCCACAGCCGATCCCTGGGTGGTGCCAGCCCGTCCCCCGTTTGGTTGGTCAGAAAGGCTGAGGGTCAAGCTTGCCTGGCGAGGCTTGGAGGAAAGGCCACCCTGGGAAGCCCTCCACTCTTCTGCAGTCAGCAGTTCCTCTACCGCACCCGGGGGGTGGGAGGGCTGCGGGTCCCTGTCCCTGACTAAAGGTGCCTGAGCAGGAAGGCTCTGGGGAGGCGCTGCCTCAGGGGCCCATAAGGTGTGCAGAGGCCAGGTCTGCCCTCAAGGCCCCAGCATGTGGAGGCCTGCCGCCCCCTGAGTGCTGAGCGAAACCCCCCAAACAACTGACCCGGTCCTTACAGGTAGGGCCCGGGCCGCAGAGGCAGGGAAGGGACCCTGGGCGCCGTCTCTCACTGCCAGGGTGGGCGGCGGATCTCCTGATGGAGGAGAGAGCTGCAGCAGGGCTCCCGATCAGAGAGGACACCGTGAGCGGACTGAGGAAGGCAGGAAGGGTCAGAGTGAGGAGGGCGGACGGAGCTGGGACACAGGAGGGGGAAGAGGGATGGCCCTTGGAGGGGCTGGCCACCCGTGGCTCCCCTCTGACGTGGGAGCAGTGGTCCATTGGAGATGGACCTCCTCCGTAGGAGAAGTTAGAAACAAGCACGTTGGAAGGACAGGCAGTGGCCACGCGGCGTGGTCCCAGCAGGCCTTGCGGGGCCCACCGGGCTGGCCTCGCCCTCCCGCAGGATTGCAGGATCAAGGGCACCAGGGGTGCGTGTGGGCCAGCGGGACCTCCAGAGAGCTGTGCCTGGAGGTTTGGGGTCTTGGGGTCCCCTGCTCTCTGTGGGGATGACTTTCCTGGGGCCCCTTGCCCAAATGCCACAGACAGGGTGGTGGTGGTGGTGGTGGTGCTGTGTGTGTCTGCCAACAACCAAGGTTTGTTCTAGCGGTTCTAGGGGCAGGAGGCAGGGTCCATGCGTCCTCACCCCCTTCACCCTGGGCTCTAGGGGAGGGTCCTTCGTAGTCTCTTCCAGCGCCAGTGGCCCCAGGCATCCTTGTCTCCCGCTCCATCTTTGAGTGCCTATGCCCGTCCCCCTCTGTCCCTTACAAACACACCTGCTATTGGATTCC
>NW_022103922.1:2683419-2684972 GCF_000313985.2 Echinops telfairi
CAGGTCGGGTTTGGTAAGGTTTGCATGAGCAAGTGAGTTGGTAAGTGCTGGCCGGCAAGTCTGGGGAAGGGCTAGGTTCTCTGGGCTCCTGGTCGCCCCCCCTCAGGGAGCCCGTCTTGGCCGGGCTGTGCGGGCATGGCCATGCCAGCCTATGGCAGTCCAGAGAGGCCTGGGGAAGTGCCCCCCTCCTCAGTGGGGGCTGGTTGACATTTGGGGGTCTCAGGAGACTCGAGTGCACCCTCCCTCGCCCGCAGTGTTGGCTCAGACTGCGAACGGGACAGGCTCACCCAGGCCCCCCCCACCCCATGGGTGCCCAGAGCCTGGGCCGGGAGATGCTCAGGTGGAGCCCTAGGGATCAGAGCTGATCCCCATAGTGTGATCACAGACCATGTGCCAGGGAGGGGACCTAGTGAGGGGCAGCAGGTCGCAGAGACCCCGGATGTCCCAGCTTTAGGAATAGCAGGGCAGACTCCACAGCCGGGCAGGACACATCCCCAATACCCAGGGTGTTCCAGGGTAGGAGGCCATGCCCGCCCCCCGCCCCCCATCTCAGAGGGTAGTGTCTTCTGTTTGCTTGTCACCAGAGACCCTTAGACAAGTCCCTTATGCTGTCCCTTCTCTCCCTTTTTTGGGGGGCACTCAGGCCCGAGGGGGAGGGGATCCGGGGGGCTTTTCGGTCTGCTTGTAAAGCAGCATACTTTATTAGTTGATACAGGCCATTGCAAGGAACAAGCCAGCAACCACAGCCTCAAAGCCCTCCATCCATGCGGTCCCCCCTCCGGGTCCTGTCCCTCCCCGCTCTGTCCCTGTGGCCTCCCCCTGAGTCATCAAAGTCTTGTCTTCCGCTGAACGAACCAGCTCTCCGCGCTTTTGCCTCTCGTAGCAGTGGTGGAGCTGAGCACTGCCCTCTGAGACCGACTGCGTGTGCCCGGCACAGTGACCTCGCGTTTTGCCCCCGTGTCTCCCTGTGTTTCAGAGCGTCCTCGTGGTTTTGTACTGGTACGTACTGTTCTGTCCTGCAGGTGGGTGTACCACAGTCTGTCTGTCCCGTCCCTTGCCCCAGGGGCTTTGGGCGGTTTCCCTGTGCATGGGAGTTAGGCAGTAAGCACAGGTCTGTTAAGGGTCAGTGTGAGGGGTGATTTCTGTGTTGAGAACGCATGTCCTCCTCCTGCGTGTCCCGGATTGTCCCCATCCCCCAGATGCCGGTCAGGACCTTGGGGCAGTGAGTGAGTTCTAGGACCTCGGCCGCCTGCAGGCAGGTGAGGGAGGGGCGCCTCCCACTGCCCACTCCTGGCTGGGGTGGACCGCAGGAGGACAGCTGGGCTATGCCCCCCACAGCCCCCAGGCCTCACAGCTGTGGACATTCCTGACCAAATCCTGGGGGGAGCTTCACCGGCCCAGCTGCCAGGGACCGTGCTGCAGTCTGTACCCCTGCCCTTGCTGCTGGGGTGCCAGGGGGCCTGGAATGCCCAGGGGTGCAGCGCCAGCAGCCCAGCCTCCTTCCTTTCACCTCTGTATCAGGCAGGGGGCCTCCAGGGAGGGAGGGGTAGAGC
>NW_022103922.1:2685609-2687320 GCF_000313985.2 Echinops telfairi
TCTCAGATGGCTGAGATTCCGATTAGGGAGTGAGTTCAGTCCCAGGCCCGGGACGCTGGTCTTCCGTTTTGTTTCCCACAATCATAGACACTGGGAGCTTGTGAGCCAAACAGGAAGGTCGGGACATTCCTCGCCGAGTGCCCGGGCAGGAGCTCCAGCCCGTTGCTGCTGCTGCTGCTGGGCAGTCAGCTCTGACCCACGCAGGCGCCCCGGCCCTGCGGTACAGACCCGGGCCGCCCGCTGGTCTCCCCGCAGTCGCGCTTGTGTGGGGGTTGTGGGTGCAGCCCCTGTGTTTGTCAGTCCATCTTGTGTGGGGGCTTCCTCTTTTCCACTGCCCCAGCCTGCCTTGTCCCTCCTGATGCCACACTCGGGAAGCTGCTTCAGATCCCAGCGGGCAGCTAGTGTCTGTTCATGTGTGTGTGTTTGTATGTTCATGTGTGTGTGTGTGTGTGTGTGTGTGAGAGAGAGTGTGTGCCCCATGCAGAATCTCACTCCGGCAGTGGTCTAGGCCCACCTGGCTCCCTTGTGGATCCTCGGGGGCCCCTTCCCCTGACCTCTGAGGTCACCGCTGCTCACTTGCAGCGGTGCCCTCCTGAGACTGGTGTGGTCGCTCCGTGCTGTTCCCTGGGCCCAGCCTTGTCACCCAGCCTCAGGGTCGTGGTGTCCCTGGGCCTGACCTGGTGCTGTCCCTGCGTCGGGCAGGCCTCTGGTCCTTGGGACAAGCGTTCCTGCTCTTCCAGGAGGTCACTGTTAACTCTTGATGTGCCCTGGGAAAGGTTGGTGGTACAAGCCAGTCCGGCCCCCAGCCCCAGGGGCGTCTCTCATCTGATCACTGATGCCGTGGCCAGCGCCTTCGGTGCGACGTCCTCACACACCTCCTTCCACGACCATGCTGGGCTTTGCTCCTTTGACCTCCCTGAGGGGTGTCCTGCCTCCCTCCCTGCCTCGTGCTGCTGTCCCCCGCTCAGCAGGGGTGAACTCTCTTCTAGCCCCAAGGTGACCATGGCCGCGGTCCCAAAGGTTCCCCCGGTCCGGGGCGAGGGGCTGGTCCTTGAGACCTGAGCAGTGCTGCTGGCCCCGCATCTGTGTGCGAGGGTCTCGGTGCAGGTGAGGGGCTCCAACCCCACCTGCTGTGTGGCCCCTTGGGCAGGGTGCCTGCTCCCTGTTGCCTGGATGCCTGCCGGTTTGTGCAGGGTGGGGAGAGCTCCTCGGCGGTGGCAGGCACAGCTCAGGGGAGGACAGCTGGGGGTGTGGGGTTTGGGGTCCCGCTGTGCAGTGGGAGCCCCCGCTGTCCGGCTTGTGCTTCCTCAGAGCCACTGGGTCACTTGCCGAGGCCACAAAGGAACGCCATGGCCGTCGCAGAGCAGAGCTGCCCGTGCCAAAGCAGCAACAGGGCAAACTTCCCTTTTAAACTTTCCAGACAGCAGACCCTCCTGCCAGAGGGGGTGTCCTCACAGCCCACCTGGAGGAGGAGGTGGAAACTCCCGGAGGCTTACTGGGAGGCTTACTGTCCCCACCTCGGCTCGAGGGCACCGGTGAGTGGGTCGGGCCCAGCAGGGCCCAGCAAGTGAGCGTGTTGTGCAGGACACCCCCCTGGGGATCCATCTATCCCCCTGTGGCACCTCCTGCCCTGTGTGTGGGGGACATTTGGCCCTGGTACCCTCAGTGCCTAGAGGGGGTGTCCCCCAGTGTGCATGTGCGTGTGTGTGTG
>NW_022103922.1:2688742-2692829 GCF_000313985.2 Echinops telfairi
TGGGGTATAGAGGCAGCCCCGGGAGTCGGTGGCCCTGACCAGGCCTCGGGCTCCACGGTCTCTCTGTGCTGTGAGAACGGCAGCCAGTGAGGTGGGCCCCCCGCTGCTCCCCGAGTGACCTGGCCCTGTGTCCTCACGAGCCATGGCCGCTCTGTGGGAAGCAGGACCCTGGGGGGACTGTGGAGAGAAGCCCAGAAGGTCCACTCATGCCTTCCTTTAGTGGGCACTGAAGCCCTGCCGTGGGCTGGCCACTGTCCAGGGTATGAGTGGTCTCTGCTGCTGCCCCCGGGAGCATGTGCACAGCTTGTCACCACAAGGCCATCTGGGTGAACCCCATGGTCCCCCCATTTGAAAGATCCCTCCGGGCAAGCTGTGTCTGTTAAGTAGGGACGGAGCTGTGTTAAGAGGTTTGGGGACAAGCATAAATAAACCAAGGACTTAATGCCGTCCCCATTTTTTATTGATCAAAGACATCCCCAGCTGGCACAGGGTGGCTGCTGTGCGGGGCTGAGCAGACCTGTCGCCCGGAGCACCGGGGAGCCCGTGGTGTGGGAGCTGATTGTGGAACCTGTGGGAGGGGTGTCTGGGGGGGGGGCACCTCTAACTTCCCAAGACCAACAGCCCACAGCTGATTCCTGAGGCAGAGGTCAGGCCCCCCGGCTGCCCCCTGCAGTCTTTTGTCACTTCCGACACCGGCTGTTCTCTCCGCTGGTGTGCTCAGCTCACAGACGGTGCCCACGGGGACGGGGCTTGCTCGGGAAGTAACAGGCTGCAGCTCAAGGGACAGTTCTTCAGTCTGGGCAGCCCGGCTCCGTGGCCTTCGGGGGCTGGCCCATCCTTTGCCCTGTGTGCATCAATGCCGCACCCTACTTATTCCAGCTGTGTGCCCAGCAGACTGTCAGCGGAGCTGGGTCCTGGGGAGGAGACTGCGGCATCCGAGTTGGAGGAAGGCTTGTGAACAGCTGCAACGGGCAGAGGACACAGCCTTGCTGGCTGAAGGCGAGGAGGGCTGGAAGCCCTTGCGGATGGAGATCAAGGACCGCAGCTTCAGTGCACAGACCAGAACCCTCACACCTGGCCCGGTGGGTAACACCGTGATAAATGGAGAAAAGGTTGACGTCGCCGAGGACTTTTGTCTTGCATGGATCCAACCTCGGTGCTCCTGGAAGCAGCCGTCGGGAGACCCCAGGGTGTGCAGCGCTAGGTAAACCCGCTGCACACGACCTCCTTAGGGGACCGAAGAGCAAGGCTATTCCTCTGAGGATGACGGTGCACCGGACCCAAGCCGTGGTATGTCCACGGCACCGTCTGCGTGCGAACGTTGCATGCTGAACATCGCAGAAAAGACGCGTCTGAACGGTGGAGCGGGAGGAGGATGTTGAACGCACCACGCACGGAGGGCCAAAGGACAGATGGCTCTGTCTTGGCGGAAGGGCAGCCCCGGTGCTCCAGAAGCACGTTGGCGAGGCTCCCAGGCACTTCGCATGCGTGGTCAGGAAAGACCCATCTCTGGAGAAGGACGTCGTGCTGGTAGGGTGGAGGGGCAGTGACAAGGGGGAAGACCTCTGAAGAGACAGACGGATGGACGCAGCGGCTGCCAGCGCGCACTCAGACAGACAGACCCTGCTGTTGTGAGGGTGGCATGGGACGGGGCAGGGTCCCCATCGGTTGCACGTGGGGGTTGCTGTGGTTAGAGCACCCAACAGCTGCGCCTCTGGCCGGCTCTCCTCACTCCGCGCAGCCTCTGCAGCCCGAGGTCATCTCCCTGCTGTCCCCTAGGCTTGCTCTGCACATGCACAGCTCATGGACTGGCCTCTGTCCACCAGGGGTCTCCCCGCCCCCCGTGTCTGGTGTTGTCCACCTGCCCAGGTGCTGCTTCACCTCTTCCTGGCCGAGAGTAGCTGTCGGCCGGAGGCCCCACACACTGTGTTTGGTCTGTTTCCCCAACACCAGGCCCGGTCCCTGGGCCCGTGACTGGTGGACGGGGGCAGACTGGTGGTGTGGGGGAGCCCGCAGCCCATGCCTCCCTGCCCTGCGCTGAGGCAGCCGTATCCGGGGAGGGGGTGAGGGACACTGCAGTGGGCAGGGAAGGTTGGCTGGTCGGTGGGAGGTCTGGGGAGCCCAGCCCACTTTCCTTGTGCGCCATCCAAGCATAGCATTCCCCCCACCCCACCCCCAGCTGTGGGCGCAGCCTTTAGGGAGGGAGGGAGAACTGATCAGGGTGCCAGGCTTCAGGGGTGGGGGTGCCATCTTGTCTCTCCTCCTGCCCCCAATCCTCACTCCCAGGTGCATGACAGCCGGGTGAGGTGGCAGTGGGGTCCGTGGTGGGCGCTGCCCGAGTCTGGCCATGGTGTTCTGCCACCGTGAGATCCCAGCTCCATCTCCGAGCCTCGCCTTGGGCCCTTGCCAGCCTCTGGATGTGGGGCTGGGGCTCTGGCCTCAGCCCTTCCCTGACTCCTGGCCACCCAGCCGAGCCCCGGGGTGGGGGTCTCCAGAGCCTGCCCCCATGCTAATCTGATTCCAGCCTGATTATGGTGAGGGCTGGCGGGTGGTGGGAGAGACAGGCTGGCTCTCGCTGGCAGGGTGACCCTGTGCCTTCCTCGGTGGAGGCCACAGGGAGGGCCAGCCCTCCAGCCTCCCCGAGTCAGGGGTCCAGGTCCACACCCCATGGGGTGCCCTCAGCGAACAGCGGGGTGCCATCGGAGAGAGCACTGCCTCCCAGGACAGGGCTGCCGTGTGCAGAGGCCCTGGGGCTGGGACGAGGCTGCCTCTGGAGCCCATCATGGGGTGCCTCTCAGAGGATGAGGGCTCACCCGGGGACACCCAGGATGCTGCCCTTTCTGGGGCACAGCACCCTCAGCCTCCTCAGGGGGCAGCAGTCCTGGTTCAAACCAGGGGGTGAGGGTGGGCCATGGTGAGTGTGGGGGTGAGGGTGGGAGATTGGTGAGTGCAGGGGTGGGGATGGGAGATGGGGTGGGTATGGGGTGAGTGTGGGGGTGAGAGTGGGAGATGGTGGGTGTGGGGGTGAGGGTGGGCGATGGTGGGTGTGGGGGTGAGGGTGGGAGATGGTGGGTGTGGGGGTGAGGGTGGGAGATGGGGTGGCACTGGGCAGTGGTGGTCCCCTCTTCCTGGGGCTGCAGCTTCAGGCTTAGTCCAGGCTGACCCTGCTGTTTCTCTCAATTGCTTTTCTGGGGTCACCCGGGCCCTCGTCCAGGGGGGCTGCATTCTTGCAGGGCCAGCCTGGCCCAGATGGGTGTGTCTGTCGCAGGCCAGCCTGCGTCCTGGACTGGGAGAGGAAGCCAGGGCTGCGGCCTGTCATTATGGTCAGGCTGTGGCATTAGCTCTATAACGGGCTGTCTGCCGGGAGGAGTGAGGAGAGGGTGAGAGGCCGCAGTGGCTAGAATGAGCCAGATGGGGGATGGGGGCTGGGGGAGCTGGGTGGGGGTGTGATCCTTCTGCAGGGTAGAGAGGGGGCTCAGGAACAGGGTGGGCTGCCCAGGGCCCCACACCTCTGGTGGAGACCAGGACTGCATCAGGCCCTGGGGGCGTCTGTGACTGCCTGGGCCTGCTGGTGACCCCACCCAGGGTATGGAGGACATGGTCCCAACTGGCTACAAATCTCTTCTCATCCCAGGGGCCTGACTGGTACATGTGGTCCGAGGTCGCGGGTTCTGGGGCCCGGCAGGATGCGGCGGGCTCCCCAGGGCGGCCACACGCAGGCTGTCCCCGCAGCCACAGTGGGGTGCAGCTGCTCAGAGGCAGGGCCCGGGGGCCGCTGTGACTCCCACCGCTTCAGGTGACTGAGAGGTGTGTGCACACGCTGCCGCTGTTCATGTGACGAGGAGGGCTGGGTCAGTGTGCTCGCACCTGCTGCCTCTGCACACAGAGGCCAGGAAGCGGCAGGCTGGCCTCACCGGGGCAGGGGGCTGTGACAGTCAGGGTGCACCTTCTTGACAGGGCGTGTGCACATGTATGAAACACGTGCAGGGAGCAGATTCGGCAAAATCTCAAAGCCGCTGCTGTCAAGGCGACGTCAGGGACAGGGGAGAGCCGCCCCTGTGGGTTTCTGAGGTCGTGACTCCTTAGG
>NW_022103922.1:2693411-2705992 GCF_000313985.2 Echinops telfairi
CATTGTTTTCGGCACATAAATCACACCTCATGCAAGTCTCTAGTTCAGAATCCTCGAGAAGAGCCGCTCCATCCCGACGTGGTTTAGAGGGCTTTCTACACTCTTGTCCTCATCACTACCAGCTCGCCTCCCTGCACCGCTCCCCCAGGGGACGTGGGTCCCGTGACTGTCTCCACAGATTTACCTGTGCTAGATGCCCCTGCAGAAGAACAGGGAGGTGTAAGCAGCATGTGGCAGTGCCAATTAAGGCAGATTAAAAACCTCTTTAGAAAAGAAGGCAGAAGACATAGGAAACTAGCACAGAATTAAAACGGATCGAGGAGATCATGTGATGAGGTGTGTGACGTTAACCCACCTGCGTCCACGGCCACCCACTTTCCGGTGCATTCTGTACGATTGCCGTCTGATGTCCATGCTGTCCCCACACACGAGGATCCATCCTCTCTCCTCACACGCTCGTGTGGCACTGGCCGGCCGCCTGCCGGCTAGGTGGCACGCTGCGTCTGCGCTGTCTGACCGTGAGAAAGAATGGGGAGCCCTGCTGAGCCCTGGCTGCTCCGAGGTCGCTCTCAGCCTGCGGGATAGCAAGTCTGAATCCGCTTCTGGGTCGGACAGTGCCCAGGGTTGGGCAGGGGGCATCAGGGTCAGAGAGGGGAGCTAAGCATGTGGAAAGTGGGGATGAGATGGACGGAGCCTGAGGTGCTGGTCAGACTTGAGGTGCAGTGAGAGATGGCGTCTGAGGGGCTCCCGGTGGCACAGGGCTGAGCGTTCCCCTGTGGATGGGACCCGGTGGTTTGCATGCACCGTCCCCCCCCCCCCCCCCCCCCCCCCCCCCCCCCTGCCTGCCACCGCTGTGCCTCAGTGCAGACCCACGAAATCCACACCAACCCCACCCAGTCCATTCCCGCCACAGCGACCCCACGGGCGGGTCAAACAGCCCCCGCGGGTCTCCCAGGCTCTACTTCTTCATGGGGAGGCACAGCCTCCACTTTCTCTCTCCGGGTAGCTGGTGGGTGTGAACCGCTGTCCTCCCCATTAGCTGCTGAGTGCTTAATCCACTGCGCCGCGAGAACCTTCTTAGACTCATGAGATCGGAGCGCTCACAAGGGGCCATCTGTGACCAGTGATCAGTTGGTCCAACTGGAGCAGTGGCCTGAGAGAGAGGCCCCCGTAGTGGGCTGTGGGCTGCAAGGGTGGTGTGTCTAGGCTGGACGAAGTGAGGGCCGGCCAGGGGAGGGGGTCCCAGTAGCAGTGTGGCTGGGGTTGTGCTTGCCCTTGTTCTTGGGCTCTGGTTCTGGTCCTCCGGACCTCTACATCTGTCCATGGGCCTGCCCTGCTGGAGGGCGGGGGCAGGCTCTGTGGACAACCCGCACTGGTCCTGAGTGAATACTTTGGGAGGACGCTCCTGAAATGGCCTGTTCTCCCTGAGTGTGCAGAGCTGCCTGGACGGCGCGTTCAGACCACAGCCCTGTGGACCCTGTGCCTACAGTCCCTCAGCTAGATGGCAGCTGGGAGGATGGTGCCGGGGACCCTGCAGAACAAGAGTGCACCCAGCGAGTGCTGCAGGGCAGCCAGAGCTCCTGCCAAGCTCTCACTCAGGAGCCCTGGTGGCATCGTGGTCACATGTTGGGCTGCTAACCGCTGTGCCAGCAGTTTGAAACCACCAGCTGCTTCTCAGGAGAAAAACGAGGCTCTCGACTCCCGTCCAGAGTCACCGCCTGGGAAACTCACTGGGGCAGTCCTGCCCTGCCTTGTGGGCCCTCTCTGAGTCCGCATGGACTCTCGATGGCCATGAGTGTGGTCAGGGTGCTCTCAGTGCACGTAGATCGAGCGGGCCTGGTGGCGCCGTGGTTAACTGGTGGCTGCTACCCTGAAAGTCAGCCAGTGGCAGGAACCCACCCGCTGCCCTCTCCGGAGGAAGGTGGGGCTTCCTGCTCGTGCCAGGACCCCAAGCCCCCCTGGGAGCAGCTCCCCTCTGTGCTCAGGTGCACCCCGGCTGGCCTGGGCCGGCGTGGTGACCCCGCTGCCCTTCTTTCTCCCCGCAGTTCCTGTGTCTGAAGAACATCCGCACCTTCCTCAAGGTCTGCCACGACAAGTTCGGGCTCCGGAACAGCGAGCTCTTCGACCCCTTTGACCTCTTCGACGTCCGGGATTTTGGAAAGGTGAGTGGTCTCAGCGGCAGGTGGGCCAGCTGGGCCTCCCACTGAGAGGCGTTTTCCGGGCTTGTCCGACAGGTGCAGGCCAGGTTGGGTTACAGAAGGAGGGTGTGGGGCCGGCTTAGTGCCTGGGGGATGGGGGTGCGGCAGCAGGGGGCGGCCCATCAGGTCAGCTCTGTGTAAACAGCAGAAGGAGGTGCTAACCAGGGCCCGGGCACTCAAGCCCACTCTTGGCCTCATGTCCACCTCCCTCCTGGGCAGCCCTCCTCATTTGCATTGCCATCTCCTGCATGATACCTTTGCCTCTCGGCTGGGCTCCTGCTGGCCTGCCCAGAGCAGGAGTGAGCCTGGCTGCATGAGGAGAGTTCTGGGTGGGGTAGGTGTTGTGGACCTGGAGGGTGGGGTCAGGACGTGTGCCACATGAGCCTGCTGTCCAGCTGTCCTGCCTTTGTCCCCGGGATCCCTGAGTGCTTGTCCCCCCCAAAGCTCCTGCACTCAGGTCTCCCCTGCCCAAGGTTGCGGGCAGGACGCACCTAGGGGCTTCTGGTGGCCTCCCTGGGCAGAGCCATCATGCTACACCTGGAGCAGGCAGGTGCTGGGCAAGATGGGGTGTCCACCGCCCTCCCCAAGGACCCCAAGGGTGAGCCCCTAGGGCCACTGGAAGCAGGAACTCTGGGAGGCAGCAGTCAGGTACCTGCAGGCTTCCTGGTGACCCTGATCCCATCATGATGGTTGCCGCATGCTGTCCAGAGCTGGTCCTGGACTCAGGGTCTGAGGTGGGCTGGCGGAGGGGCTGCACCGGGCAGCCATGCCTGGCCATGACCCAAGGACGGGTGTGTGGAGACCCTGTGTTCTTGGGGGTGGGGGTGGCTCGACCTTTGACTCTGGTTATGCTCCTGGGTGTCTGCCCGCTGGCAGGACTCAGCGGTCTGATGGGCAGACTGCTTTGAGGACCACACTGGGCTGGGCGCCTAGGGGATACATTGCCTGGAAACGTGGTTGAGGGCGAGGGGGGTCACGTAACCACAGTCCTCTCTAGCCAGGATTTTCCCATCAGCCACCTGGGCCAGGCGATGCCTCCAGGTTGAGGGTTGGGCCTCAGAGCCAGGCTCTTGCTGGGCTGCCCGCCCAGGTGGGCAGGGGTTTATGCTTCCTCTGCAGCGTCCTCGTCTGGCCCCTGGCACCCCCCTCTCGGTGGGCCTGAAGCCGGGCCCTTCTTTCCCCAGCACACCGCAGTACTGAGCCCATCTTCCCCCAGTGCCTGGGGAAGGGCCTTCAGCGTCCATGCACTCCCGAATGCTGGTGCTGACACACTTGCACGCACGCGCATACCCAGGATTTCACTCATGAGCACATACACAGACCTGGTGGCACCGTCAGTTAGGCTGTGAGGTCAGTGGTTCAAGCCCACCAGCTGCTCCAGGGGAGAACGACGAGGCTGTCTGGTCCCCTGAAGGTTTACAGCCTCAGAAACGTAGGCTCCCTGTGAGTCAGCGTCAACTCGATGCCATGAGCTTGGGTTGGTTTTCTTTGTGTGTGGACGTACCCCCACGTGTTCACTCAGACAGACACAGTGGCATCCAGACTCAAGGTCTCAGATATTCACACATGCACACGGGGTTACCCGCACACTCACTCCCATATTCCCACACACGTACAGATGCGAACACTCACACACCCACTCCTACTCATAGACATGCACTTTCACACACATGCACAGAACATCTGTGCATGCTGCACACACATGCACGCCCTCACACTGGTATTTAAAGTAATTGCATGGAAGCAAAAGCAGGGACGGGCCAGACCCACTCCTTGGCCAGCAATTAGTGCTCAGGCCTGCAGTCTAGAATTTCATTCTGCCTCCAGTTGACGGCACTTGGGCAGTGACGTAAGAGGTGCGTTTGGCAAAAATGTTCCTCAGCCACCCCCACCCCCGGGGAGGGGGGGCTGTGTGGTTCACAGAGGGAGCCTCATCAACAACAGGGACCCATGGCTCCTGGGCCACTCTGGGTACTGCCGCTGGCCTCAGCAAGCCCACGACCCACTGAGCTGGTCACTGGGGCTGTGGATTTGGGCCGGGAGGAATGGCACGTGGCCTAGACCAGAAGGGGAGAAACCCACCTGGCGCCCGGACCTGATGAGATGTGAGGCCTTGTGTCCCACCTCTGTGGTGCCGAGACCAGGGGACTTAGAGAGGGGAAGGGACTTCGGGGTGTGTGACGGGGAAGGGCGGCCCTCTCCAGCTGCTGGTGGCCTTGAAGCCTGATGTCGAATCCCTGCCGGCTGGCACGGCAGGTACCCCGTGGCTCTAACCCCACCTGAACGGCTGTGAGAGCCGTCAGGAGCCAAGGCCATGTGACTGAGAGGTGGGGGCGGCCTGTGGCAGAGAGGGGCCCGCAGCCCGCTGTCTGATGTCAGCTTGGAAGGTGCTTCTGCTGTGGCCGGCTGCCCCTCTGCTGCCCTGGGTTCCTTCTGAAGCATCGGTGAAACCCGCCCAGACCTTTCATCACGACTTTGGTGGCGGCCATCCGCCTCGGTCTTACTTGTTAACACGTCTCTGTGGGGTTTTTCTTGGTGCTGCTGGGAGCAGATACAGGGACAGGGGGCCCGGCCGGGTTCTTCTCCCGGCTCAGCGACTTCCGTACTACCCGTGGGCGGCATGTTGTTCCTCCCCCTGCGCCGCAGACCCTGCCCCGGTTGCTTTGTTCTGACGGCATCACAGCTGTGGCTTTGGGAGGAGTGTGGCCCGTGAGCATGGGGGACCAGCAGGGCGGGTCCAGCCACAGCTCGGCCGTGACACAGTTTCCCCGCCCCACTTGTGAAGCGGTGATGCCGGAGCCCACGCTCCAGTGCCCCTTGGGGAGGAAGACCTTCCTCAGCTCCTGCTGCGGGAGTAGACGCATGCGGGCAGATGTTTCCTCCCCCAGTAGAGGCTGGGACCCCACTCCTTCTGGCCTCCTCTGTCTCCACGGGAGTCTCCCTCCCCCACACCTCTCTCTCCCTGTAGGGAATCTGGGTAGCGCTTCCAAGTGGAGCTTGAAGCAGGGACCGCTGGTTGCAAGCACCAGCCGCAATATTTGGTCAGGGGAGGGAGGAAGGCCGGGGTGAGGCCCCTGCTGTCTGAGAGGGGCCCCGGCTTCCTGCTCCTGCCTGTGGGTGGGGTGGTGGTGGGCATGGGGAGTTGCTCATTCCCAGAGCATGAGCCAGTACCTGGTTCAGAGAGCGAGTCTCGTATGCCTGGTGTCCCCTCCTACCCCAGCACAGGACTGCTCTGAGCATGGGCCGGGGAAGGAAGGGGTTCTTGCGTGGCCTCTAGCCAGAGAGACACACACAGTATCCCGTTGCTCCCTTCGCTATCCCAGTGCTGAGCATCCCAAGAGGAGGGTGCTGTCCTGCCCTGCCCCTGGTCAGAAGGGACCCGCTGTCTTCTGGGGGTTGAACTCCAGGAGCAAGTCCAGCAGGTGCCCTCCACACCTGCCACACCTGGAGGCCTAGTGTAGAGGGACCAGGGAGGGAGAACGTGGGGGGACTTCCTTCCCAGTGCTCCTCCTGCCTGGTCACCTCCGAGCACACGCAGTCCTGGAGTTCAGGAGACAGACTCTGTGGGGAATGGCTGGTCAGTTCACCGCAGGCTGACCTGAGGTGCAGCACGGAACTTTCCAGGGTTCTTTTTCTGCCATAACTTAGGTGTGTCCTGGCTGGACCCTCAGTGGTTCTTGTTTATTTTCTAAACAGCTGCCAAGTCTCTTATGCTTGTTGGGGTCATTCCTTAGGGCGAGCAAAGGTAACCACCCACCCATCCACCATTCCACCCTTGCACCCATCAATCCACCCACCTATCACCCACCCACCCATCCATCCACCATTCCACCTTACCTACCATATATCCACTCACCCACCCATCCATCCACCATTCCATTCCACCTTACCTACCATATATCCACTCACCCACCCATCCATCCACCATTCCATTCCACCTTACCTACCATTATCCACTCACCCACTCATCCACCAGTCCACCTTACCTACCATATATCCACTCACCCACCCATCCACCATTCTACCCATCCACCTACACACCCATTTACCCACCTATCTTTCTCTCTACCCATCCTTTATCCACAGTTCCATCAATCCAACATTTCATTTATCCAGACAGCTATCCACTTACCCATATATCCACCCATCCATCAGTATGCCCATTTACCTATTTATTCATAATTCCATCTATCTGCCATTCCATCCATCCATCCATCCATCCATCCATCCATCCATCCATCCGTCCATCCATCCATCCATATAACTATCAACCTTTCCATCTACCCACCTATCCATGCACTCATCTACATACCCATTCATCCATTTACTCATCCACCCATTTATTCACTCACCCATCCACCTACTCACTCAGCCAGCCAACCAACCACCTCACTCAGTGTTCTAGGTGTTGGATTTGCTCAGCATGTGCTTGCTGGAGATAAAGTGGAGACGCAGTCCCTTGTTTGCTGGCCCGGAGGGGACAGCCGTTACTGCTGTGAACTAGCTGTTGGGAAGACGAGAGAGAAGACGAGGCGTGCTGGTTGGCCAGAGACTGGCAGAGCTCCCGAGACGCTGATCTGTGGACAGGCCGGCCACTGCGCTCACCTCCACAGCTGATTTCAACCACACGGTGATACACACAGGTGGTGAGGGAATGGTCACACCAGGAAGGTGCATGCCTGCTTCAGGACAATCATCCATTTGACGTCAACAGGTGACATCTGCCCGGGGACAGAGTCCAGAATCATGAGGGGAGAAAGAATATGGAAACGGGACCCACAGAGAGGAGGCGGGAGGGGATGTGTGTCAGTCTGGGTGGACGAGAGAAACAAATCCAGGGAGACTCAGATGTGTACAAGAAAGAGCTTTATATCAAAGAGCAATTGTACATTAAGAAAACATCCCAGTCCAGTCCATAAGTCCAATATTAGCCCATATGTCCAAAACCAGTCTATAAAGTCCTCTTCAGACTCATGCAACACATGCAATGACGCCAAATGCAGGAAGATCACAGGCCAGTGGGTGGGAAGCCTTGTGGGTCCAGTGACAGTGGAAGCACCTCAGTGCTGGCGTGTCTCCATGTGGCTCCTCCAGCTCCAGGCTCTAGCGTAGCTCCATGTGTCTTGTCAGTAGGAATGTCTCGCAGGAAGTGAGCTTGTGCCCCACCTCCAGGGAGCTAGGCAAGAGTTCCCAGAAACCTAAGGAGAAGGCCACGCCCACACAGAGACCTCATTGGCTATGATTTGATTGACAGGCTAGACTCCACCCCTTCCTTCAAGTTGACAGATTACCTAATTGCCACATGACAGAATACGCGCTGGGTGGGAAAACGGATTTGCTCTGTAGACTTTCACACCATTCACAATAAAAGTGGTTTTTGTTTTTTTTAAAAAGGAGGGAGGAAAAGAGAATGAGCCTGGACGCCTGGGGCTGGCTGGCTCTGTCCACCGTCCACCTAGAACATCACTGTGAAGGGGGACACGCCCGTGTTGTAAAATGCCGAGACAACATCGCCTAGGCTGAAGGAAGCAGTTACGGGGCCTCGTCCCTCTGCCCGCGACGACCACTGCGGCCAGGGACTGCTTCTGACGGTCCGTTCATGTTTCCAGAGCCAAGCTGGCCCCACCACGCTGGTTCTCCTTCCTGCCTCCCAGAGGCAGCCTGGGGATTGGGGGTGGTGGGGTGGGGGACAGGGGCAGGGACAGGATCCTCTGCATGCAGAGTGTCTGCCTATTGCAGGGGGGGCTCTGGGCAGGTCTCAGACCCATGGCGGGCGGCCGGCTGGGTCTCTGTGGTTTCAGGTGGTCTGGCCTCCCTGAGTCTCGGCTTCTCTGAGGTCCTGGGTTCTCTGAGGTCCTGGCTTCTTGGTGGTTCCAGGTTCTCTGTGGGCCCTTGCTGTCTGTGAGACTGGGCCTGGGGCAGTTGGGGAGACCCTCAACTTGCCTGTCAACCTGGGCAGCAGACAGGTGGACCCCAGGGGCTGTGGAAGTGGAGCCTGGGGAGAAGCAGACTGCAGCAGGAAGGAGGCCCGCCAGGCTGACTGGCCCATTATTCCCCATGTTGACTCCTGGTCTCTCAGCTACTGCCGGGGGCAAGGGGCATGGCGTGCAGGGTGGGTGGAGGAGGAAGCAGGGCTCTGGCCTGGCCTGGGAGTGTCCTCGGGGCTGCAGTTCTCAGAGTGACCTCCTTAGTACTGCTACCTCTACGTGAGGATGGATAGCTGGTCCAGGAAGTTCCTCCTCCTTGGCCTCCTGCTCTGGTGGTTCTCCGAAGGGCCCATTAGAGAGATGAAGTTCCGGCTCACGGAAGCCCTGCTGGAGGGAGTGCTGCAGGTTGTGCCAAGGGCCCAGGGGACCGCTCTGCGGTTACCAGGGCTTGCTGCTGAAACCCAGCGGTCCCGCACTGCCCCAGACCTGCCCTCCTTTCCCTCTGGGCCCTGCCCGGGCCCTTTGTCCAGCTGAAGAGGCCCTGGGTGGGAAGGAGTGGGCCTCGGTTCAGTGGTTGGCCTCGTGGGCTGGCTGGCTCATTGTGGGTGGAGGTTCAGGCTCCCCTGGTCGAAACCTGACTGAGCAGCATAGAGGGAGGCTGTGGGGCACCCCCACCCCCACAGTGCCCAGGAAAGATGGACCCGTCTCATTGCCACTGAGCCGATACAGACTCAGACTCACTGCGGCCCCGCAGGACAGGGCAGGACTGCCCTGGTGGTTTCTGAGGCTCTCTCTTTCCCAAACCCAAACCCGCTCCATCAGTACCGCGGAGCCGTCCATGCGGACTCACTGTCCCTGCTCTCGTCCCTGCTGCTGTCGGGTACCATTGAGTCGGCTCCACCCGGGGCAACCCCGTGCACCAGAGCCACACACTGCCCGGTCCTGCGCCCGCCTCACCAGGGCTCCTCTGCCTGAGCCCCTGGGTGCAGCCGCCGTGTCCCTCCGTCTCGCCCAGGGACTTCCTCCTTTCACTGCCCCTCCGCTTTCCCACACACGATGTCCTTCCCCAGGGACCAGTGTCTCCTGAGGACATCGCCGAGGCACGCAGACCCCTAGCCACCCGACAGGACAGGGCAGCACCACCCTCGCTGAGTTCTACGACGGTGACTTTGCAGGGAGCCTCCAGTGGTCTCCAGCTGTACCGTCCACATGTCACCAGGGCTCCCCCAGCTCTTTATGGGAGGAGGAAGCCACGTCTTTCTCCCTGAGAGTGGCCGGTGACCATGCTGCTGGCCCAAGCATCCCCGGGGTTCTGGGACCCTCTGTGTCTGTCTGGCGGGGAGCAGGAAGCTGGTCAGGGCTGCAGGACCAGGGGCAGCCTGCAGGAAGGCACTGCCGAGCTCTTCCTGGGCCGAGACCTGCCCGTCGTGGGCAGGGACACGGATCCAGCGGGGCCCCTGGCAGCTGGCCAGCTGCACTCACCTCCATTTGGGCAGCATGAACACCACAGAGGAGGTCGGCCAGGCGGCCTGTCGTCTTCAAGTTAAAGAGCACCCCACGGCCTCTAATAAACAGGCCTGATTCTTCTATTCATTATTCATTAAAGCATTTTGCTGGGCTCACAAGCTTCCGGAGCGGTTAGTGCTGGCTCTCAGCTCGGTCTGGGGCAGACCGACGGTCGCCTGTTAGCTCAGTCATTGACGTGTCCCAGGCCTGGGCTGGGAGCCAACGGACTGTGGGGTCAGATCTCGACCGCTCACCTGCCCCCTTTCTGTGGGCTGCCAGGTGTTGGCAGGCATGCCCTGGGGGGTGGGGTGGGGTGGGGGATGGATTCCACCCTCCGGGAAGAGGCCAAGCCAGGCATGGGTCCTCACAGCTCCTCCTGAGACAGTGCAGGGTCTGTTCTGGGGACTAGGCGGCCCTCAGCTGATGCCCCCCCCCACTGGGTCCAAACCACTGTGGGCCTTTCTGGGTGGAGAAGGAGGGGGAGGCAGGAAGGAGGGGGAAGGAAGGGCAGGGAGGATGAAGTGGGAGGAGATGAGGCAGGGAAGGGCTTAGAGAGGAACAGGGGGAGGTAGAGGAAGGGCTGGGAGGAGCAGGGGGAGCAGGGGAGGGCTGGGAGGAGCAGGGGAGGGCTGGGAGGAGCAGGGGGAGCAGGGGAGGGCTGGGAGGAGCAGGGGAGGGCTGGGAGGAGCAGGGGGCTGCTGGGAGGAGCAGGGGGGAGCAGGGGAGGGCTGGGAGGAGCAGGGGGGAGCAGGGGAGGGCTGGGAGGAGCAGGGGGGAGCAGGGGAGGGCTGGGAGGAGCAGGGGGCTGCTGGGAGGAGCAGGGAGGAGCAGGGGAGGGCTGGGAGGAGCGCGCTCCAGGTGAGAGCTGTGTCTCCCTTTCTATATTCTGTGGTTTGCCTGCCATTTGTTTGAGAGAGAGTTCTAGAGACCAAAACCACACTTAGAACCACACCAATTCATAGCAGTGGAGAAAGCTCCCCTTTGGGTCCAGCCCAGCGGCAGGAACTGTGAGCTTGGTCGGCCTGCAGGCTGTGGTGATGGGGACTGGCCCGGCCAGCGGTCTGAGCCGAGGGCACCACTGGGAGTCGGTGCTGGGTGTGGGGCTCTCTCACCCACGCACTCCTCTCAGCCCCAGGCCAGAGCACCTCTTGGAGCCTCGGTTTCACCCCTGCAAAATCGGCCTGAGGACAGACTCACCTGCTGGCTGGGGGAAGGTGTGTGGAGGTGGGCTGTGTGGGCCGCATGGACCTGGCTCTCACTGGACTGCAGCTGCTGCTCTCACACGAGCCCAGGGGGAGTGGACAGCGGGTGGACCCCCAGCGGAGGGCAGGGGCAGCCACCCTGTCCACTAGCCTTTTCCAGTACCCATGCCCTGCCCTGCGCCAGGACTCTGACAGGCATGTCGGGCTGTGGCCCTGCCGGACAATCGCCTCCCACTTGCTCTGTGCTGACTCTATGTCCCTGGCCCTCCACCAGCCGGAGAGGGCATTGTGGCCCCCTTGGGGCATCCCTCTGATCCGCTGTGTGCTCAGAGGTTTCCAGGTGCCGCCGTGTGGTGATACTGAATGCACTGCGCGCGTGCCCAGGACACACACGTTGGCCTTGGAGGAAGTGCGGCCGGACGCTTCTCAGAAGCAAGGACGCGGCTCGGGAGAGAGACATCCTGCCTGGCACTGTGGAGGGGCAGCGGCAGAGGGGGGCGCAGGACAGGGACTGACACAGAACCTGCAGCCATGGCCCCACCGCCATGGGGGTGAGGATGACGGACAGGCAGAGGGGCTGCCTGCCTCTCCACGTGGAACCTGCACTCGTGTGAGCTGGAGGCTGAGCGGGTGCATTCTCACTGCTGACTGGCGCCGTCCGAGCCCCCCGTCACTCCCAGCATCTGCTGCGCACGGTGACTTACTGCCGCCGGTCCCCCGTCGCCCCGAGGATGCAGGCTCTGGCGGGGTTCCCACTGGCTCTCTCATGGCTGCGTGAGGACTTTGTGTCTGTGCCTCTTGGTTGTCATGTGAGACACCTGCCGGAGGACAAATTGCGCATGGGCGCATGTGTGTCCCCGGAGGCCTAGGCTGCTCACCCAGGCACGCTCTCTCTCCCCCTCTCTCTGTCTGTGTCTTGGGGTGACACGCAAACTCACGGCTGCTGAGCCCCTGGTCTTGGGGGCTGTTGTCACCCTGGTCGTGTCTGTGCTGCTCCCAGATGCAGCTGCCTGTGTGGGCACGTGGTGTCTCCCTCCCCGGCCTCTGTTCTGCAAACCAGCTGAGGGAAGGAGCCGGGATTCCTTTGTGGTGGAGCGGTTACACCCGGGGCTACTAACCGCAAGGTCAGCAGTTCCAAACCACCGGCCCCTCCAAGGGAGAAAGAGGAGGGTTTCTGCTCGTGTGAAGAGTGACAGCCTCGGGCACCCTGAGGGCCACCCCTCCCTGCCCTCTGGGGTCGCTGTGCGTGGCATCGACTTGATGGCGGTGGGCGAGGAAGGATTGAGGGCCAGGACTGCCCTCCCTTGGAAGGACCCAGCTGACAGCCGCTCCAGAAAACGCCTCCTCCCATCCACCCATCACCTTCGCAGAGCTCTCTGGGGGTGGGCAGCATTCAGCCTGGAACCCCTCCAGGGCCGCGTTGCCTCTTCTGCCCTGTGGGCCCTCAACCACCCCGGGACGGGGGTCCTGGCTTCCAAACCGCTCCTGGTGCCACAGCGCCTGCTCTGGTTTCCATGTTCCAGGCCGTCTCCACAGTTAATGAAGCCGTAACCGGCTAATTGTTTTTCCCCGGAGCCCAGAGGCATCCACGGCGTCCGCTGAAGCCTGGCGTGATGTTTGCCGCAGAAGGTGCGGCGGGGACCAAGCAGGGCACTAGGAGAAAGGGGCCAATCGTGCATCCTGTCTGGGCCCCAGGGCAGGGCTCCCCCAGCAGGCAGTTTGTGTGTGTGTGTGTGTGTGTGTGTGTG
>NW_022103922.1:2706540-2710199 GCF_000313985.2 Echinops telfairi
TGGGTGGGGGTGGGGGTCTCCTCGTCACGGGGGCTGCAGGGCATGGGAGCACCCCCAGAGGCACCGACACCAACCCTGGGACCTTGCTGTCCCATCATCGGTGCCGGTGAGTCCGTTCCGACCAAGGGACCCCCGAGCACAGCAGAAGGAAACACCACCGGCCCTGCGCCCCCAGCGCTGCCGCAGCGGTGTCTGTCCATCTCGTCCGGGGCCCCTCGGCTTTACCAAGCAGAACGCCCTTCTCCAGGGACTGGACTCTCCAACAACTGCCCAACATCAGCAGTTACGGTCTCTGAATTCACAGGGGCAGGCCTGCCCTGTCCTGTGGGGTCACTGTGAGTCAGTAGTGGCTAAATGTAGATGATAGAAGTAGCCGCGAGGGGACTCTCATCTCCCCCAGACTCCCAGCTTTAAAGGCCACTCCCATGCTGGTCACCATTGCTCCCCGTCCACTGGGCTCTTCTGCCTCCCCTAGTGGTGCGAAGACCCTCAGCAGCCAGGGATGGAGGATGCTGCTGTGGGTGGGGCCTGGCTTCCCCCCTGCCAGCCCAGCAGTGCCTGCCACTTGCTCAGAGCAGGATGTAGGTGGGGGTGCTGCCAGCCGCCCCCTGCCCCGTGACGGCCGGGCTCTGGTCGGGAGGTGCCATGGCCGGACCTGACCAGCTTCCTGACCACAGGCCAGCGCTCCTCCTGCAGCCGGCTGCATCCCTGGGCACCAGGAGCACCGTGGGCTCGGTGAGGCCCCACGGAGCAGCCGAGGTGGCTGGTCCTGGCTCAGGCCCAGGCCGTGCGTGGGCTGACTTATCTCCAGGCTGGCCAGGTCTGTGGCGAGGCTCGCTCCCAGGTCATGTGGGGTCCTCTCCCGGTCAAGCTGGTGATTTCTGTGGACATGAGATGGGGCGCTGGGCTGGCTCCTGGGAGAGGGCCCGGTGTGGAGGCCTAGTGAGCCGAGGGACTGTGCCTGAGGCACACAGCATCTGGCTGTGACTATTCCAGGCTGGGCCCTGCCTTGGACCACGGGGTGGGGGCCTCAGGGGTCTGCCCTGTGAGCTGACCCCACTGTGCACCCCTCACAGCCAGAGTGCCCTGACTCCTTAGCCCGGTGCTCACTAGCGGGTGGTCTCCCGGGCTGGGGGCTTACCAGCCTTTGGCTCTCTCTGAGGAAACAGTGTTAGGGTGGGTTGGAAGCTTGTCCACCTGGGGGGCTGGGTTTCTGAGAGACCAGGTCCCCTCTGACATTCACTCGGAGGAGGGAACATCTTCTTTCGTCACCAGTCCAACAAGCTCCATTCCCCGCGGGAGGGGGCTCATGGGCCACTTCCTTCAGGAGCACCACCTGGTCCAGGTGCCCCGCTCCGACCCCCGGGATGCTTGAAACATCTCAAAGCGCGTCCTCTAAAGAGCATGACCATGAAACCGACAGCATTTATTCATTAGTCTTCCCTCACTTTAATTAATCAAGGCCTAATTATAAATTGCCTCCCACTCAGAGGCACTGATCCGCACCTGGTTCTTGGACCCCATGTGGGGCACACCAGCCCCCTGGAAGGTGAGTGGCAGTGGAGGAGTTGAGGGTGAGGCCTTGGGGACCCTCAGGAAGCCAGCATTAGAGCCCTGAGGACAGCTGGGGAGCAGTTGTGGGGAGGGGCTAGACAAACTAGGGCTCCCCCGAGGCGGGCTCCTGAGGGCCGGGGCCTGCTCTGGAAGGCCGCAGGTGGGTAGAATGACTTCCCGCTGGGCACAGACCTTGAGGGCAGGCTCTGCCCAATGATTAGGCCTTCTCCCTCCCACTGCCCCCAGGAGGCCACCTGGGCCAGTCCGGCACTACCTCCTCCCAAAGCCTCTCGAAGGGGCTCTGAGACACAGCCAGGATCCCTCGTTCCCGCCAGCTCCCTCCTCTCCTTAGCGCCAGCCTTCAGACCTGGCAGAGAGCAGGAGGCCCCCCCTGAGGGACAGGGAGCAGAGGGCAGGCTGTATGTCCATCTGCTGCCCGATAGACTACATCTGCCGGCTGCGCTCAGCACTGCCTGACTTCAATCCTTCTCCATCAAAGACAGAAATGCTTTGGCAAAAAGTGGCTGGGTGCCTGTCTCCCTCCCAGCATGGAGGAGTGCTCTGTGCCCTCCGCCTCGCTAACCGAGCAGGCAACCCTTGACCCTTGGCTGAGAGAGGCAGGATGTCTGACAGCTGTTGGACCGTTGGGGACATCGAAGGCCCCTGGCTGGGAACCCCCTCAGTCCCAGTGTGGCCTTGGGGAGTCCACGGAGGATTGGGGGGGGTTCTGAGCTCTTTAGGATATAACTTTAAAGCTCTTCTAGGTCCTGGTGGCGCGGAGGCTAACCATTTGACAACTAACCACAAGGCCATCAGTTCAAACCCACCAGCCGCTCCTCGGGAGAAAAAGGAGGCTGTGAGCTCCTGTAAGGAGGGCAGTCTGGAGACCACAGGGCAGCTCGGCTCTGGCCTCTATGGCCGTAGAGGCCACTATGAGTTGGTGTCAACTTGATGGCTGTGGGTTTGGCACCCTGCTGGGGTGAGGCCCCGGGAGCCACTTGGTCCCTGGACCTGTCATTTCCGGTTCCTGCTGAGTCTTCTGACGACGGGTGGGCACCGTGCCCGCCTGTGGAAGGTTCTGGAGCAGCACGCCGCTGTGGGTGCCCTGCAGCGGGGCAGGGGAGAGTGTCTGGATAGAGATGTGGCCACCGGCTGGGTCCTCAAGTGCCAGGTCAGCAAGACCGTAGAGGAAGGACATAAGGAGGTGTGGGGTCCCGGGGTCCCAGGTTAGGACATGGAGGGTGGGGTCCTGGGTTAGGACCCAGACAGCACCTGGGTTTGGGTTCTGCTGGGTGCTCAGGGCTTTCCGGGGGTAGGTGGCGAGGCGACCAAAAGTCAGTGGTTCACACTCACCTGGCGATTGTTCTGGAGAGAAAACTGGTGACCTCCTGTGCCAGGTCGGTGGCACAGCCTGGGTGGGGGTGGGGGTCTCTCCGTCACGGGGGCTGCAGGGCGTGGGAGCACCCCCAGAGGCACCGATACCAACCCTGGGACCTTGCTGTCCCATCATCGGTGCTGGTGAGTCCGTTCTGACCAAGGGACCCCCGAGCACAGCAGAAGGAAACACCGCCGGCCCTGCGCCCCCAGCGCTGCCGCCGCGGTGTCTGTCCATCTCGTCCGGGGCCCCTCGGCTTTACCAAGCAGAACGCCCTTCTCCAGGGACTGGACTCTCCAACAACTGCCCAAAGCCCGTGAGAGGGAGTCGCCACCCCCTCGTCTAAGGAGTGTGCTGGCCACCCTTCTCCCAAGACGGACCTGTGTCTTTTTCTGAGTCTGGTCCGTGGGACCTTACAGATTCTTCACGGCACCACAATCCCAGTTTCTACCAGCCTGGAGGGGGAGTGGAGGACCCAGCAGTGCCCCTGCCCCGAATGTTCTACTTGTAGCCTCACAGGCCCACTGCACGGGACAGTTGGGGCGTGCCTGGCCTCTGTCCCGGGCATCTGGCTGTGGTGGCAGCAGGCACGGACTGGGGTCAACAGAGAGGTCTGTGCTGAACCCAGAAGCCCGGTGCTGGACACGCACCCAGCTCTCTGCGGTCTCTGCTCTCCCTCGGCGCCCCCCTTATTTCAGTCACTTCCAGCGGTGCCCCAGGGCCCTGACAC
>NW_022103922.1:2710299-2712793 GCF_000313985.2 Echinops telfairi
CACCACCGGCCCTGCGCCCCCAGCGCTGCCGCAGCGGTGTCTGTCCATCTCGTCCGGGGCCCCTCGGCTTTACCAAGCAGAACGCCCTTCTCCAGGGACTGGACTCTCCAACAACTGCCCAAAGCCCGTGAGAGGGAGTCGCCACCCCCTCGTCTAAGGAGTGTGCTGGCCGCCCTTCTCCCAAGACGGACCTGTGTCTTTTTCTGGGTCTGGTCCGTGGGACCTTACAGATTCTTCACGGCACCACAATCCCAGTTTCTACCAGCCTGGAGGGGGGGTGGAGGACCCAGCAGTGCCCCTGCCCCGAATGTTCTACTTGTAGCCTCACAGGCCCACTGCACGGGACAGTTGGGGCGTGCCTGGCCTCTGTCCCGGGCATCTGGCTGTGGTGGCAGCCGGCACGGACTGGGGTCAACAGAGAGGTCTGTGCTGAACCCAGAAGCCCGGTGCTGGACACGCACCCAGCTCTCTGCGGTCTCTGCTCTCCCTCGGCGCCCCCCTTATTTCAGTCACTTCCAGCGGTGCCCCAGGGCCCTGACACCCCCTCTGAAGTATCTTAATGGGCTCCCCACTAATTTAGCTGGAGAAGCCACCCCGAGATGGCGCTCAAGTGGAAAAGGAAAGACGTCCTAAGACCGTGGGCGCGTCATTAGCAAAAACAAATTAAATCGTGGCTAATGGCATTAGAATCTCCATCACTTTGCAAGGTGGAGTCGGCGAAGCAGGGAAATGGGGAAGAGCAGACGGGCGCCCCTCGGAGAAGGTCGTGGGGAGGGGCGCCGCGGGAGGGGAGGTCTGTCTTCCTGTGCGTGGGCCAGAAACGCATGGCCAGGGCCGAGGGATCAGGGATGGGAGTCGGTGGGAGGGGTGGGGGCTGGGCTCTGGAGGGGTGGCCAGGCAGCTGGGTGGGTCCAGCATGCGCGGAGGTTTGTATGACGTCCTCACTGTCCACCTGGGGGGAGGGGGAGCTGGTGTGGGGCCCGCCCTGGTCTTTCAGTGATGTCACAGGTCCGTGCTGGTCCAGTGGGGTGGCCTTGCTTCCTTGGCTATAAAAGGGGGGGCCCGGGGCATGGCCTCCAGGGCTCTGGGGGTGGGCAGGGCCTCGATTGGAGGAGACACGCCCCTCGGTGCCACGGACCCCACATGTGGTGTGCCAGTTGTTAACGGTCCTTTGGAGGTGGTATTCCCCGCGGTTTGTGGAGAGTGATCACTCTGTCTCGTGAACCTGATCAAGCGGCGCTAGCCAGAAAGGACATGGAGAAGGGTGTTCTGTTTCTGGCTTGGTGGGTGCAGCCCGCGGAGAGGTCGTAAAGAAGCACTCGACTTGGCCTCCCACCGTTGGAGAGTCATTGCTGTGAGCGCTGGTCCCCAGATGCAGGTTGGGTCTCTGGGCGCTGGGATCGGGGAGGAATATGAAGCGATCGAGCGGTTCTAGCCCAGCCTACGAACAAGAACCCCGCACTGGATTGGAGGAAGGCTCGTGAACAACCCGCTGCATGCAGATGACACAACTTGCTTGTGGGAAGCAAGGGGGATGGGAGGCCCCTGCTGGATACAGACCTGGGACCGCGGCCTTCAAGGGGGACAACGGCCACTCAATGTCCAGGAAACCGGAATCCTCACAAATGGACCGTCGAAACATCGTGGTGGACGGAGGGAAAGGCTGAAGTGGTCCGGGATCTCACCTTGCTTGGCTCTGCAGTCAACCCTCACTCACGGATGCAGGGGTCCAGAGGTCAAAGGACACCTTGCGTGGGGCACCCATGGCACAGGACCTCGTGCAGGTGTTAGAGAGCAGAGGTGTCACTCTGAGGACCACGGTGCGTGGCGTTTGCTGTCGTAGCAGTATACTTGAAACTTGGACGCAGAGCAGGGAGGCCCACTGGAGAGTGGACGCCTGTGGGTTGTGGTGTTGGCAATGGACCTCGACCGTCGCGTGGGCTGACAACGAACAGGCCAGTCAGTCTCAGAGAAGTGCAGCAGGGACTTTGGCTCGCTCACGCCCTTTGGACGGGTCATCAGAAGGGACCCGTCCCCGGGGACTGACATCGTGCTGAGCAAAGAGAAGGGCAGCAGAGGAGTAGAGGACCCTCAATGAGATGGACGGACACAGGAGCTGCAACAGCGATGATTATGGGGACGGCGCAAGGCCCAGGGGAGGTCTCGTTCTGTGGTGCAGAGGCTGATGGGAGCCGGACAGTCTGGAAGGCACCTGGCCACGGCATGGGGTTTCTGGGAGCCGGAACCACCGGAGGGAAGTGGAGTTGGTTGGTTTTGCGTGTGGAAGGGGTTGGGGAGAGGAGCCAGGGGACTCTCAGGGGAAGAGTGGTCCAGAGCCCAGGGCTTTCCGGAGCCAAAGGCTGGTCCTCCCAGGCCCGTGGTGGGGAGGGGTGAGGAAAGAGGCTTTCTTGGGTTGAGTGCATCACCACCCCGGCTCATAGCTTCTCCCCCACGGGCCGAGGGACAGGACATGAGGGCTCAGAGCAGTGCAGTG
>NW_022103922.1:2712893-2714680 GCF_000313985.2 Echinops telfairi
GTGGCGTTTGCTGTCGTAGCAGTATACTTGAAACTTGGACGCAGAGCAGGGAGGCCCACTGGAGAGTGGACGCCTGTGGGTTGTGGTGTTGGCAATGGACCTCGACCGTCGCGTGGGCTGACAACGAACAGGCCAGTCAGTCTCAGAGAAGTGCAGCAGGGACTTTGGCTCGCTCACGCCCTTTGGACGGGTCATCAGAAGGGACCCGTCCCCGGGGACTGACATCGTGCTGAGCAAAGAGAAGGGCAGCAGAGGAGTAGAGGACCCTCAATGAGATGGACGGACACAGGAGCTGCAACAGCGATGATTATGGGGACGGCGCAAGGCCCAGGGGAGGTCTCGTTCTGTGGTGCAGAGGCTGATGGGAGCCGGACAGTCTGGAAGGCACCTGGCCACGGCATGGGGTTTCTGGGAGCCGGAACCACCGGAGGGAAGTGGAGTTGGTTGGTTTTGCGTGTGGAAGGGGTTGGGGAGAGGAGCCAGGGGACTCTCAGGGGAAGAGTGGTCCAGAGCCCAGGGCTTTCCGGAGCCAAAGGCTGGTCCTCCCAGGCCCGTGGTGGGGAGGGGTGAGGAAAGAGGCTTTCTTGGGTTGAGTGCATCACCACCCCGGCTCATAGCTTCTCCCCCACGGGCCGAGGGACAGGACATGAGGGCTCAGAGCAGTGCAGTGACCGGCCTGGGGGCAGACGGCCAGTGGTGGTACAGAGGAGGCTGGACTGTGACTGACCGCCCACTCTGCCGCTGTAGGACCGCGGACCCCGCACTGTCCGGGACATAGGTGGGCAGCTGGCTGCCTCACTCTGTCCTGTGCTGGGTTAGCCTGTTCGGGGTAAGCCCAGTGGCCCGGTGGGCTGGACTCAGACTGCAGGGTCAGGTTGCTCTCCCCATCCCCCAGCCCATCCCTGTCTCCCTCTCCCTGCCAGACGCCCACGTGCCCACCCCATGTCCTGTGAGTGCCAGGCTGCCCCCAGCAGCTACACGTTCCCAGGTGACTCCTCTGGCTGCCCGGGGGTCCCTGGCTCTGGAGCAGGGAGGCCTAGCTCTTGTTTTCTCTGGGCCTCTGGGCGCCCCCACCACTCCTGTTAACAACGAGAGAGCGCTTTGGCCCTCCCCTCCCCCACCAGGACTCTGGCAAGTGTCCAGCCCCAGTAATGGCGTCGGGCACTGTGTCCGCCTGCTCCCTTTTTCCTGTCTTATCAGCGCAGCCTGGAGCACTGATAGCCAGGCAGGGTGTGCTGGGGGAGCCCTCTCCTGCTCTCGTTTCCTGCCAGACTTTGGGGTGGCAGGTGTGTGTGCACATGTTTGCGTGCGTGGTCTTGAGTTTTCCAGGGGACTTCTCACGGGGACAGGGAGCTCGAAGGCTAACAGGGCTCTTTGCAAAGTGGCCCGCGGCCCCCCACTGGCATTTTCTCCAAGGGATGGTTCCCGTCATGTCGCAGTCTCGCTGCTGGGGCACTGTTTGGTGGTGGCACTCGGTGGAGCCTCGGTGACAGAAGGGTGCTGACGTGCAGGAGTTGGGAGGTGGGGATGGGGTGGGCAACGTTTGAGCTCTCCTGGTCCTGGCCTTAGAGTCTGGAGAAGCCCCGCCCTGGCTGGTTTGCACGGGGTGGACGCTGTCCTCCGGAGGTCCTTCTCCCACCCAGGGCACTGTCCTCATTCTCACGGTGACGGCTTAGTGGGTGAGTCTGTTCCGAGCCCCCACTGCCAGGAGGGTCTGCAGCCTCTGGTCTCTGCTCTTCCGCGGGTCCATCTGCCGCACTTGCTCCAGGCCAGCCCCCTCCCCGGAC
>NW_022103922.1:2716209-2720070 GCF_000313985.2 Echinops telfairi
GGCATTAATAAACCGGCCCAGCTGGGGGGTGGGTGTGGGTGGGAGAAAACACACTTTGTAGATGACATGCCGGGGAGACCAATAGATGACCTGTCACCTCCGAGCCTCCCGCTCCTGGTGACCTCACCTGTACCCGGGAGAGCTCTGCACCAAGGCAGGGGGCAGGCCGCTCTTCTGAAAGGCCACAGGTAGAATCCACCAGGGGCTTCGTGGGGGTGGGGGTGGGAGTTGGAGACGACGCTCTCTGCTCCCAGTCTGGGAAACTTCCGGGGCACTTCTGCCCTGTGCTGTCGGGTCGCTGTGCGTTGGCACGGCTTTGAAGGCCGTGGGAGAGAGTGTGCAGCCGCAGGGGTGGGGTGCCCCTGTCTGACCTCCCCTGGCTTCCCTGTTGTTTCGAGGCAGAGGTCAGGCAAGTGACCCCCACCTACCCACATCCTGGCCACCTGCCACCGACATCCCTCCCTCGGCACGCTGCATCTGTTGTGGGTGCCAGGGCTATGTGGCAGCATGTGGAGCTCGCAGACTGTCCATGGGCTGTGGGGGCTGGTGAGGGGGCTACTGGCTTACTGCAAGTCAGCCTCAGCCAGCAGCGAGGGCTCTCTGTGGGCCTCACCCTCTCAGCCGGGGGTCCCGTGGCCTCAGTGCCTGTGGACCAGGACACCACGTGTCACTGTCTCACAAGGTCTCCTAGTTTCAGTCCCTGGCCTCTGGTCCTGGCTCCTCTGCTTGGTCCCCTGGTCTCCGACCACAGCCTCTGGCCTTGGCCTCTGCCCGTTCAGACAGAGATCAGAGATCTCAAAGCGCCCTGCTCTGAATGGTCCCAGGGCCACTCTCCGTGTCCCAGGTGGCTCTCATGCAGAGGAATAGTGATTGGGGCTGTGTGTGTGTGTGTGTGTGTGTGTGTGTGTGTTTTCTGTCATGTATCGGAAGCAAAGGGCACGACTTGGTTCACACCATCTCATAAGGCCAGGCCTTGACCCCACCCCAACCCTGTCCGTCAGCGCAGCGGAGAGCCCCCTCCGAAATGGGGTTGTACGCCTCTCACCATCAAGTCCATGCCCATGAGCAGCGCCCCTGCAGGCCAGGGCGGAATTGCCCCTGTGGGTGCCAGAGACTGTGTGTCTAGGGGAGAAGAGAACCCCATCTCTGTTCTCAGAGGCTTGTGTGCTGCAGTCGGGCTGAAAAGGTTTCTGCAGGGCATCAGACTCAGACCAGCAGGAGAGGCCCCCGTGCCAAACAGCCGGTGAGGACCGTCTGAGCCACAGCTGCCTGCAGGGCTGGCCACGCAGGGCCCGGCCCACTGCTTCCCTGAGCGGCAGGCCCTGAGTCTGCAGAGTCTCAGAGGAACTGCAGCCCTGGCCCAGGGCCACGCCTGGGCTGCCCACGGGGAGGTGGGCAGTTGGACACCAGCAGCCATGCTGTGGGAGCAGGATGAGGCCCCCTGCCTCTGAACAGTGCCACAGCCTGGGGGGGGCACGTGGGCACATCTCGCCTGCCTTCTGGGGGGCCAGGAGTCGCCCGTGGGACAGATTTGGATGTGCTGGGGCCACTTGGGACCCCGGGGGGTGGTGTCTTCCCCTCTCTGACCCCCTGCTTCCCAAGCGGGTGATGGCAGGGACCCTTCCAGCCCCAAGCACTCACCGCTGCTGCCCCCACTGCCCTGTCTGAGGGCTCAGGCGGGGGACGCTGGGGCTGCCCGTGGCTGGCTGGCGGCACTTCATCTAAATGCTGATTCCGTCTTCTCACCCTTGAATAATTAACCAGCTCACCAGGCCCCCGTCCTTTAATTGGGAGAAGTGTCAGTTTTGCTTCTGCGGAGGAGGAGGAAATTAAATTGCGTGTGCATACAATTAATGTGCTAATGGAATCTGCCCTTGATCTGGAAATTAAACGCTAAGTATCCGGAAGCCCATCCGGGGAGGGTGGTCCTGGGAATGGATAGCTTCTGTCTGCCTGCAGATACTAATTGGGGCCAATAATGGGTGGGGGGCACGGAGGTGCTGCCCGAGGGATGGGGTAGGAACCGCCTTCGGATCCCGGGGATCCAGTGGGGGGGGGGCGGCAGCGAGGGGCAGTGTCCTCTTTGCCCCAGTCTGTGTTGTTGCCATCAGACTTGGTTCTCGGGGACCCCCCCCCACACACACACACATAACACAGAACGTTGAGGTGGCAGTGAGTCCATGTCTGGACCGCCCTGCCTGTTCTCCGTCAGACTGGGCTCTGCTGTGTCCACGGTGCTCCCTGACTGGCTTTCAGCTGGAGATTCCCGGCCTTCGTCTGCACACCCGGCTGACACATGTCTGCTGGGAGCAATCCTGCTGGGGTCCTGGCTTCACACTGGAGCCTCCCCTGCCTGGGGCACCTGGCTGCTGGGTGGGACTTGGACTCTGGGACTGGTCACAGCACCCAGTGAAGGCAGAGTCTGGGTGTGGCCACACTGGCCCAGCATCCCTGCTCACCCCTGGGCAGTGGATGCTCTCAGAGCAGCATCCTCTTTGGTCTGGGCAGTGACCCTGGGGGGTGTCCCTGGCCCAGATGTCTCCTTTCCAGCCTGGCTTCTTCTGAGCATCCCTCCCTGGTTCCAGTAATTTCCCCCAGACCTGACTCAGACCAGGCCCAAGAGGAGGCACAAAGCTTAGGTTAGGGAGGCAGCAGTGGTCTCCTGGGAGTGGACCGACCCAGCCAGGGTCCCAGGACACTGATCTTTGCAGAGGGTGCAGGCAGTGGCCTGGATCTCGGGCTGTCTGCAGAGCAAATTACTGGGATGAACCTCGCAGCCCTCGGAAACAAAGCTGGTGACCACTCTCCAGCAAGCCTGCCTGCCCAGTAGCTCAGAGACCTGGGCCCTGAGCTCTTGATACATAGGGCCCTAGGGAAGTGGCCTGTGTAGGTATGGGGGTATCGGAGTGGGGGTGCTGGTGGGCCTGCAGAGGGCCGCCTCCCTAGGACACAGGTGCTGCTGTCCAGACCCTGCAGGTGACCACCCCAGAGGGACACTGGACAAGCAGAAGGCCCCGGGGTGCATGCTTGCCTAAGGCAGCCCCTGAGCAAGAGAGGCGCCTGGCTGGACGATTTGCCATGCCCTTTGGAGCTTGGGGGGTGGCGACTTCAAAAGAGATTCCATGTGCCACTGAGCCTGTGAGGGAAACTTCTGGAAGGGCCTGAGTGGTCCCAGCCACCCTTGGCTGGGGCTGCCTCGGGCACAGTGATGGCCCTTCCAGGAGAAGCAGAGGGGGCAGAGGAGTGAGTTGCGGACAGCCTTGAAAGGCTTCTGGGTCTGGGCCCGGAGGTTCACCTCCCGGAGGTCTGCTGTCCTCCTGCTGGCCCCCCACCCTGGTGTGTTTGCACGGACCCGGCGGCGGGCGGAATGTCTGCGGGACTCGACGTTTAAACCCGCGTTTGTGGATTCTGTGACGTGCCCCCCACATCTAGAGAAAGGCCCGCGTCGTGAATGGTCTCAGCCCATGGAGTTGACAGTCAGGTCTCTGGGTGGGAGAGAGGAGAGGGGAGGGCCCGAGGCTGGGGAGGGCCTGGGGCAGGGGCCAGGTCGAGGCCACAGAGGGGGCTCAGGTAGTGCGTCTCCATGGGTGACCCTGAGCTGCCGTGGGAGGAGTGAGCAATGGGAGGGCAGGACCCAGGACACGTTGCCGAGCAGCCGGTAGTGCCTATTGGATGTGTGTGCTTGGATATGTGTGCACACGTGTGTGTGTGTGTGCTGTGCCCATGTGGGGACGTGAACATGCCGTGCTGTACCTGTGTGCGTGTTGTGCCGGGGACATCATTTGGTGTCACTCTGGGATTTGAGAGGATTAAGAGAAAAGGCGTGGAGTCTCGTCTGCCAATCGGGTCTTAGCCAATGAG
>NW_022103922.1:2720642-2722793 GCF_000313985.2 Echinops telfairi
ACACACACACATATAGCTTGGTAACAGTGCCGGTGTTCTGGAAGTTCACCATTCTATTTGAGCTTAAATTCGAACACTTGGTTTACAGGAGGCTAAAAACCAAAGTGATTCTGGCTCAGAGTGACCCTATGGGACAGGGTAGAACTGTCCCTGTGGGTTTCTGGAATTGTAATTCTCTACAGGAGGAGAAAGCTTCAGCTCCTCCCCCCTCCACTTCCTGGCAGGTGGTTTCAAACTGCTGACCTTGTGGTTAGCAGCCAACACATGACCACTACCCACAGGACTCCTGAGAAAAGGCGACGGGCAGAGTGAGCGTCCACAATCTGTTTGCAGAGTCCCTGCGTGGACGAAGGCTCACTGAATTCCGTCTGGCCTGGCACGGTGGTTACCAGTTGGGCTGAGATTTGCAAGGTTGGCACTTCAAAACCACCTGCTGCTCCAAGAGAGAAAGATGAGGCTATTTACTCCCATAAAGTGTCAAAGTCTTGGAAACCAACCGGGGCAGTTCTACCCTGCTTGATAGGGTTGCCGTGAGTTGGTGTACACTCGATGGCGAGAGAGCGCGAGAGTGAGAGAGAGAGAGAGAGAGAGTGAGAGAGAGAGTGAGAGAGCGAGAGAGAGATATTAAGCTGGGACGTGAACACCCTTGCCCTCAGACAGAGTGCAGAGAGCATTGGAAAGTGAATTTCCCCCACTCTGCTGACCAGCCACAGAGGGACGGTCCCCATTAGGGTCTTGGCTGGGTGTGTCCCTGATGGACAGGTGTGTCCCTGATGGATAGGTGTGTCCCTGATGGACAGGTGTGTGCCTGTCATACGGGCTTGCATCGTCAGGAGTCACGCCCTGTCAGTGTGCCCAGCCACCTTGTTTGGAAGGCCCTGGAGCAGGCTCTTCTGTGGAACATGTTGTGCGTGTCCTCGGCATGGCCCTGTCCCTGCTCCCGAAGTCCCACCTGTAACTGATGTAGTGACCTGCCACCGGCCATGAGTCTGCGGCAGCTTCCTCTGCCCTCCATGCCCTTTTTAAGCCCTGGCATCTCGGGGATCCTGGGACGCCATGATGTCCTCAGGCTTATGGGCTCTCCACTGCGTCATGCGTATGGGTCTTTGTCTGCTTATCCTGTGTAAGACTTAAAAAGCCACCTCCTCAAGTTCTGTTTGAAATGTGGGGGTCTCCTTTGCACCCCAAAACATCACTTGTCCTGGGGTCCCCTCCCCACGGAGCTGCCACCCAGTGATCATGTCTGTGGCTGGGTCCCTGGGGTGTATGTGGTCTGAGCCCCGGGGAGTGCCGGCACAAGCTAGTTGTATGCCTCCCAGGACGGGTGCTCGAACCTGGTGGACACCTCGGACACCCCACCTGAGCTGGAACTGCCTGCCAGCCTGTCCCTCTGCTGGGGAACAAGGGGTGTGGGTGTTGGCCGAGCAGGCCACACGGGGACCCCCGTGGTTCCAGCCTGCCCTGCCGCAGGCATGGCGGGCTCTGCGCCCCCAGCCAAGTCCTCTCCCCTCCCTGCCACCCGAGCCGAAGGCAGCTGCTGTCCGTTGCTCCTCCGTGAAGCTCGCCAGCCTCGGCCCGCCCTTGCGCAGAGCTTAGTGATCAGTTACCGGAACGCTCTCCTGGTGATTTGGGGACCTTCACGTGAGCACGTGACGGGGCCATGTGGCCGGCAGCCCAGCTGAGACCCCGCCCCCTGCCCCTGCTTGGGAGGGCGGGGTTCCTGGGGGTGGCACATGGGTGACGCCGAGGGGACAGAGCTGCACCTTGGTCCGGAGCAGGGCTGGCTCTTGTCCCTGCCACCTCCCCGCGGCCCATCAGCTGTCACTCCCTGGGGACACGGGACCTGCGCCTGCTCTGTTTTCTAGCTCAGCCAGCAGGGTCAGCGCCGTGACCTTGGACATTGGGCTACTGCCCTGTCAGCAGGGGACCGTCCTCAACCTCCCGCCCCCTTTGCACCCCGGTTTGAAAGCACCACCCTTCCCCTCGGGCCTCTTCCTGCATCCTGAGCCCGTTCCGTGGTCCTGAGCTGCCCCCGCCCCTCCCACTTCTCCCACATTGGGAGGGGCCATGGGCAGCTGCCACCCTCCACAGGGAGAGGTGGGGACTGTGGCGGAGGTTCAGAAAGAACCCAGGGCCAGTGGGGCGCTGAGG
>NW_022103922.1:2726613-2735192 GCF_000313985.2 Echinops telfairi
CCCCTGATATCTGTGGTCACAGAGGCCTGTGAAATGCCCCCCGCTGGGGACCCAAGGTCCCAGGCCTAGCCAGGGCTCCCTCTGCCATCCCAGCTGCTGCAGTTGGGCAGGGCCCAGGGGGCCGGGCTCTCCGGGCCTGCACTTGCTAAGGAGGGAGCTCCTGAGGGGCCCCTTCAGGGCCAAGTGGGCGCAGTGAGCAGTTGTCCGCAGGGTCAGACTCCCAGCGTGCATCAGGACAGCAAGTGCGGTGTGCCGGCAATGGGGGCAGAGGAGGGGGGCTTGGGCAAGGCCACGCGCTGCTGCACCTTCTCAACGGGGCCATCCCAAGGCCGAGGGCCCGGGAGCTGCTGTGTAAAGTGGACACCCAGCCCTAACCCTGTCTCCCCTGCTTCCTCCACTGGACATAGACCCCCTTCCTTGGGCACCCACGGGCAGCGCTCCTGGCAGACTCCGGGCTCCGTGTCACCCCCCCGGGTGTGAGTGTCACATCTGATGACCCCTATGTCTCAGGAGGCCAGGCTCCTTGCCCCCACCCAGCTCACCCTCTCTGGCCTGTCTCTCTTGGCCCCCTGCCCTGCCCCACCCCCACCCCACTGCCAGGAAGTACTCTCCCAGACCTGGGTAGGGCAGGTGTGGACTAGGGCCCGGCCCTGTGTGAGTGCTGGCCTGGGGGTCACTTCTTGCATGCCCTCCACCCTGCCCTGACCAGTCTGCAGCATGAGGTGGGGGCGGGGGGCTGGGGGCGCTGGGGGCACATGTCTGAGGGTAGGGGCTGGGCGGGGGCTGTCTGAGGTCTGGGTGGGGCAGTGAGTCAGCCTCCAGTGAGGTGTGTCTCCTACTCCTCACTGCAAGGCGCAGTCCTGCCCCCTACCCCCTCTGGCCCCAGAGGGCGGCAGCAGGCTGGCCAGCCCTGCTGGGAAGGGGCAGAGCATGGGGAGGGCGGGCCTGCATTCGCAGCCGATGAGTGGCTCAGCCGGCCACCTTCCAGAGCTTCCTGGGAGCTGGCTTTGATGTTCTCTGCCCCTACTTAGCAGCCTTGAGCTGATCCTGCAGACTGGTGTGTGGTGGCCTCCGGTCAGCAGGGACATGGCCTGGGGCGGGCCAGGGGGAGGGCGGAGGCTCTGGGTGTGACCTGCAGGAGCCGGCCAGCCTAGGAAGTCCCTGTGTGCTTGTCCCCACAGACTGGGAAGCAGCCTGCTTCTTGTGGGGCTTTGATAGAACAGGTGGACCTTGAACTGGTCACCTCAGTGGACAGAACCTTCCTCACTGCCCATTGCCATCTACTGGATGCTGGGTCCCAGCAGCCCCGCGTCTGCAGGACGAGCTGGGGGCCCCTGGCCGCCTTGGCTGTTATTTGCATCTTGCTCCCTGGGTTGCTGGTCCTAACCCCCCCCCCTCCCGCCCCTGTCCCTCCACCTCTTGGAATCAGTACTGCAGCCTCCACTTCACTGCCTGGCTGTCTGGGGGCCCAGCCCACATCCCCATGTCCCATCCAGTGCCGGACTCTCCACTGCTTTGGTTTCTCTGCCGGTCCAACCGGCCATGGCAGGTGCTTCCCTAATTATCTCCTGAGCGGCCACTGCACCCTGATGATGGCTTGCCCCCGACCTTGGTCAGAGAAAGAGACAGACTGGGTGTGTATGTGGAGAGAGCCTTTGCCTTTGTGCAGGGCTGGAAGCGGCCGGCTCCCCACAGATAGGATGGGCCAGTTTCCGGGGCAACAGATGGCGGTGATTTGCGGCAATGCTGGCCATTGGGCCCTGGGGAGCGCCCAGCAGCATCTTCAGGAGGGGTGGTGGCTGACAAGTACCAGCTGCAGCCAGCAGGGCTATGGTCCTGGCTTACTGAGTTGCAGGGACCCTGGGGACTTGGCCAGAAGCACTCTAACTTGTCTCTCCAGCCAGCCGTCTGCAGACATAGCTCAAGTGGTGTGTGTGTCCATCTGTCTGTCTGTCCGTCCCCCTTGCGCAAGCACACAGGCCCTCTTCCTTTGCTCCATGCAGACCTCGGGGACCCACCTTCAACACCAGGCCACTGAGGTCGCCCCATCAGGGCCCCTCCATACATGGGTGGGCTCCTGGCCCTGGGGTGCCGCTGCGTCCCAGAAGTGCACAGGGCTGTGGGGCAGCTGGGGCGCACGTGGGAAGCAGAGGGCCTGTGACATGTGGGCTCCTTCCCAGTGGGGTGACCTGGGCCAGGTCTGGTTCCCTGTTCCCTGCGTCTGCCTCTGAATTAGGGGCAGGTGGGGGTGGGGGTGATATCTGCAGGCCCCAGGGTCAGGGAGAGAGTGTGGCAGGCAGGGAGCACTGAGTGGACCTGGGTGCAGATTCTGACAATTCTGAGGCCCTTGTGGGAGCCCCTGCTGCTGAGCCCATGGGTCCGTCCGTGGTCGTAATTTCCTGTGTCATGGTTGTCAGGGGCTCTGACCCACAGTGACCGCATGCACAGCAGACGGAAAACCGCCCAGTCCTGCGCCAGCCTCACCATGGTTCTTAGGAAGCCCGCGCTCTGTCCACCCACCTCCTTAAGGCCTTCCTCCGTTTGCCCTGCGTGATGACCTGCCCCAGGGACCGGTCTCTCCTGGCAACATGCCCGTACCGTGCGAGACGAGGACTTGCCTCTGAGGGGCCAGCCGCCCACGCTTCTTCCACGATAGGCCAGCCTGTCGATATTTCTCTCTAGCACCACCGTTCAGGGCATGGGTGCCTTGTCCAAGGGGTACGGTCATCCCTCCTCAGTGTCTGACTTTCACCTGCATGTGATGCAGTGGAGAATAGCGTGGCCCGGGTCAGGTGCGCCGTAGCCCTGCTCTTCAATTCGCCAGAGAGGTTTGTGCACCAGACCGACCCGATGCCATGTGCCCTTTGATCTCTCGACTGCAACTTCCACGAGCACTGAGTGTGGATCCCAGGAAGACCAAGTCCGTGACAACACCAGCCTTCTCTCCACCGATCATGATGGGACCGAATGTGTCCAGGTGGGAGGATTCGGGCTCCTTGATCCTGGGTCGTCGTCCACACCGAAGGCCGCTGTCCTTGACCTTCATCAGCAAGGGCTTCCGGTCATCCTTGCTTTCAGCCAGCGAGGCTATGCCACCTGCATGGCACAGGTGGTTCACGAGCCTTCCTCCAGTCCTGGCGCCGCACCCTGCTTCATGGAGTCCAGCTTCTCTGGCGATTTGCTCGGCGCACAGATTGAACAAGTATGCTGAGAGGACTCACCCCCGACACACCCCTGTCCTGATTTTAAGTCACGCGTGTACTCCCGTGTTCTGTTCACACAGCCGCCTCTTGGTTCACGTACAAGCTCCTCACGCGCACAGCCAGGTGTTCCGGAATTCACCTTCTTCTCAGGCTATCCACAGTGTATCGTGGTCCACACAACAGGACGCCGGTGCATAGTCAATGAAGTGATTTCTCTTAGAAGAACTAATGCCAGACTGGTCCTAAGGAACCGGACATTAAAGCTGTCCTGAATGTTCGCCTCTTTGTGCCCATGACCCCCTCCCCCTCCCTTGGCTCTATGCCCTCACGTCCCAGGCTCTGCAATTCTCTACCGGCCCCACAGCCACGCGGCAAACTTGGAGGGATGCCTCACGTGGCGGTGGGCTCAGGTCTGAAGGTCAGACCAAGGGAAGCTACAGTTGTTCCAAAGTCTAAGCAGGTCTCGCTTCTCCCCAAGCTCAGTCAGGACCCAGAGATTTGCCAGGGGAGGGGGGTGACGTGGGTTCAAACTGGACAGTGTACCGGTGTATATGCCCCATGCAAGGAAAACACAGGATGGTGTCTTAAGTCACACCTGCACTCAGGTGGGGTCTTCCAGGTGCCTTGAGGACAACAGGTGCGGCTTGCTTCACACCCTCTACGAAGGTAGAGCCTTCAAGATAACCACAAGGAAAAGGGCATGGCACCCATGACCGAGGTCACCTCTCAACCCCCCACCTAACCCCCGCTTGTGTTGTGGAGAACACCTTTCAGAATGGGATCATAGCTGCAGGTGGAAGGTCCAGATTACAATACGTCACTTAAGGAAGAATGGCTCGAAGGGCCACATGATTGACTCCCTCACCGTCCATCTGTCTGTCTGCCGTCTCTCCTATTCATCGTCACCCGCCCACCCTCTTCACCATCCCACCCATCCACTCACCCATCTTCCCCTCATTCATCCATTCATCTACTGACCAACCACCCTTCCATCACTCACCCACCCACCCATCCATCTACCTTCTCATCCATCCATCCATTGTCCCACCCATCCATCCATCCACCTACCTTCTCATCCTTCTACCCACCCACCTTCTCATCCACCCACCCACCCACCCACCCACCGAGGAGGAGAGGCAAGGCTGTCTGCTCTCAGGCAGGTTTTATGGTCCCAGAAACCCCGAGGAGCAGCTCCGCTGTGTCCAGGGTTGCTGTGGGCCGCAGTTAGCTCAACGACAGTCTGTGTGTTTGGTTGTTGTGGGGCTTGTTAGGGTTTGTACTTGGGGCCTGGTTGAGGGGGGCTGCCTTGGGCTTGCTGGGCCTGCATGGGGGGCCGTGGGGGTGTCAATGAAACCCATTTCTATCTTGACTTTCCAGGGTGGAGATTTCCTGGTGGGGGGCGCTGCTCACACTCCTGAGTGGGACCCCAGGTCCACTCGCAGCAGGCTGTCCTCTGTCTGTGCTCCCCACCCCCCGAAGCTCACTTCTGCCTGCATCCAGGATGCACCTCCCCTGGTAGACAAGAATGGGCGCATGTGATGGCTGGCTGTAGCACCGGCTCCTGCTGGGGCCCAAGTGCAGCCATCGCGGAGCTTCCGGTGTGAGGAGCGGGCCGGGAGCCGAGCAGGGACATCTCTGGGCACAGCTGTGTGCTGAGGACCTACTGCAGTGTTGCGGCTGGCCGGGCTGGTCTGTGGATGGCACCGGCTATGGGACCGGGGACGTGGGTCACAGGGAGGGCCAAACTGTGCGTGCAGGGAGCCTGTGGGCTCAGCAGGGGATTATCAGGGGTCGTTCTCTTGTTACCTTGTACCCCTGGCATGTACAGACACACAGACTCATGCATGACACACACAAGCACATGCATGCACATGTGAACTCACACGAACATGCGCAAATAGGAGTGCGTGCAGACATAACTGCGTGTGTGTGTGAATGTGTGCATCCCCAGGGGGATTTGCATCGACACGTGCATGCTACACAGGTGAATTCACACATGTGTGCCCACATGTGAACTCACGGGCCCTTGGACACCTGAGTGTCTGCACACACGTGCACGCACACACAGCCACCTGCCGGCTCTCCCATGGCACCGTGGGTCCTGCAGGGTGGGTCCTGCAGAGTGGTGCCTCTTGCCCTGTCCGGTGAGTGGTGACCAGCTCTGTTATACCTGCGTGTGTTGGGCTCTCTGCTCCAGGGCCGGCCACCACCCCTCCCCTGCCTGTGCCCCCATGGTCTGTGCTGAGGGCGGCTGAGCCCCTTGCGTGAGGACAGACAGGCAGGGTGGGTGCCCGGTGGCCTGGGCGACTGTGGGACCCTTCTGGTGCAGGACTCTCCTGCTCTTGCCCCCCACTCCCCCCCAATGACGGAGGCAGGTGCTGTCCACATGGTCACACAGGCAGGAGAGGCTGCACGTGTGGGCCTGTGCTGGGCCCACTGGACCGGTCACTGCCCCTTGCTGGCCTCCGTGTCCCCGTCTCTGACACGTGGACATGACACACCATTAAGCAGTGGCATGGAGGGCCCCTTGCCCCATGGCCTCAGTGGGGGACCCCCGGCAGGCCTGTGTGAGAACCAGGTGGCCGGACTCTGCCAGGCCCGGCCCTCGCTTGCGAGTGACTCACTCTGCTCTGTCCGCAGGTCATCTCGGCCGTGTCCAGGCTCTCTCTGCACAGCGTTGCCCAGAGCAAAGGCATCAGGTGAGTCCCCGCTTCCTGGGCCCGCGGGAGAATGGGGGCTGGGGGAATCCTGGGGCCACGCAGTCTCTTTTGATTCAGGTAATAAGATCATCAGAGTCGTCATCCCCCTGATCGCAGTCATCCCCCTGATCGCAGTCATCCCCCTGATCGCAGGAAGGAGGGAGCCAGGTGGGTCGTGGGGGCTGCAGTCCAGGAGGGGCTGCCTGAGAGGGGCCTGGGAAGGCCCCCCAGGGACAGCAGGATTCTCTCTGAGTCTTTTGTACCTTGGCCGGCCCGTCGGCCCCGCTGGGCCATCTGAGCCCCTTCCCTGCCCGGCAGCCAGCGGGTTACATGATGGACGGCTAACCAAGTGGTCAGCAGTGGGAGGCCACCGGCCGCTCTGTCAGAGAAGGGTGAGCACACATTCGCTCTCAGACACCCACGGGGACAGTCCAGTCTCTCCTGTGTGGGTGCCGTGTGCCAGCTCAACTCGATGGCATGAGCTGGTCTTGAGTCCTCCCCTTGACCAAGCGTGGTCCTTCTCCAGGGACTGGCCTCTCCTGACAGCATGTCCAACGTACGTGGGACGCCGCCGCACCCTCCTGGTCTCTAGGGAGCCCTCTGGCCGGGCTTCTTCCAAAGACAGATCCACCTGTCTGTTCTTTTGGCCCTCACGGGAATTAAGTGTGCCTCGCCGGCCAGCCATCAATCAAACACACCGATTCTTCCTCGGTCTTCCTTATTCAACGGCCAGCTTCCACATCCACTGAAACACCCTGGCTCGGGCAGGGGCACCGTATAGTCCTGGGGTTCAGGCAGAGGCCTAGTGAATCAGATGTTTAACCAGAAGGGGGAGAGTGTGCTGTGTCTGGGACAGACAGGATGCCTTTTTCCCGGACATGTCTGGGGAGCAGCCGCTGGACTAAAACCCCTCTCTCGGCGTCTTGGGAGCGTCCTTAGCCGGAGGTTTGGTGGTCGTGAGGTGCCTTCGACTCAGTTCTGACTCATCGTCACTCCGGGTGCGGCAGCAGGGACACACAGGGTCCCCGCCCCCTCCCCACCACCGTGCCGGTGCCCATGGTGGCAGCCATGCAGCTTGTCCGTGTCCCCAAGGGGCTTCCTCGTTTGTGCCCCTGTGGGGTCCTTCTCCGGAGAAGTTTCTGCAGCCCCAAGAGGGGTGGCTGCCTGGTTCTCTCCTGGATGGGAGCCCCCACTTCCCACCCACCAACCCCTGCCCGCCCCCCGCACGATGCTGCACAGTGGGCCGCTTCCTATAGAGCCTCAGTGAGACTTGGCACGGGCTCATGATTGGAGAGACTTCACCCCGCCGTGTGCCAGTGGGGACTGGGGGTGGGGTGGGGTGCTGGACGCCGTCGCAGCTCCGAGTGACTGACTGGAGATGAGGCCGAGGTGGTTGGCCTAGCGGTTCAGTCGGCCTGCGGAGGCTGCCCGGGGGTCCTCTTGTGCACTGGGCAATCAGGCAGGGGACTTTCAGAGCCCCTGTCTCTTCTTTGGTCGATTGGAGGGTGTTCCCTGGCCTTGCAGGGGCTGTGAGCCTGGGGCGCAGCTTGGGGTGCCAAGGGAACCTACTGGCCGACAGCCAGTGGAGGGAGCTGCCAGGGTGCGGGAGGTGGGGGTAGGAGGTCCAGAGTGACAAGCCCACATCCTCAACCCCAGAGCCGGTCCTGGTGGTCAGGTGTGGGGGGATGGTCTCAGGCTGCCTGCCAGAGGGCTCCCCTGAGTCCCCTGGTGTGGAGAAGGGGCCCTCGGTATCCAACAGCAGGTGGTAAGTGTAAGGGCTAGAAGGGGGCGGACACAGGCATGTGAAGGCAGTGTAGAGACAGGCCGCCTGGGGCCACCGGAAGCTGGAGGAGACCAGGAGGCCCCTTCTTGTTGTGTGCGCACACATGCCCGCCCCCCACCAAGGCTGTGTTTCTTGGGGTGTATAGGGGTGAGGGTGCTGAAGCGCAGGGCCTGAATCCCTGTGGCTGGCTTCTCTCTGCCAGCCCGTCGCGGGGCCTGCTGTCCGTGAGCTGGGCAGATCAGAACTGGCTGTGAGGGTGCCGGGGGGCATTCTAGGGGTGCTGATGGGTGTGTGGGTCCCCTGGCCTTCCAGAGGAGAGCTGTCCACACGGCCTGCGCTGCCCTCAGGCCCCTTCCACAGCCTGCCTGCTCTGGCCACCTGGAACTCCAGTCATTCACTTGGGCAGCCCGAGTGGCGCTGCCGGTCAGTGTTGGGCTGTTCACCACAAGGTCGGCAGTTCAAACCCACCAGCCGCTCCGAGGGAGAGAGACGAGGCTGTCTATCCTCGTAGATTTATAGCCTCAGTGGTGGGTGTTAGTCGACTAGCTGCAAGGGGCTTTCTTTCAGGGGGGGCATCTGCGTGGTCTTTTATCCCAGCTGAGAGACCCCAGACCCATTTGAGTGGGGCTGGGCCCCTGTGGCTTTCTGGTGAGGGGCAGGATTCGGCTAAGCTGGGATAGGGGTGGGGTGGGGGTGGAGTGAGGGGTGACTTGGCATCTCTCAGACCCGAGAACTGGACCCTCCTCCTTTCATTTGAAGGAAATTCTCTGAATAACAGACACACCCGTGTCCAAATCTAAGTATAACAGAACATTCTGGAGTGAAGGAGCCACACCTCACCTTCAGCGGCTGGCTGTGGAGAACCTGATCTCTGGCTTCCCGTCATGGAGGAGC
>NW_022103922.1:2736169-2737418 GCF_000313985.2 Echinops telfairi
TCCTCCAGGAGCAGGGACCCTCTCTGTCCATCGAGCAGAGCAGCAAGAGGCTCCCTTTACGCAGCTCCCTGGCTGCCTGCCACGAACACTGCTGCTGGTCCCCTGCAGCCAGGAGAGGAGGGTGGTCTGCAGGGGGCCCACGCAGACAGAGCTGGCAGGTGGTTACACGTCACCTGGAGCAGGAGCGGTCCCTGGCTCCACAGGTGGTCAGTGGGGCGGGGCTGACCGGAGCGCTCTCGTCCCAATAGTCAGCATGCCCGTGGGTCCTGGGCGGGGGGCCTGCTCAATGGACAGGGTGCTGTGGGGCAGGGCGACCCAGTCTGTCGGGCAGAGCTGCGGGGTGGATGCTGCGCTCCTGCTGTGCCCCAGCCGGGCTGATGTGATGGCGGGGGCAGGCCTGCCATGCTGCCCAGGTGCCCAGCGGTGCCCTGGGCAGAGCCTGGCCGCCAGGCGCTGGCCCTGCTCATTGGGGATGTGACTGTAGCCCTCGGGGCTATTGGGAGACTTGTGTCAGGACTCTGGGCATCTCCTACACATCCTGGTCACCAAGACGCCCCCTCTTCATCCGCCCTCTTCATCCCCCAGCAGACAGGGTTCCCACAGTGGGCAGGGGCAGCCTGGGTGGGACTCAGGGCCCCTCGGGTGTCCCCTGAGCTCCTCAGATGCCTCAGAGCCAGCTGCACGACCTGCTCCCTCTTCCCCGCTGCGCCTGGGCACCCCCCGGACCCCCACTTCCTTCCCCAGTGTGGCTGTGGCTGGGAAGCTTGAGTGTCCCCTCTGCTGCTAGTGGTCATTGGATTGTCCCCTCCCCCGCACACATGTGCTCGCAGTCCTGGTGGTGCTGTGAGGCAGGCGTTGAGCTTCTGACAGTAAGGTCGGTGGTTCAAACCCACTGGCTGCTCCGAGGCAGGAAGAGGAGGCTGCCTGCTCCTGTCAGGACTGAGCCTCTGGACCCATAGGGTGGTCCCGTCATGGTTCTTAAAGAGAAGTGCTGGGGCCCACGGCTCCCTGCAGTTAGGGCAGCGGCTGTAAGCCATGGGGCTCTGAGTCCCTCAGGGGAGGCCAGTTAGGGGGCGGCAGGGGTAAGCTGAGTCTGCACCCTGCACGGGGAGGACGTGGGGCAGGAGCTGGGCCTCAAGTACCCTTTGGCTTGTCCTTTTTGGCAGCCCTGACACAGGCATGCCCCACACAGCTGGCTGCTGAGTTAGACCACCTGGTGGGGGGCAGGATCAGCGGTGTTTTGCGGGGA
>NW_022103922.1:2738558-2739323 GCF_000313985.2 Echinops telfairi
TCCATCCATTCATCCATCCATCCACCCATCCACCCACCCACCCATTAACCCACAGATGCATTCTCCCAATGACCTGGTCTCACAGACACATCCCTCCACTCTGTGCATTCATTCTCAAGCCCACCACCCACTCAACCATCTCCCCATGGTCCTGTGCCCCCATCTGCCTTGGACACCTGTGCCAGACCCTGTGCTGGGCAGTGGAGGGCCCAGGCTGCATGACCACCCAGCATGGAGCTCCCGTTTAGCCTTTGCGGATGATAGGAGCTGGGTAGACCAGGGGTCTGGAAGCAGCAGGAAGAGCATGGGCAAAGGCTGGAGGCAGAGGTGGACGGGGAGCGGTGGGGAGAGTAGACTGAAAGGCCTTCCCGCCCCCGCTCCCCTCCATCCGTGTCCCCATCGTCCCCGGCAGGCAGCGGGGGCTCTGAGGCCAGCAGGCCGCCCCCTCAGCTGTCCCCGCCCAGGCTGTAGCTGCCTTTGTTTGTCTGAGACAGAGGCTAATTGAATTTGTAGCTCCACTGCCAGGGCCCTGCCTGGCCCCAAGAAGGGAGGTTAGAACAGAGTAGCCCAGGGTTTTACGCCTGATGAGCACGCTGGTTTTATCTCTGCTGGTCAGGCATAGGGGAAGATGTCCAGAGGGGCTGAGGAGGAGGGACAGAGACCAGGGACATCTTAGGAAAGTCACACACACACACACACACACACACACACACACACACACACACAGTTATATTTTGAAAGAGATGGAAACTTCTGCGCTCATGT
>NW_022103922.1:2739500-2741568 GCF_000313985.2 Echinops telfairi
GGGCCTACTCGGGGCACACGAGCCCTGGGGGAGCGTGCCCTGCTGCAGGGCGCAGCAGTTAGGGCCCTCGGCGCTAACAGAAAGGTTGCTGGTTCTAGCCCACCAACCGCCCCCCCCCAGGAGAGAGAGGAGGCAGTCTACTTTGCAGGACCTGCGTCTGACACCCCCGGGTGCTTTCTCTCTGCCCTGTAGGGACAGAATGGCATCTCTGCCAGGCTCCCTGACGTGTGTGTGCAGACCCTCACATGAGGGGGCTCAAACAGGTTGTACAAGTGGAATGAGAAGATTTTGGAATTTTACCACAAACTCTTTGAAGCCCCTGTGCAGGGGTGTGCATGCTGCCCGTGCCAGCAAATGCCCCCAGAATCCTCCTCTCTGGGCATTGGTGGTCCCGCCCTCGGTGTTGGCTCCCTGGCAGTGGTGAAGGGCTAGGCAGACGTGTGGGCAGACTCCTGACTGCGGGTCAGGCGGGTAACAGACGTGGGCCTTCCTGGAGGGACGGTGTGTGGTCAGTCTAGGTGTGGGCGCAGGGACATAGATGTGTGGTGCCCAGAGGAGGGACTCCATGCTTGGTGAGGGGACCCATGGGGATTGGAGTAATGTCCATGGGTGTCGGGGTGATAGCCGTGGGTGATGGGGTACCGGCCATGAGAAGAGAGACCCTCTTCCCTGATGACTACCTCCTTGATGACTCCCAGCCACTCCCACGCCCCCACCTCAGGCTCTTTTGGGTGGGCCAGGTTGGGCCCCTGACCTGACCTCTTTTCTGGGTCCTTGGAGAAGGGACCCTGAGGCTGGACGTCTGCACCTTCCTGGCTCATGCCGACCCCCTGGCCCAAGTGGCGTGTACGGCATGTACCTTCTTCTGCCCAGGAGACGACCCCTCCTACATCTCCAGTGTCCTCAGCTTCGGGTGGCCTCCTATCTGAGCCCCAGCGTTCTGGGGGTGCCCCCATTCCTCTTCTCAGAATTCTCCTGAAGTATAAGCTCGGGTAAGACGGGGGCAGGGCTGCTGCCCTCCCCCGCCCAGTCTCCGCTTGCTGGTGGGGGTGTTGAGGTCACGGGCCGGGAGTATGGCCGGCCCCCTGATGCCCAGTTCCTGGCTCTCAGGCCTGCCCAGCAGGCCAGCACCAAGAAGTCTGCCTCCTCCGTCCCAGGAGGAGCCCACCAGGGCCCGTGTGTCCTGGGCCCAAGCCTCAGGGCTCCCTCCAGGGCCTTGGAAGAATGGGGGGACTGACTGGTCGTCCCAGAAGCTCCCCAAGACCTGCAGCTCACATTCTCTCCTCTGTCCTGCAGGCCCTTCCCATCGGAGGAGACAGCAGAGAATGACGATGATGTCTACCGCAGCCTGGAGGAGTTGGCTGAGTAAGGAGGGCATGGGAGGGGCAGGGGCAGCAGGGTGGCTTGGTGGCTCCTGCCCAGAACACCTGTGGTCGGGGACCACGGCCGGTCCTGCCCTCATGCTTCTGAGAGAGGGCACGTGCATGCCTGGCTCCGAACTTCCCACCCGGGCGTTAGAAGGCTCCGGCACAGCCTCCTTCGCCTCCGAGGACTGCTGTGGCCTTGCTTCTGTTTGTCCTTTAGTCTGTCCACCATAGTCTCAGCGTCCTGTGTCAGTAGACCTCTGACAGCAGCAGGGTTCGTAGGGGCGCCTGCATGGCCATACTATATAAAGATTATAATAAAGTCATGGAAACTACAAAGGCCGGAGAGAAGGTGAAATAAAGGAGGCAGACACATTTCACGGTAGCACCCTCACGTACTTGCAGGCCAGGATCTCAGCTGCCAGGTCCACGCAGGGAGAGCGAGTCTTTACTGTCTTGGGATATGTGCAGGTAGCCGTAGACATGCGTATTCAGGAGTTACATGCGCCAAAGATGGGTGGTCACCACCGTAAAGCCCCTGAGCTCACCGGTGAGGACACCTCATACCTGCATTGGGGGAAGGCACGAGGGGGTTGGAAGGAGATAACAAGAATGTCTGCTTCCGTGGGGAGACGGAACCAACCCTGTGCTCACGGGAAGGCAGCACAGCTGTTCGGGGAGACTGTGGGAGTGATCTTTAAAGC
>NW_022103922.1:2742117-2743458 GCF_000313985.2 Echinops telfairi
GGCTCAGGCCTCACAAGAGAGGACACGGCCCTCTCTGAGCAGCTGCCTGGGCACAGCGGGGCGGGGAGCCTTCCTCCCAGGCGGGAGAGACGCTGGTGGCCCGTGCATGGCGCCCTGTGGGTAGGGAGCTGTTATTGGGTGTGGGGGTATGGATTCCAACTCATGGTCCCCCATAGGGTGTCCGAGGCTGGACTCTGTACAGAAGCAGACTGTCTTGCGTCCACCTAGGGCAACCATGTGGTTACCCATGCACTGCACTGCCCGGCGGGGTGAGGGCGCCCTATCGTCCCCTCCATCCAGGACTTACCTGACTCCAGGGGTGAGAAGGGCCTTGTTAGCCAGTTGAGGTGTCTGGCTGCCTACACAGGCCGGGGTGATCCCCTTGGTGGGAGTCCCTGTGGTCCTCCAGGCAGCCAGTCCACGCTGGGGGTTAGAGACTGGAAGCACACTGCAGGAAGGACAGGGCACCCCCATGCTGACCAGACCCAGTGCCTTACGACATTTCCAGAAAGGAGCACTGGGACTCAAGACTTCCTGAGGGTCAGGGTGGAGGCTGGCCCTGTGAGGAGAGGCCGAGGAATTCTGGCCGGTGGCCCAGGGAGGGACTCCGGACTCTTCCTGTTGGACCGCAGGCCTGGCGTGGCAGCAGAGCGCGGGGTTGGGGACAGGCTGGCGCTCTGCCTGTGAGTCACGGCCACTCCTGGCTTCCGTGTGCCCACTGGGAGCCCCATCAGCTCAGCTGCCAGCGTCACTGCCCCCTGTGTCCCCACGACTCCGTCTGCAGGCACAGCGTCACTCCCTCCGGGAGGAGATGCCCTTCCTGCGCCTCCTTCCCTGGGGACATGCCGCGGGCTGTGATGCCCTGTCACCCCTGAGCTCAAGCCCAGGGTGGCCCATCCACCCCTGGTGTGCATGGTGTGCCAGGCGCCCCCTGGAGGCTGCCATACTGTGAGTGTGTGCACCTGAGTGCATAGGTGCGCACAGGTGTGTGTGTGTGTGTGTACACGCATGTGCATGCCCGTGCAACACTCAGAAGGGTCCTGGTTCAGCCCCCCTGGCCTCACTAACACACCAGGAGAGAATCCCCATCTCCCGGGAGGGTCACAGCACAGGTGCAGGGTTAGGGCACCAGCCCAAGCCATTCTCTGCCTGTCCCCCAGGGGCCGGCTGGCCTCGGTGACTGCCTCCAGAACTGTCCCTGTGCCGTCAGCCAGACCGAGGCTCCAATGAGCCGAGCCCACCTGCTGTGAGAGGCTGCTCCCCATGCGGGGGCCACCCCAGTGATTGAGGGGGGCTCCCTCACAATGAGGGCTCCCGTGGGTGACGCAGGCAGGGCTGGGG
>NW_022103922.1:2744694-2745844 GCF_000313985.2 Echinops telfairi
GGCCTGGGGCTTCTGAGACGTCACCAGGTGAAAGGAAAGCCCTTTTTTCCCCTGAGGGGCGGCGGTGGTTTTGAACTGCTGACTGTGCCGTTAGCAGCCCAACGCGTCACCAGCCGCCACCAGGGCTCCCTCTGCTCATTACAAACACCCCCGAAAAACGACACAAAGAACCAACAAGGAGTCAAGCGGGCACAGCGATGGCACCCACGGTCCGCGCCGCGCCTTCTGCTCCCGGGGAGAGTGCCGGTCTCGGGACCCACGGGCGTCCCGCCCCGCCCTCTGGCGTCGCTGCCAGCCGGCCTGGACTCCATGGCTGTGCGCTGCTTGTTTTTATCCACAATCGCACAAATGTGGGAACCGGCGAGAAACCCGCCTGTGGAGGAAGGGTAGACCAGCCCTGGTGGACACTCACGCTAGGGGGCTGTGCACCCCTGAGACACCATGTGAGGTTCTCAGACGCCTCGTGACGTGGACGATGGGGAGCCTTGTGCTCAGCACCGAGCCGCCTCATCGAGACAAATACTGCTTGAGACCTTTATTCCGGAAGGAACGGCCCCAAAGAAGCTGACTTTGAGGAGCAGATCGGGGAGGCTCGGGGAGAGCTGCCTTGTTTGCCCAGGGCACCCCCACTCACCGGCCCCTCAGTCCTGGGTGGTCCCAGGTCCCAGGGCAGCCCCTGCTTCTTTCCGGCAGTCCCCACCTAGCCTGTACTCGGGGGTGTCCCTAGCCCAGGGAGGGGCAGGTGGTGCCTTATGGCTCCCCGGGGCTGGTTTACGAAAACTTGCAAAGAAGGACCTAGTGGCACCGTGGGGTACACATCAAGCTGCTCCCTGCAAGGTCGGCAGTTCGAAACCACCAGCCTCTCCAGGGGAGAGAAACGAGGCTCGCTGCTCCCGTAAGGAATTGGGTCTTGGGGAGCCCACAGGGCTGGCTCTACCCTGTCGTATAGTGGCAGGCCTTTGGACCCCCACCCCTGAGAAGACCCCCAGGCTGCAGGAGGGTGGGTTCAGGCCCTGGATGGGAGCTCACCCAGCCCTGGTGGTGGGCAGGGGACAGAGGGGCTCTTGGAAGGCCTGCCTGGGCATACCTCCTGGCACAGGGCATCGGCGCTGGACGTGGTATGGCACACAAGGTCCACCCTTGGCCAGGT
>NW_022103922.1:2746746-2753983 GCF_000313985.2 Echinops telfairi
GAGGGGTTGGGCTGTGGCCTGGGTGGGCTCCCTGCTTTTAGCTTTTGCCCCCCTGCTGTCACCCCTGCCCCCACGTGGTGGTGTTCCCAAAGGGAGCCGAGCACAGAGGCTGGCCTGTCCTGGCCTTGCTGTGGCCCCAGGACGTGCCCATGGGGCTGAGGGCAGCAGAGGACAGTGTGGGGGCCAGAAATCTCTTTCACAGAGGGGGCCTCTGTGTCCAGCGTCCACCTCCTGGCCTTGCCCTGGGCCCCTCTGCTCACAAATGCCCGAGAGGTCTCGGAGGGGCAGCCGGACAGAGAGGGCCCCGTCTCGGAAGTTTCAAAGACCACCCAGAGCATCCAAGCTGATAGTCTTATGACTTCCAGCTGCCGGTCAGCCCCTTCCCCGAGCGGCAGCCCCCGTGTGCGGGGTTTGGATGCACCAGAAGCCAGACTTTTCTTCCCAGGCACCTCCAGGTGGACTGAACGTGCCGGCCTTTTGGCTCCTGGGAGAGCGCCCGACCCCCACTCCCTCTCCGGTCTGCCCCCTTGTGCTGATGACCATTGCTGCAAAGCCGGGGACCTGACCAAGTATCCCCTCCCTCAGCACTCTGTCCTCCTTTGGGGTGAGGCCACCGCACCCCATGCTGAGCGCCGAGTTGGGCGGGCCCGAGCTGGCCCCCCAGCACCTGTCTGACGGGGTGTTTATTTAACTTTGCGATGTGGACCGTGAGGTGTGACTGAGCTGCCAGAGTAACCCAGCCAGGGAGCCCCTGGCTGCCTCCTCCCCGCGGGGTCCTGCAGGGAGGGCTCAGGGCACTACCAAAGAGTGCCGGACACCAAGGGCCTGGACATCACAGCCTGGGGCCGCTCAGCCGCCCACGGGCCCTGCCCCACCCTCAGCAAAACCTGGCAGTCCTGGCACGGGGCCTCCACACCCACGTCTACCTGCCTCAGAGGCTGATTTCACGTGGAAACCACCTAACCCCACTCCGTCTGGCAGCTGGAGCTGTGCTCGGGGAATTCCGGGGGTGCGGTTGGACTTCACAGGGTTCAGTGGGAGGTCGGGCCTCGCTCACCCAGTGCAGATGGAAGACCGGCAGTCGGCTCTGTCCCGGGTTCTGTGTCTGGGCGTTCGGTGCCCAGGGGCTGGCACCGCTCCTGGGCACCTTGGCAAAGCTGTGCGCTCATCAAGCTTGTGTGGCACAGAGAGCAGAGACCGCGTCGGCATCGCCTGTCCTGCCCTGAACCCTGGGAGACGGCAGTGGGTCTGGTCACTCACCCCCTTGAAGCCCAGCCTCGTCTGCTGCCTCCGAGTCCGTGCCTCCTCGGAGCACCCGGAGGACAGAGGAGACTGTCCTGCCAGGTCCCCAAGGCTGTCAGCTTCCTCCCATGGAGGGACAGGCAGGTTTGAACGCCAGCCTGCGGCCGGGTCTTTGTAGAGTCCAACCAGAGACACCGACCTGTGTCTAAGGAGAGCTTTGTACTGAGATGCAGTCTCCTGTCAAGAAGGCACACCGCCCCGGGTCCGAGGCTCGCCGGAGCCTGTCTGTTTGCACTGTGGGGGTTCTCTGGTTCATAATCACTGCTTTGTTCTTACTTTGTGGGTCCTCTCCCTTCACGGTGCGCAGGTAGGCAGGGCAATTTCGACCCCACCGTGGATCCTTTCGCAGAAGAGCCGGCACCTGCTGTGTTTCTCAGTGCTCGGCGGGCGACCAGGGTGAGGCGCGGCCAACACGTACCGCCTCCTCCCCAGGCCTCGGTCAAGACGAGGCCCTGACGGCAGAGAGGGCTGTGGACGGAGGCAGCGTGCTCTTGACACACAGCACCACTGGGGGGGCCCTTGTGGCTCTCTGACTGGAGCTCATAGCAGGAGGTGAACTGAGACCATCGCCGGCAAAAAACTAAACCAAACGTGGTGACTCACCTCCCAGTGTTCCGCAGGGTCCGGCACGCCGTCATTTTGCCCAAGAGAAGGAACAGCGCCCGCATTTCTAAGGTCTTTCTGTCTGGAGCGAAGAGGCCACAACGGAGCTCTCCCGAGAGCCGGCTCTGCCCGCCCGTTGCTGCCGTCAGGGCGCTGGGTGAACGGAGAGAGATGAATGGGAAATGTCGCGTGACGATGGACACGCCTTGTCAGCATTGACTCTGAGAACAGGGGGAGTGAGCCCACGCCGTGGCTCAGCCCTGTGGGTTTGTGCCCAGTGGGTCCCCTACGTGGCCTGATCCCTGCTGGGAGTCCAGTGGGAAGAAGTGGGTGTGTCGCCTCACTCTTGGCTGGAGGAAGCCACAGCTTGACCAGGAGGGGCTCCCTGCCCGGCACACACACACACACACACACACACACACACACACACACACACACCCCTCCCTCTCACAGTTCTGTTCTCCCTGGGCAGTGAGGTCGTTGTAAGGATCACAGATCGTAGATTCAAGGCGAGCCTGCCTTCAGGAAGGGAGGGTGGCTTGGAGACCAGCTCCTCTGTCGCTAGCCAGCAGTGATAAAAGGCGGGAGACAGCCCCGCGTGGGGCGTGCTGGAGAGGGACCGGCCCACGTCACAGAGGGAGTGCACGGAGCCTGCCCTCGAGGGAGTGGAGTTTGAGAACGTGTATCCGTTTCCCCGAAGCCACTCCTAACCCATGCACGGCGCATTCAAGGCCGGCGACCTGCAGTTGGGACTAGTGGAGGGGCCGTGGAAAGGGAGGAGGGACGTGGTGGAGGGGGAGGCGTCCCAACGTGTGTGCACATGAAACTCACCGACGTCCCGCGCTCACCGTTATCTCGTCCACACAAGGAAGGCCCCACGTTGGAAGCCCCCAAAGCAGCCAGACGCGTGACTGAGGGAGAGATCGCCACTGCCGTCCAGCCAATTAGCTGCCTGCCGGGAACGGTGCCCCTCTCCAGAGGCTGCCGTGGGCTCCCGTGTCTGTCTGCAGCGTATCCCTCCTCGTGTCCAGGAAAACCCCAAACCACACTCTGCCACCCAGTCGATGCCGACTCAGGACCCCCGCCTCCTGGGCTCCCGAGACTGTAACAGTTTAGGGGAGCAGAGAGCCCAGTCATTCTCCCAGGAGCTGCCGGTGGTTTTCAACTGCCAACCATGTGGATCCCAGCCCAGCAAGTCACCACGACGCCACCAGGGCTCCACGAGTCTCCCTCGAATGCCTTCCAGAAAAGGTCCCCACCTGTGCCCCGGAGCCCCTGAGGGCCCGTTTTGGGTTAGCTGTGGGGCTGCATCGAGGGACTGGGTGGTGTGGGGTGGCATCTTGGTCATCCACGCTGGATGCCTAACCGTCAGGGTCCCCCACTTTCTCTCACGACCCCCTGCCATGCAGGCAGCGCCCAGGGTCCTCACGGGGTGGGGACGACCTCACGGGGCTGCCCTGCTCCTCTGTCCCTCACACACGGGCTCTGTCCCCAGCCTGGCACTGCTGTGTGACCAAAGTGTGCCATGGGCGACACCTACCGATAAGCCCCTCTGCCTGGGGCCTGAGGGTGGTGAGCAGGGGTGCCACCCAGGGGGCTGCATCAGGCAGCAGAGAGGCCTGGCTCATGCCACCCCAAGTGACCCTTCCAGGGAGATGGGCCAGTGGGAGTCCCCAGATCTTTAGATGCTGCTCGGCGTGCCCCTGTTGGTCACTAAAGGCTCCGTGTCATTTCCGTCTGACTTCTCACGTTTCAGCACCTGGGACCACTGTAGGTGTGAGGGGTTCGGAACTGGAGGGCCCTATTTTAAAAAGTAACACTGTGCATATGCATCCTGTCCCGAGAGAATCCGCAACTGTGTCCTGTTTAACGCTCTGTGTGTGTGGCTCTCTCTCCTGCCTCATTCCTGTCCCCTGAGCACACAGACGTCCAGGCTGGCCCCGGCTAGAGGTGGGTAGGGCACAGGCCCGGACAGCAAGAAGGAGTGGCTCGCTCCGTGGCTCAGCACCCTGTCCTGCCCCCGCCAGCTGTGCGGCCTCAGTTAGCCTGTTTCTTGTCTGTGAAATGGCCACAGTGCCGTCCACCAGGAGAGTTTCGTGGGTCCCGGAAGAGTGAACGTGTTAATAGCGCCCCCCCCACACACCTGCCCGGTCCAGGGTGGCCCTGCGCCCTCTAACCGCCCCTCCCTGTGTCGCAGCGAGCATGACCTGGGGGAGGACATCTACGACTGCGTCCCACGGGAGGAGGAAGGGGACGACATCTACGAGGACATCATCAAGGTGGAGGTGCAGCAGCCCATGGTGAGCCCCCGCCCCGCCCCAGCAGGCGGGCCTGCCCCTACTCCCCCTTGCAGCCCCCCAAGCCTGAGCCACCCCTCGGTCTTTCCATGGGGCTCCTCTGCAGGCCCGGAGGTGACCGCTGGCATGGAGACTGGGTTTGCAGGGTTCTGAGTCCTGCCAGCCTGGGGTGCCCCTGTGTGTACCCCAAGTTTGCCTCCTCTCATTGGGGGGAGCCGGGAGGCTAAGGGGCTCCCTGGGCCAGCTGGCTGGCCCCTTAGATGTGGGGCAGGTATGCATTCCTACAGGCGCTGGCTGGGGTCTCTGGGATGCTCTGGCGTGGGCTCGCAGCAACCGGCCAAGGGCCCCTCGGAAGACAACAGAGAACCCCCCCAAGCCAGCTGCAGGCCCCTGGGCTACGGTGGACTCAGCCTCTGTGGCAACACCGGAGAGGCCCCACGAGGTGCTGGCCCGCACCCCACGCCCCCTCTGCCCTGCCGCCCCCTGACTCTGCATCCAGAAGCAGGTCTGGCTTGCCCCCTGAGCAGTTGGGGTATCTCGGAGCATCAGCAGGCCCCCGGCAGCCTGCGTGGCCTCCCTCCGATGACCCAGTAAGAGCTGCCCGCTTGGGCTCACCTGACAGAGACCACAAAGCCCGACCCTCGGCTGGAGGCAGTGTCAGGACCAGGTCTGCCTCACCTGCCCGCACCAGTCTCCTGTTCCCAGAACCAGATCACCAGGGCCTGAGGGGCCTGCAGCCCTCCCCCCCACCGGTGCCCAGCTCAGTGGGTTCACTGACGCGGCCCCCAGAGAATACGCCAGCCAGAGCCAGGGGACCTGGGGGGCACCCCTGAGCCTGGGCTCCCCTCATTCCCAGGCCCTCACTAGCCAAGGACTGAGGAAGCTATGAGGGGTCTTCAGATGACCCCTGCTTGGCCACACGCTTCCTGAGAGCCCCTTTGAGTCTTGAGCTGTGAGGGTGGGCACCTGCTTCCTGTCATGTGTGCCGTTGCCTGCACAGTCCGAGTGGGAAGCAGTGGGGTCCAGGGGGACAGGTGTGGTGTCCAGAGGCTGGCACAGTGGACGGTGGGCAGGGTGGGGGGCACTTGTCGCCTGGGGTCTGCACCGCTAACTGGTTCTGTCCTCTCTCCTCCATGCGCGCGCAGATCAGGTACATGCAGGTGAGTGCCGGGGAGAGCATAGGTGAGCTTCCTTGTCTCGGGGGGCCTCGCAGGGGCACTTGCCCCAGGGGTACACCCTCATCAATCTCCACCTGTCACACTCAGCCACAGAAGAATGGGGTTCCCCGGGCTCCCAGCAGCCCGAGGTCATCCTGTGATTTGACCTCCCTGCCCCTGTGCTGAGGCCGGATTGGGGGTACCCTGTGGCACCCCGTCTTACCTACTGCTTTGGGGAGCAGAGATCCTGGCACATGAATGAGACCCTTAGGGTGAGACTGGGGCCCAAGAGATCTGAGCAGCACAGACCCACAGGGGCCGAGGGACACCCCCACCCCACCCCAAGCCCGAATGTCTAGAATACCTAGGACTGCTCCCAGTGGGCTTCCATCTGTCCCTGGAAGTCCACTCAGCTGGCGGACAGACGGACAGATGGACGTCAACCCGGGGGGCACGGGCCAGCCTGCTGGCTGCACACAGTGGGTGCTTGTGCTGCACTGCCCCCTGCACTGCTGGACTCCAGGTCTCTGGTCAGGGGGACCCAGGCTGGAGCAACTTGGGGAAGGGGAGCGAGGACCCTGCGATTCTAGAACCTTCTGTGTCTCCCATGGTGTTGCTCCCTGGGCCTCAGTTTCCTTACCTGCCAGGCCGGCGGGTGGTTGTGGCCCCCAGTGGGCTGGGCTCCACCCCTTAGCCTGCAGCTCTGAGTGGCCAGCTTCCCTGTTCCTCTGCGAGGGTCCCCCGGGGTGGGCCGCAGGGGCCTGGCCCACTCACACCAGTGCTCTCTGCAGAGAATGGGCATGTCGGAGGAGGACAAGAGAAACTGTTGTCTACTGGAGATCCAGGAGACCGAGGCCCGCTACTACCGCACCCTGGAGGACATCGAGAAGGTTCGGCAGGGCAGGGACTTCCTGCCAGGCTGCCCACAGACAGCCCTCCCACTCCTATCTGCACCCCAACCCAGCTGCCCCCTCAGCCCTCGACCCTGCAGCCACCCAGACATGCCCACCCACTGGCAACTTGGCCAGGCTGGGACTGGAGCTCGTCTCCCCACTCCTGTCTACTGTCCCCCCATTCTGCTGCCCCCCCAGCCGGATGGCCATCTCCCCCAGCCTGATGGCCAGCTCCCCAGTCTGATGGCCTCCCCCTGCCTGATGGCCACTGCTGGGGTGCACTACCAAGCAGACCTTTCTGACCCAGAGCCCAATGTTCATGCACCCCTGTACTACTTGGAGCTGGGCAGTTGTGAGGTGTGAGGGGGGCAGCGGTGTCCTCGCCCCTGAGGGCCTCTAATCCTGGGCGACAGGCCCCCTGCTGGCTCTCACCTCCCTTCACACTGTGGCCTGGTCAAGCCCTGCAGACCTTGGGGTCTGTTGTCACTGCTCAGGTGTCCTGGGGATGTCCCCGCTGCCGGCCCCATCGCAGACCCACAGGGGCCAAGGGCCCCCACCACGCCATGCAGCCAAGACCGGGGCCCACAGAGCTGTGCTGGTGGCCAGGAGTAGCCCCTGCCCCACGTGCCTGCCCCGCCTTGCCACCTCGGGGTTGGAGGGCGGCACCCCAGAGCACGTGCCCCGTCAGTGCTGAGCTCGGACAGTGAGGCAGAGCTGGTGAGGAGCTGCCCCGGCCCGAGGTCACGTTTGCCACCTTCTCTGGCAGAACTACATGAGCCCTCTGGGGCTGGTGCTGAGCCCTGGGGACATGGCCGCCATCTTCATCAACCTCGGGGTGAGTCCCTGCCGGGGTGCGAGCTGGGTGTGTGGGTACCCTCCGGGGGGATCTGGAGGCTGTGGGTGCATGCCTGCCGGGAGCTGGGGCTCTTCTGCTCCCGCAGGCCGAGATGGCGGGGAGTGAGGACTCAGACTCCTGCCCTCAGTC